>NC_057732.1:48070939-48169565 GCF_004010195.1 Chiloscyllium plagiosum | reverse complement strand
GAGGGCTTCGTGATGGGGGATGGAGGTGTATAAGGACTGGATGTCCATGGTGAAGATTAGGTGTTGGGGGCCAGGAAAGCGAAAATCATGGAGGAGGTGGAGGGCATGGGTGATGTCCCGAAGGTAGGTGGGGAGTTCTTGGACCAAGGGGGACAGGATCGTGTCGAGGTATACAGAAATGAGTTCGGTGGGGCAGGAGCAGGCTGAGACAATGGGTCGGCCGGGGCAGTTGGGGCAGGAGCAGGCTGAGACAATGGGTCGGCCGGGGCAGTCAGGTAGGAGGTAGAAACGGGCGGTGCGGGGTTGTGGGACTATGAGGTTGGAGGCGGTGGATGGGAGATCCCCTGAGGTGATGAGGTTATGGATGGTCTGAGAGATGATGATTTGGTGGTGGGAGGTGGGGTCATGGTCAAGGGGGCAGTAGGAGGAAGTGTCCGCGAGCTGGCGTTTATCCTCAGCAATATTATAGTCCAACAGGTTTATTTGGAAGCACTAGCTTTCAGACTGCTGCTCCTTTGTCAGGTAGCTTTTGCCCGAAACGTCGATCTTCCTGCTCCTCGGATGCTGCCTGACCTGCTGTGCTTTTCCAGCACCACACTTCCAGCAAGGCATCCTTACTCTTGTACATCAACCTCATTGAATAAAGGGTAATATGCCATCTGCATTCTGATTTGCTTGCTGTACCTTTAGGCAAGCACTCAGTGGTTCTTAAACAATGCTCTTACACAAGTCCCAACAATAACACCTATTCAATTGTTTCTCACTATTGAAGAGACCTATTTTCCATCAACATGAATTATCTCATGTTTTCCACATTTGTGCTACACAAGTATGAGGCAATAACCATCTCCTCCAAGACAGAACCTAACCATCTCTCCTTGACTTTCAACAGCGTTGCAATCACAAAATCTATGACCATGATATCCTGAGATCATCAATGACCAGAGATTCAAATAGACTGGTCTATTTGAGCAAGTCAGAGATTCGAAGTTCAGTGGCAAGTGACGCATCTCTTCACTGCACCAGCCTGCCAACATACGCAAGGGATGTGTCAAATGTGTGATTGAATACCCACAACTTACCTGGATGAAGTCAGCTTCAATGGCACTCAAGGGGTTTGACACCATTCAGGACCAAAAGACCATAAGGAATAGAAATAGGAATAGGCTGTTCACTTCAAGCCTCCTCCAACATTCAGTGGGATCATGGCTGACCCGATGTTCCTCATACTCACTTTTCTGCCTTTTCTCCATAACCTTTGATTCCCCTACTTTTCAAAAATCTATCCATATTGGCCTAAAATAAGGACTCTGCCCCCACAGCTCTCTGAGTATAGGAGTTCAAAAGGCTCACAACCCTCTGAGAGAAGAAATTGTGCCTCAGCTCAGTCTTAAATTGGCACTCCTTTATCTTGAGACTATTCCCTCTGGTCATAGACTCTCCCATGAGGGGAAACACCCTCTTAGCATTTACCCTGTCGAGCCCCTTAAGAATCCTGTAGGTTTCAATGAGATCACCTCTCATTCTTCTAAATTCCAGTGTGTATAGTCTAAACAGTTTCACCTTGGGTCAAAAGACAATCCCTCCAGACTCGAGATCATTTTAGTGAAGCTTCTTTGAACTGCCTAAATGATTGGCAACACCACCTTAAACGTTCGTTCTTTCCACCAATGACACATGCTTCCTGACTTGAAAGTACATCACAATTTCTCACTGTCACTGGATCATAAACATGGAATTCTGCAACTTGTGCTTTATAGACACCACAAGGGGTATTTGAGAATATGGCTTATCCCAACCTTCTCGAGGGTAATTTTGGTTAGGCAAAAAATGCTGTTCTTGTTACTGAGGCCTGGATCAACATGAAAGAATAAAGAAAAGGTGTATTACATTTTTCAACTTCATATCCACTCATTTGATCTATCTGCATTTATTTGAAAACTCTTTTATCTGCTCCTCACAATTTATATCCCACCAAGCTTAGCATCATTGGAAAATCTAGATATATTCCCCTTGGTCCTTCAGTTAAGTTTTTAATATAGATTGGAAGCAGTTAGGGCTCAGCACTGAAACTTGTATTACCACATGAGTCATGGCTGAAAATTATTAGTTTGTTCCTACAATGTTTTCCAACCTAAATCTTTACGTATATCTTAATCCCAACTCCATGTGCGCTTATCTTCTGCCTTATCCCTTTTGAAATTCCAAATATACTGTATCCACTGGTTCTGCTTTATCTAGTCACATCCTGAAAAATCTCCACTAGATTTCTTAAACACGATTTTCCTTTCATGTCATATATGACATAATCATATTATGATTTTCCAAGTCCCTAGTTATCAATTCATTTGTGTTGTATTCCTATATTTTCCAAAATAACTGGCTGGTAGTTCCCTATTTACTCTCTCTCTCATTACTTGAGGTGAATCATAGAATCCTTTCAGTGTGGAAGCAGACCATTCAGCCCATTGAGTCTACACCAACCCTCTGGAGAGCATCCCACCCAGACCTGCTTCTCTACCCTACCCTATCCATGTAACCCTACATTTACCATGGCCAATCCACCGAATTTGCACATCTTTAGACTGTGGAAGGAAAACTGAGTACTCAGAGGTAACCCATGCAGAGACAGGGAAAATGTGCAAACTCCACACAGACTATCACCTGAGGGTGGAATCGAACCCAGGTCCCTGGCGCTGGTGAGACAGCAGTGCTAACCACTGAACCACTGTATCACCCCATGCCTTATTAGTTGAGGTGAATATAAAGTGTTACACTTTCAGTTCATTCTTCTGATTTTTTGAAAAATATTGCATCTTTGGTTTTTCTTCTTTTTGTGGGATTTCTCTGTTTATATCCCAAATGGTCCATCAAACTCTGCAGAGCCACATTTGATAATAATTTTAATCATTTTGCATTTCATGTTTATGAAGATTTGCTAACCTGGAGAGCAATAAGCAAATTAATGATAGCTTTGCCGTTCATTTCAACTGTATGTATTCTTTAAATGAAATCATTTTCAAGAGGCTGGATGTTCTAAGAAGTGAGCTCAATCAGTCGAATAACTGAATTCGTAGAGAGCATTCCAAAAACCTGTGTTCATAAGACCTTCAGAAAAAGAAGCAGAATTAGGCCATTTGGCCCATCTGCTCCGCCATTTGATCATGGCCAATATGTTCATGGTCAATCAATTCCCAGGGGGCTTAGGTTTAAAATTAGCATGGCATAGTGGTTTCATCCTTAACTCTGGACCAAGAGACTGGGTTCAAATGCCACTTGCTCCAGAGGTGTGTTGTAACATCTCCAAACAGGTTGGTTATGCAATACACAGTATCAGTGCAAGAACAGGTCAAGTTATTATACTGTCAACTATCTATTCAAAAGCAATGAAGTCAATAGCAAAAGTGGATATGGATGCAATTTTATATGGTTTTAGAAAGAAAAAAAGGTCAGAAGGTACAACAATTAGTCAGGACCACTCAATCAGGGTCAGGTTTGAGACAACAGATGTTTTTAGAATTTATATCATTTGACCATATTTCAAGATTTAGTTTGGTTTGGGCTTGCTTTGAGTTGTATCGGTCAACACAATTTAATAAGAAGTCATGAAGCTGTTAACAGCAACGTGACTGTTTCAGCATCAAGTTTAATGGGGTAAAAGCACAAGATTAGAAACAGAGGCAGGCTATTCAGCCCATCAAGCCTGCCCCCCCACCCATTCAGTGAAATCATGGCTAATTTGGTCATCCTCAACTCCACTTTCCTGGCTTAGTGACTTTATTCCAATGTGTAGACCTTTGGATCCATTATTTTCATTTTTAATGTCAGCAAAATTATAATCATCTACGTCCCAGAGGTCTGATACAAAAATGCATAGCCTGGTTAATATTTAGTTTTGTCAACAAATTAGTCCTTGGACCATTCCATTGCCTGACCTCGGGTAACCATTGTCAACCATCACATCATTTCTTGCATGACCATTGTCCTCATGGGTACTGGACTTTGGATGGGAAGAATCAGACACATCTGAATGACCTCTGCTGGATTTGTTCATATTCGTGAACACAGATTGAGGACGTCATCCACTGTGGTCTGTGTAAGTCTGTGATATACTCACTACCTTTCAAATGATTTTTGGCAGCCACTTTGTGAGGCCACAGTTGAACGGTGGACCTTCAGGTGAGTTCGAGTGGTTTTCTGGAACCTGAGAAACTGGACCTTAACTGGATGGGTGAAGGATGAGGAGGAAAGAATCAGGAAGAAAATGAGCTTGGGAAAAAAAAGTATCCAAAAAAGACTTTACATATTCAACAAAGGTTGGTTCACTCAATTTTGTTGGTCATGTATAATGACACCAAGCAAAACTTTGCACACCCTGATTTGACTTTGGTCAGACTGGTTTGACACAGAATTGAAGATGAAACAACAGAAACCTGGCACATTGTTCTTATAGCGTCCGTTTGACCCATCTGCAAACCAATAGAAAATGTCAGTGTTGTTCCTTATTAAGTTATAATATAAGAATCTATAAAGTTCACTCAGAACAAAGTGCTGAAGATTTTGCAAGGACCATGATACAGTCAGAACCACAGAATTGTTATGGGTCTGATGTTGACCATTTGGCCTATCCTCTCTGTGCTGCTCTGCTGAATTCACTTAGTGGAGAAAGTGAGGACTGCAGATGCTGGAGATCAGAGCTGAAAATGTGTTGCTGGAAAAGCGCAGCAGGTGGGGCAGCATCCAAGGAGCAGGAGAATCGATGTTTCCTGAAGAAGGGCTCATGCCTGAAACATCCATTCTCCTGCTCCTTGGATGCTGCCTGACCTGCTGCGCTTTTCCAGCAACACATTTTCAGCTCTGAATTCACTTAGTGCCATCCTCCCACCTTCTCCCCATAACCCAGCAATTGTTTCCTTTTCAGGATAAAGGAGATGTTAACGAGCATGATCCCAAACCAACCCCACATCCTGAAGTTTCATAACTTTGCCCTCCCTGCGACACATCTCTTGCTTGTAGCTCTGGGCCATCCTGCTGTGAATTGAGCGATCTACTCCAAGGAAATAATTTAAAAGGGACCAAAGGGGCAAAGTTTTCACGCAATGTGTGATGTGTGAATGGAATGAGCTGCCAGAGGAAGTGGTGGAGGTTGGTACAATTACAACATTTAAAAGGCATCTGGATGGGTATATGAATAGGAAGGATTTAGAGGGATGTGGGCCAAGTGCTGGCAAATGGGACTAGATTAGGTTGGGATATCTGGTCAGCATGGATAAGTTGGACCGAAGAGTCTGCTTCCATGCTGTACATCTCCACGACTCAATGATTCTATAACTCAAATATGGCCCTTAAACTGGTGTTTTGGTGATAGTACCTTATTTTAAATTTTTTTCTTAAGGCAATTAGTTCAGAGATGTTGGCTCACACCTTCACAAGAAGGCACTTGAATGCAGGCCTTCTCAGCCCAGAGGTAGAGACACTACCACTATGTCACTAGGGCCCTTTGCAGTGCCTTACTTGCTAGCTGGAAGTTAACGCATTTCATGCAAATCCATTCCATTTATTTTACAATCAAAACATTTCTCACCCCTACACGTTCACCCTTCATCATTTTGAGACCAGTTGACTAGTTGAAATGTAGCCTGTAGCCTATCAGTGGGTTTTAGCTCACATAAAACCACCCAGCAGAGTGGAATATGAGGAATATACCTGGTTCATTGATACTTTGTCTAAAATCAGTCACCCATTACTAGCAGTGCAAATTTTGAGCATTGTTTTGATCAGTACTTCAGTTGGTTTTGTTTTATTTCTTGCAATTTGCCCAAGATAAAAGGAGTTTTTTCATTTCGACTTGCCTTTAACAGGACTTCTGTGGAATCAAACAAGCCCTAGATAAGCTTCTGTTTGCTCAGGTCATTGTTTGCTTTTAACCCCTTTACAGTGGGAGCAAGGCAAAGCAGTGTCAAAAACAGACTTTCTTTTTGGTCTGTTCCCACTTACTGACGAGTCCTATTAAACCTCTTCATTCATGTTTACTTTTCATTAAAGTTAACAGCAGTGGAAATTCTGTTGTAGACTGCTAACCACACAGGTTTAACCAGAATGATTGACACATGCAGCACATGGTTAATCCACATAAGTAGGATCTCTTAAATTTTATAACATGCAGAAATCCATTGGGCTGATATGGATCAGACTATTAGCTATAGACAAGCCTTACCCAAACCAAGCAAAAGAACAATGACGAAAGAACTTCCAAACATTTCTTAACTAACAGATAAGCTTTGAGGAAAAAGAACATTAGTCAATTAATTATGTTTTGCTGGTGGAGAGATACAATTGTGTTGCACTCACCAAATGGGGAACAAAAGTAGGCATCAAAATGTTCTTCTGAAATCAAAGTCCTAGTGTCATTTTAATAACTAGGAGCATGAGTGCATTCTTGATTTAAGTATTGAATTTGAAGATTGCAGCTAGGAGCAACAACAGTAATTTAAAATCTGAACTGGGTGCATTGTGCATTCAAACATTTTTATGAGGCTAATATTATGATAGGTTTTCAAACCTCACTTCAGCACATGTCCCATCTTTTATGCCCCAGAACAAAACTAATTTGCAAGTCGAACATAACATAGCACGGAATCAATTATAGTGGGATGTGGGCATGCTGTTCTCAATTGACATATTTACAGGTGGTTTCTATGCCGTTTAGTCTGTCTTCCATTCGTAATATTATCTTATTCTTAAGGTGAAACACAATCACCTCTTTTAAAGAAATGCTTGGAGCTGCTGTACAAATGCAGGTTAGAACGTGCCTGCAAACTATTAGCAGTTCTCATGCAGAGACCACACTTTTGTTGTTGCATGTTTTACCAGAAAATATTCCAAAATAAATAAATGTGCCATTGCTTTTTTCAGCATTTCAGGCTAGCTCCCTCCCAGTCCATCTTCTTAAAATAGCGTCTCTTTTTCTCTTCATTTGGTTCTTTCCTTCTTGGGATTTTGATGGGCCAGACCTTAAATCTGCACATGGGTGTGGGTTAAAATCTCTCCTATAAGTTGAGCATCCAGCTCCTCTGTTTCTGCTGAGACCTTGGCACTAACTTCATTCTTGAGTAAAGGCATCTTCACCTCATGTATTGACAGTTCTGGCGAGAATTCAGCACTTGCTCAGCACATTGAGGACTCTGCTAGCGCGTGTGCACTGATTCACGGTCCAGCATTCTCTACTTCCTCTCTGTGTCCTCGGAGTGGAGAAATCGTGATGTACTGCACTACTACTACGAGCCTTTAAGGTCTGGCTGAGAAGAAATGCACAAAGAGGCAAAGCAGAGAGTATCCAAGCAGACACAAAGTGAGTCACTGCTAAGACAGCAGGTGAGGTGCCCTGAGGTGCACCCTGGTCAAATTCAGGAGCTGGTCCACGTACACAAAATGTCCCAGCAGCAACATTATGATGAAGGGTGCTATGCACTGTAACGTACTTTGTTTTGAATTTGCGAACCGTATTGTAAGCAGGTCAGGGGTGTGCCAGGAGGATTTGGCGAGGCTGAAAAATGTTCAATGCTAAGGTCCATGCACTGTGGTGGGAGCACGCAGTCACTGCTGCCCATGGACCATATCCTGAGACATTGGTGATGGGTCTTCAAGGAACAAGCAATGAGCTGCAGTCACAAAGTCCATTGCTCTGACCAACATTTCAGGATTTGTCCCTTGCTAATTTCCATCCAGTGAGTGGGAAAATGGGAATCTACTTATTAATGAGGCAAGATTTACTAAGTAAGACCCTCTGTGCTTACAAGTGAGATTCTTATATTGCTATTCAACATTTGGTTGGACAATGGGACGTTTAGCTCTGGCAAATGAGAAGGTCCTTGCCGACCACCTCACATGATTTTCCCAGCCCTCTCGCCCATACCAGATTGCTCAGTGCCAGGAAGTGTCTGCCTTAGTGTTTTCATAGTCCTTAACATTGCTGCCTGAAGTCTGGCAATGATATTCTCAATTCATATTTTATAATGAATATCTAGGTCAACTTTTGGGAAAACAAATCTTAGCAGGACTTATACACTTAATGATAAGGTCTGAGGGAGTGTTGCTGTACAAAGAGACCTTGGAGTGCAGGTTCATAGCTCCTTGAAAGTGGAGTTGCAGGTAGATAGAATAGTGAAGAAGGCGTTTGGTATGCTTACCTTTATTGGTCAGAGTATTGAGTACAGGAGTTTGGAGGTCATGTTGTGGCTGTACAGGACATTGGTTAGGCCACTGTCGGAATATTGCATGCAATTCGGGTCTCCTTCTTATCGGAAAGATGTGAAACTTGAAAGGGTTCAGAAAAGGTTTACAAGGATGTTGCCAGGGTTGGAGGATTTCAGGTATAAGGATAGGCTAAATAGGCTGGGGCTGTTATCCCTGGAGCCTTGGTGGCTGAGGGGTGACCTTATAGAGGTTTATAAAATCATGAGGGGCTTGGAGAGGGTCAAGAGATAAGGCCATTTCCCTGCGGTGGAAGAGTCCAGAACTAGAGGGCATAGGTTTAGGGTAGGGTGAGAGTGGAAAGATATAAAAGAGACCTAAGGGGTAACCTTTTCATGCAGAGGGTGGTGCATGTGTGGAACGGGCTCTGAGAGGAAGTGGTGGGGGCTAGTACAATTGCAACATTGAAAAGGCATCTGGATGGGTAGATGAACAGGAAGGGTTTGGAGGGATATGGGCCGGGTGCTGGCAGGTGGGACTAGATTGGGTTGGGATATCTGGTTGGCATGGACGGGTTGGATCAAAGGATCTGTTTCCGTTCTATACATCTCAATGACTCTAAGACTATCACTTAGATTGTTGCCATTTTAATGATTTAAAATCAAACAATTTTCAATTAATTCAATAGCTTTTCTTCCACAGAAAGGATAAAAATTGACTCTCAAATATTTTACTTCTCCCTGCAAGTATTTATTTTCTCACCATTCAACAGTTATGGACTTCAGTTTTTAACAAAATGGCACTCACAACAGACTGTCACTCGTTCCTCAAAGCCTTAATGATCTCTATAGGATGATTGAAATCTCCAATTTATTGTCAAAGGAAGAGGCTACAGTTTTGTTCCCTTCATCTCCTCAGTAAACTGACAGATACCAAACATTGGTAAGGGGTCTAAAAGAGAAACAAAAACAGACACGCTTGGACAGAAAGTGAACAAATCCCCAAGACCCAGTGTCCTTCACCCTACAGCACTGTAAAAGCTAGCTGTAGTAATAATAGACATATTAGTGATCATCTTTGATAATTCTATTTGTTTTGAACTGGTACCTGCATATTTGTAGATTGCAACCATAACCACATTGTTTATGAAAGAATGGAGAGAAAAAACAAGGAATTACAGGGTTGTTAGCCTAATTTAGTTACTGGAGTGTATGTAGAGGATGTGATTACGCGACATTTAGCACTGGTTGGATTTACATTTGACAGGGCTCTCGACAGCGTGCGGTCCATCCCCCTCCCTCCCCTCCCAGAACAAGGATAGGGTCCCTCTTGTTCTCACCTTTCACCCCACCAGTCTTCACATGCAAAGAATAATCCTCCGCCATTTTCGCCAACTCCAAAACGACGCCACCACGAAACACATCTTCCCTTCCCTCCCCCTGTCTGCATTCCGCAGAGATTGTTCTCTCCAGGACAACCTAGCCCACTCCTCCATCACATCCAACACCTCTCCCATCCCACACAGCACCTTCCCATCACACATAACACCTCTCCATCACACATGGCACTTCCCATCACACCTAACACCTCTCCCATCACACACGGCACCTTCCCATGCAATCGCAGAAGGTGCAACACCTGCCCCTTCACCTCTTCCATGCTCACCATCAAAGGCCCCAAACACTCATTTCAGATTAAGCAGCGTTTCACTTGTACCTCTTTCAATTTGGTCTATTGCATTCGTTGCTCCCAATGTGGTCTCCTCCATATCGGAGAGACAAAACGCCGACTGGGTGATCGCTTTGCTGAGCACCTCCGTTCTGTATGCAATCAGGTCCCGGATCTTCCCATGGCTTGCCACTTCAATACACAATCCTGCTCCCATGCCCACATGTCTGGCCTTGGCCGGCTGCAATGTTCCAGTGAAGCTCAATGCAAACTGGAGGAACAGCATCTCATCTTCCGACTGGGCACGTTACAGCCTGCCGGTCTCAACACTGAATTCAACAACTTCAGATGATTATCCCATCTCAACCCCTCTGTTTTCATTCTGCTCCATAATTTTATTTCATTTATTTTATTTATCTTTTTAAAATATTTTTTCACTGTTCTGTACCTCTTATTTCTTGATTGCCTCTCTTTCTCTCGTTTCCCATCTCATCACCTTTTTCCTCTCCTCTTCCCCCTTTGCTACCCTTCTCCCCTATTTTCCATTTTGTCTCTGCTTCACCCATCCCCCACAGATTTTGTCACATAGCCCTGGTTTCAGCCTTGGTTCATTCACAGCTCTAATCTCCCTATAATCTCTCTATGCACTGTCATTATCACCTCTTTATTGCTACCTTTGCTTCTGGAGCCATGACTCACCTTCTCTCAGCCTCGTATAAATACCTCCATATTTCTCCCTTATTTTAGCTTTGACAAAGGATCAGTTAGACTTGAAATGTCAGCTATTTTCTCTGCTTACAGATGCTGCCAGATCTACTGAGATTTTCCAGCATTTTCTCTTTTGGTTTCAACAACCTTGCAAATCTTTTCTGAACCCTTTCAAGTAACACAACATCCTTCCGATAGAAAGGAGACCAGAATTGCATGCTGTATCCCAAAAGTGTCCTAACCAATGTCCTGTAGAACCACAACACGATCTCCCAACTCCTGTACTCAATACTCTGGCCAATAAAGAAGAGCAAACCAAATGCCTTCTTGACTTTCTTATCTACCTGTGACTCCACTTTCAAGGAGCTATGAACCTGCACTCCAAGGTCTCTTTGTTCAGGACTTTACCATTTAATCTAAGTCCTGCTAAGATTTGCTTTCCCAAAATCATCGATATCACAGGTTACCTCACTCTTATCTGGATTAAATTCCATCTGCCCCTCCTCAGCCCATTGGGTCATCTGATCAAGGTCCTGTTGTAATCTGAGGTAACCTTCTTTGCTGTCCACTGCACCTCCAATTTTGGTGTCATTTGCAAACTTACTAACTATACTTCTTAATCTCAGATCCAAAGTCACTTTCCTCATTCCTGAAGAAGGGCTTATGCCCGAAACATCGATTCTCCTGCTCCTTGGATGCTGCCTGACCTGCTGCGCTTTTCCAGCAACACATTTTCAGCTCTGATCTCCAGCATCTGCAGTCCTCACTTTCTCCTCCAAATTATTTATATAAATGATGAAAAGTAGTGGACCCAGCACTGATCCTTGTGGCACTCCACTGGTCACAGGCCTCCAGTCTGAAAAACAACCCTCCACCACCACCACCCTCTGTCTTCTACCTTTGAGCCAGTTCTGTATACAAATGGCTAAATCTCCTTGTATTCCATTGAGATCTAACCTTGCTAACCAGTCTCCCAGAGGAACCTTACTGAATGCCTTACTGAAGTCCATACAGATCATGTCTGCCAGTCTGCCCTCGTCAATCCTCTTTGAGGCTTCTTCAAAAAACTCAATTAAGTTTCTGAAACATGATTTCCCATGAACAGAGTCATGCTGACTATACCTAATCAGTCCTTGCCTTTCCACATACATGACATTCTGTCCCTCAGGATTCCGTCCAAAAACATGCCCACCACTGATGTCAGGCTCACTGATCTATAGTTCCCTGGCTTGTCCTTACCACCTTTCTTAAATAGTGGCACCACGTTAGCCAACCTTCTGTCTTCTGGCACCTCACCTGTGATATCGATGATACAAATATCTCAGCAAGTGGCCCAGTAATCACTTCTCTAGCTTCCAACAGAGTTCTTGGGTACAACTAATCAGGTCCTGGGGACTTATCCACTTTTATGCATTTCAAGACATCCAGCATTTCCTTCTCTGTAATATGGACATTTTTCAATGTGTCACCATCTATTTCCCAACATTCTATATCTTCCATGTCCTTTCCCACAGTAAACACTGATGCAAAATACTCATTTAGTATCTGCCTGATCTCCTGTGGCTCCACACAAAGGCCACCTTGCTGATCTTTGAAGGGGGCCTATTCTCTCCCTAGTTACGTCTTTGTCCTTAATGTATTTGTAAAAACCCTTTGAATTCTCCTTAACTCTATTTGCCAAAGTTATCTCATGTCCCGTTTTCCCTCTGATTTCCCTCTTAAGTATACTCCTACTGCCTTTATACTCTTCTAAGGATTCACTCGATCTATACCTGTCACATGCTTCCTTCTTTTTCTTAACCAAAACGTCAATTTCTTTAGTTATCCAGCATTCCTTTTACCTACCAGCCTTTCCTTTCACCCTAACAAGAATATACTGTCTCCGCACTCTCGTTATCTCAGTGTGAGTGAAAAACCAGAAATACCCAGAATGAAAGAATTTTTACAGGTGAAAAGATGTAGGTCTACCTGGTCAGTTAATGAATTGGCAATAAGCATAATTCTTCAGACAATATTGTGTCATCATTCCTAAAATCAAAAGATCTGAGAGAAATAGCTCTCCACCTTGTGCTGTGGGCTTACAATCTGTACAAGTTGTTTCCTGTCTATATTTACCACCCATAATATTAGTGTCAAATTAGAATCCCTACAGTGTGGAAACAGGTCCTTCGGCCAAACAAACCCTCCGAAGAGTGACCCACCCCCCCATGTTATATTTACCCCTGAGCTAATAGCCTACACAAGGCCAATCCTCCTAATCTATACATCCCCAAACACTATGGGTGATTTAGCATGGCCAATTCACATGGCCTGCATATCTTTGGATTGTGGGAGGAAATCCACATAGACACGGGGAGAATGTGCAAACTCCACACAGTCACCTGAGGCTGGAACTGAACCCAGGTTCCTGGAGCTGTGAGGCAGCAGTGAGCCAATGTGCTGCCCTATTTCAGCACAATATTTTTGAGCATGTTACAATAAGATTTAATTGCCATTGTTTGTCTTATTTGTGAGTGAAAGTGTATGTAATTACAGCTTTAAAGGGTACTGTTTAAATCACTTAACAGCAGATTTAGTAACTGTTTTCTCCCTGCCATTTGTTAAAAAAAATTGTTACTTTGGTGTTGGTATTGAAACCTGGTGTGAATTGCTTTGCCCCCAGTCAATCAGACAAATTGATTCTGTTGTTAGTTTACTTGGGTACTTATACTGGTGCTGGCTTGTTGGATAGTTGTGGTTGATTATGTTGCAACAGAAGGCAAAGAGCACGTTCGCCTTGATGGCAAGAAGATTTGAGTGCAGAAGGGAAAAATTCTCGTGCCAGTTGTATAGAATACTGCTGAGATCAGACATGAACTATTGTCTGGTCGTTTTAGTGAAGGTAGATGTGCTTGCATTATAGGGACAGCAGCAGAGTTTCACCAGACTGATTCCTAAGGTACTGGTACTGTCCTATGAAAAGAGATTGAGGAGACTTTGCCAAGAGATGATTGCATGGAAATGACAAAGTTCTAAAGTGCTTCACAGGATATTTGCAGAAAGTTTGACCCTCTACCCTAACTATATGGACTCGAATCAGAAGGCAAAATGGTACTACATTTTCCATAGGGCAAATCAGGGCAGGAGTTATACACTTAATGATAAGGTCCTGGTTGCTGAACATAGAGACCTGAGAGTGCAGTTCATAGTTCCTTCAAAGTTCCTTCAAAGTAGAGTTATAGGTAGATAGGGTAGTGATGAAGGCATTTAGTACTCTTGCCTTTATTAGTCAGTGCATTGACTGTAGGAGTTGGGAGGTCATGTTGGGGCTGTACAGGACATTGGTTAGGTTATTTTTGGCATATTGCTCGCAATTCTGGTCTCCTAGCCACAGGAAAGATGTTATTAAATTTGAAAGGGTTCAGAAAGAATTTACAAAGATGTTGCCAGGGTTGGAAGGTTTGAGCTATAGGGAGAGGCTGACTAGGCTTGGGGCTGTTTTCCCTGGACCGTCGGACACTGAGGGTGACCTTATAGAGATTTATAAAATCATGAGGGGCATGAATAGGGTAAGGGAGTCCAGAACTAGAGGGCATAGGTTTCAGGCGAGAAAGGAAAAACTTAAAAGGGACCTAAGGGTAAACGTTTTCACACAGAATATAGAATGCGTGTATAGAATGAGCTGCCAGAGGAAGTAGTGAAGACTGGTACAATTACAACATTTAAAAGGCATCTGGATGGATATATGAATAGGAAGGGTTTATGGGCCAAATGCTGGCAAATGGAGTTAGATTAATTTAGGAATCTGGTCAGCATTGGACCTAAGGGCCTGTTTCCATGCTGTATATCTCTGTGACTCTATGACTTTGAAGTCCCAGAATAAAAGGCAAGATATTTATGACAGCAATGAGATGGAATGTCTTTACCGAGAGGGTGGTGGATCTTGCGTTACTCTACTTCAAAGGGCTGTGAAAACTCAGGAAGTTTCAGAGAGAGATTAATCAGTTTCTAGTTCCCAATGACATCAAAGGGCATGGGGATAATGTGCATGTATCCCATTGAGATAGATGATCAGCATCGATCTACAATAACAGAGCAAGCTTGAGGGACTGAATTCCCTACTCTGGATCTTATTTCCCTATGTTCCTAATGTCAAAATACTGCAAACACTGGAAATATAGAAAATGAAGTAAGAGTGCTGGAAATACTGGAAACCTTCTGCATGAAAACATTGCCCCTTAGGTCCTTTTTAAATTTTTCTCCTCTCACCTTAAACCTATGCCCTCAATTTGGACTACCTACCCTGGGGAAAAGATCTTGACTATTCACCCTATTCATGCCCCTCTGATTTTATAAACTCTATAAGGTCACCCCTCAGTCTCTGATGCTCCAGGGAAAATAGCCCCATCCCTCTTCCCCCATGGACTTGCTAAGTATTTGCAGCATCTTCCACTTTTGCAGCTTTCTGAAGTTCGGCAGCAGTCTGTTTGCATTCTAGTCAGCTATAGCACAACATTCCCTAGCAAAACAAAACAAGAGAAATAAAACATAATACTTGGAAATGTACACCCATGGTGTGCCATTCTGAAGTGTTCAAGCTGAGTCAGACCAGTTGGCATCATTTTCACGCTTGACATTTTATTTCTGGGTGTAGATCTGTTCAAGACTGATGGCCTTTTCTTTCTGAGTATGCAATACATCTCAAAGAGAGGACTCACTATGGTAGGAGATTAAGTGTTGGACTTTTCTCATTGGGGGATTCACTGCTGGCATTCACTCAATCAGTTCTTTAATTCATTGGCCTTGCGTATCCATGAAGCAGACCTTTATTACCAATTAACAGTGGACTCTGGGTATTGGTGACCCCGAGAGGTACCTCCCTACTCTTCTCTCTCCTTTTAGAAGATACCAGAAAAGTGGCCTTAGCGTACCTGTCCTAATGCATCTTTATTAAAACAACAAAACTGCGATGCCAGCAATCTGAAGCAAAAATAGAAATTGCAGGACGAACACAGCATCATCTGTAGAGAGAAAACAGAGTTAACCCTTCTTCGTGTGTCTAAGAAACCAAACTCTTACTTACTTAAATCATTCATATTGAGCTATAATCATTTACTCAAGGCAGCTTTTGTTTTATTTACTCGTTGGATCGGGGCATCGTTGGCTGGGCCAACATTTATCACACGTTTCTAGTTGCCCTTGAAAAGGTAGTGGTGAGCTAACGTCTTGAACTACTGCAGTTCATGTGCTGCAGGTTGTCCTGCAATGCAGGTAGGGAAGGAATTCCAGGATTTTACCCCAGCGACAGAGAAGGAACGGCAATATATTTCCAAGTCAGGATGGTTAATGGCTTGGAGGGAATTTTCAGGTGATGGTGTTCCCATGTATTGGCCTAGTCCTACTAGGTGGATGTGGTCATGTGTTTGGTAGGAGCTGTCTAAGGATCTGTGGCAAAAATTCTGCAGTGCATCTTGTAGATAGTACATACTGCTGCTACTGAGTGTCAGTGATGGAGAGAGCGGATGCTTGTGGATGTGGTACCAGTCAAGTGGGCTGCTTTGTCCTGAATGGTGTCAAGCTTCTTGAATGTTCCTGGAGCTGTACCCATCCACGCAAGTAGCTCAGTCAGTCTCCCGAGGAAGGCAAATGGTTTCTGCTAACTGATATAAGTGACATGAACCGTTTACCTGGCTCATGCATAAGGAAACAAGTCTTTAAACTATTAATCTAGTTTTATAACCAAGGCCACACCAAAGGCTTGGACCAGCTACGTTCCACAGGTGACTCATTGAAGGAATGAAACTTGCCGTGGAGTTCTGGGAAAAAACATCAGAGCTATAATAGCATGATTTCCCTTCAGGGAGATGGGAACAATGGAGGCATTCACTCAGTTACCAATTGTGCTACTTGTTCAGCTTGACTCTATTGATGTTATGCAGTCATTTGCAGATCTGGTTCTTGAGTCATGAGTCAACGTTCAGAGCGTAACCTTCATCACCTGTGGAAACAGAAACAACCGTGAATACACAGAATGACCTCAGGAACAAAAGGCATCTGCCTGGTTACCAAGCAGCTGGTCACCAAACAGGCTATTACCATCAAATATTCCACTAAGGAATAATCAAGAGTGTTCAAAGGAGTTGCCATTGGAAAGTTGGCACAAGTATTAGTGATGATATAATGGGCTTACAAATGATCCAAACATTCACAGCATGGAACACTGCTCAGTCTTCAACTGATTTAATTTATTGAAAGTACCCAAGAACAAACACAAAAAATGGTAATATATTTTAACATGAAAAAAAAAATCTTGTTCTTGTTTCAACTGTGGAGTCAAAGGGTGGAAAGATGAAGTGTTCAACTTTTCTGATCAATTTAGTTATAATCTTTTCACTAAGCTAACAAAGCTTTTTAAAAAGATCACAACTGACTTGTTCAGAAAGAATGAACATTTCATCTGACCTCCCTTTAATTCTACAGTTGAAATAATGGCAAAATGTATTTCTCAATGTTAAAAGATTAAAAAGGTCTGGGGTTAATATTAGAAAAGTACTCAGTGGCATACAAAAGATTGAATATTAGAAACATTACCTTCACAGGATGGTATGGATAGCCCCATAACTCTTAAATCTGTGCACAGACCATGGAATATCTACTCAATAGGGGTCAGGTACATTGTCATGATTGGACAATATTTTAGTGATCCTCTTTAGCAATGCATCATCTACCAATCTCATTAGCTCCTGGTTACAGCTGGAATTCTGGCTTGTCTGGAATTCTAGCTGCATATGTGTAATGAGGCCAAAGGCACAATCACCGTAAATAGCCATTGGAATCAATACCGGTGATTTCCACAAGCCAATGATTGACCTCAGAGACCAATCACATGTTGCAAGTTGGAGAGCAGAGATGGGTGAGAGGTATAACATTGCCTGGTTCTGATGCCAGTTATGAAACCTGGTGGAATACTCTCTACTTGCCTGTATGAGGAAACACAGCACATCTAGAACAAAGCAGATCTCTTGATTACAATCCCACTTTAAACATTTGCTCCCTTGATCACTGTGTGTGTGTCTGTGTGCGTGTGTGTGTATGTGTCCATGTGCATGTGTTGAGTGTGTTTGTATTTAGTGTATTTTGTATGTGTGTATGTTGAGTGAGTGTTGATTGTGTTGTGTGTTGAAAGTGTGTGTATGTTGAGTGTGTGTGTGTGTTGAGTGCGTTTGTGTTCAGTGAGTGCGTGTATGTTGTGTGTGTTAAGTGTGTGTATGTTGAGGAGGAAGTGGTGGAGACTGGTACAATTACAATATTTAAAGGCATCTAGATGGATATATGAATAGGAAATGTTTACAGTGGTATGGGCCAAGTGCTGGCAAATAGGACTAGATTCATTTAGGATATCTGGTCGCCATGGACAAGTTAGACTGAAGGATCTGTTTCCATGCTGTACGTCTTTATGACTCTTTGACTCAATAACTCTATGTTCTCCTGAAGTCTTCTCTTACTCTTCTAAACCTAACTGAATGCTGGTCCAATTGGCCCAATCTCTCCTTGTATGACAATCCTGCTATCATAGTAATCATTCTGTTGAACCTCACTAAACTCTTTTCATGGTGACTAGACCTTAGGAGGGAATAAAAACTGCACACGATACTCCAGTTGTGGTCTCACAAGGGCCCTACACAACTACAATAAGGTATCCTTGCTCCTGCAGGCCAACATACCATTTTCTTTCCTAACTGTTTGCTCTACCTGCTTGCTTATTATCAATGAGTGGCATACAAAGATACCAAGGTCATTTTGTAGATCATCATTTCCAAATCTACCATTGTTTCAATATTACTATGCTGAGAGAGGAGGAAAACAACAATCAACTCCCATAGCGAGTTTTGAGAAGATTTGTAGCTCAGGTTGAGGTTTTAGGTGTAGATTTGCTCGCTGAGCTGTAAAGTTCATTTCCAGACATTTCAATACCTTACTAGGTAACGTCTTCAGTGGACCTCATGCGAAGCAATGCTGAAAATTCCTGCTTTCTATTTATATGTTTGGGTTTCTTTGGGTTGGTGATGTCATTTCCTGTGGTGATGTTATTTCCTGTACAGGAAGTGACTTCACATACATCCAAAATCAACTCCCATTCCTGAATGTGATGGTAGGAAGAACAGTGAATGCCCCACAAAAGGGCACAGGAAAGCCACACACACCAACCAGGTCCTGAACGACAACAGGGACCATCCAAAACACACACAAGAAACTGCATTAGGAACCTATTTGAAAGGGCTACAACATCCTGCAGCACTCCTATTCCTGTGAAGAGAAGAAGAACATCTTGACAGAATCTTCACCAAGAACAGATATCCCTGCAGCTTCATCCATAGATGCCGAACAGACAAATAACAGGGGAGGACATGCCATGACCTAACTCACTAGCCATTCTACTTTACCTATAAAAAAATCTTGGAACTGGCAGCTAGACTTCTCCGCCCACCAGGATTCTTGACAGCCCATAAACTGACAGGCATGCTCAGACAACAACTCACCAGGACAAAAGACTCTATACCATCATATGCAAGATAAACCTAATTTACAAAGTTCCATGTAAATACCGCATGAACCACTATATAGAATAAGCAGGCAGACAACCAGCAATCTGCATCCATGAACACCAACTAGCCACTAAACACCACGACCAGCTGTCCTTAGTAGCCACACACACTGATGACAAGGACCACAGATTTGAATAGGATAACACAACAATCATAGAACAAGAGGACAGCCAGAGAATTTCTAGAAGCATGGCACTCATCCACGGACTCCATCAACAAACACACAGAGCTGGGCCAAATATGTCGGCCACTGCAACGAGCAACTGGAACCAGCAACTAGAAGCAGAAGAAATGGAACCAAATAAATTCCAGAAGGCACATTACAGCAGCAGGAGACTCCAAAACACTGAAGATGTCACCGAGACAGGGGACGAAACATCTGCAAATCAACTTCCCAGCTCAGCTAACATACCCACAACTGGTGGGCGGCACGGTGGCACAGTGGTTAGCACTGCTGCCTCTTTGAATAGGATAACACAACAATCATAGAACAAGAGGACAGCCAGAGAATTTCTAGAAGCATGGCACTCATCCACGGACTCCATCAACAAACACACAGAGCTGGGCTAAATATGTCGGCCACTACAACGAGCAACTGGAACCAGCAACTAGAAGCAGAAGAAATGGAACCAAATAAATTCCAGAAGGCACACTACAGCAGCACTTCCCAGGATACTCCAAAACACTGAAGATGTCACCCAGACAGGGGACGAAACATCTGCAAATCAACTTCCCAGCTCAGCGAACATACCCACAACTGTGACTATGCCATGATGTTTATTTTACTGAAATGGACTACTTCACATTAATCCACATTACACTTCATCTGCCACACGTTTGCCAACTCAGTTAACTCATCTAAAGTCTCTCAAAGCCTTTGTGCATCCTCGTCACCACTCACAATCTCACTTATTTTTATCATCTGCAAACTTGGAAAAATTACATTTGATTCCTTAACCCAAACTGTTGATATATATAGTGAATATTTGAGGTTCTAGGCATTGATCTCTGCAGTACTCCACTAATCAACACCTTCCATTCTGAAGCAGACCACTTATTCTTACTGTCTGTTTCTTGTCTGCTATGTAGTTCTCAATTTATGCAAGTACATTACTCCCAAATGCATGCACTTTAATTTCCCACAAAGCTCTTACATGGAACTTTATTGAAAGCTTCCTGAAAATCCAAGTATGTTACATCTACTGCTTCTTGTTTAAACATTTTGCGAGCTAAAACCCCCCATGAAGACTCCAGCAGATTTGCCAAAAATGATTTCCCTTTCTTTACATCCATGTTGACTTTGTCTAATACGATTAATAGTTTCAAAATGTCCTGTTCATCTCAGGCATATTATAACAGGCTCATAAATACTGTTCTGTTTATCGAGACTTAGCTTTTATGCAGATACTCAACCTCATTTGGTATCAGCAACTTAGATTTGTTGAGACCATCACTATTTTTTCTTTTGTTTTCTCATTTTTGGTTTAATAGTTTGATTCGAAGTTGAGAATTGAACTTTGAACTTTAAGCAGAGTCTTTACGATTTTGAAAAAGGGGAGGAGAGAACAAAAGACAGATGTTTACTGTTGGGAACTGGCCTGGAAAGATAAAGAAGGTTAATTATTACTTTAAGGACACTTTAGATAAACAGGCAGCAAGATAATGGTACGGTTAGGGACTGGCAGCTGGTTGGATGTTGAATTGGCCAATCACAGAAGAACAATGCTGGCCAGTCAATCACAGAGAATATTCAGGCAGCTTGGTGCCTCAGTGGTTAGCACTGCTGCCTCAGAGCACCAGGGACCCAGGTTTGATTCCAGCCTCAGGCGACTGTCTGTGTGGAGTTTGCACATTCTCCCAGTGTCTGCGTCGGTTTCCTCTGGATGCTCTGGTTTCCTCCCACAATCCAAAGATGTGCAGGCCAGATGAGTTGTCCATTCTAAATTCCCCATAATGTCCAGGGGTGTGTAGATTAGGTGATTTAGTGAGGGGGAAATGTAGAGTAATTGGGTCAGGGTTACTCTTTGGAGGATTGGTGTGGGCTTGTTGGGCCAAATGGCCTGTTTCCATATAGAACAAATAGAACATTACAGCGCAGTACAGGCCCTTCAGGCCTCGATATTGCACCGACCTGTCATACCAATCTGAAGTCCATCTAACCTACACTATTCCATGTATGTCCATATGCTTGTCCAATGACGACTTAAATGTACTTAAAGCTGGAGAATCTACTACCATTGCAGGCAAAGCATTCCATACCCTTACTACTCTCTGAGTAAAGAAATGACCTCTGATGTCTGTCCTATATCTATCACCCCTCAATTTAAAGCTATGCCCCCTCGTGCTCGCCATCACCATACTTGGAAAAAGGCTCTCCCTGTCCACCCTATCTAACCGTCTGATTATCTTATATGACTCTATTAAGTCACCTCTCAACCTTCTCCTCTCCAACAAAAACAGCCTCAAGTCCCTCAGCCTGTCCTTGTAAGACCTCTCCATACCAGGCAACATCCTAGTAAATCTCCTCTGCACCCTTTCCAAAGCTTTCACATTCTTCTTATAATGCGGTGACCAGAACTGTAAAAAGGATGTGGAAGCTTTGAAAAGATGCAGAGGAGATTTACTAGGATGTTGCCTGGTAGGGATTCTATGAATATTGAAGGGAAAAAAGTGAGTCAGCTGATTCTGAATGGGCTTTGGGTAGGGGATGTGTTTAGAAGATTCCAGACTGAGTAGTTTTTGGTTTTGGCTCTCTGTTGAATACCACACTGTGGAAGCAGCATTTGGCCCATCAAGTTCAGAGTAACCCTCTGAAGTGCATCCTACTGTATCCCTATAACCCTTCATTCCCTATGGCAAATCTACCTAGCGTGGTCCTGATGAAGGGTCCTGCCTGAAACATTGACTCTTCTGCTCCTCAGATGCTGCCTGGCCTGCTGTGCGTTTTCCAGCGCCACACTTTATCGACTCTGACTCTCCAGCATCTGCAGTCCTCACTATTGCCTAATCCACCTAGCTTGCAAATCCCTGGACACTGTGGGCAATTGAGCATGGCCAATCCACCCTAACCTGCACAACTTTGGGAGGAACTCCACACAGACATGGGGAGAACTTGCAAACTCAACGCAGAGAGTCGCCTGAGTAGGAACTGAACCCGGGTCCCTGGTGCCATGAGGCAGCAGTGCTAACCACTGAGTCACTGTGTCACCCTCGAGTTATTTGAGAATTATTGTCTTGTTCTGAGAAACTAATCCGAGTATGTAAGAAATAAGTAAAGCATCCAGAGGTCTGCAGAAGCTATTTGCATTGATGGGTAAGTTTGGAAATCAAACCGGTTACCCAGTCCCGAGTACCTGTAACACAATCCATCACCCAAGGATTTCATGGAGGCCAAGTCTTTATCATTGAATCAGTTATCAAACAGGTAAATACAATTCTGTCATAATTCTGCCTGTCAGTTGGTGTGTGAGCGGGGATTTATGATCAAAGAAAATTAGACTTAATCATCGATAATAATTAGATTAATTAGATTGTGGGCCGCATGGTGGCACAGTGGTTAGCACTGCTGCCTCACAGCACCAGAGACCCGGGTTCAATTCCTGCCTCAGGCGACTCTCTGTGTGGAGTTTGCACATTCTCCCCGTGTCTGCGTGGGTTTCCTCCGGGTGCTCCAGTTTCCTCCCACAATCCAAAAATGTGCAGGTTAGGTGAATTGGCCATGCTCGGCAGGTCGGTGTGGACTTGTTGGGCCGAAGGGCCTGTTTCCACACTGTTAGTAATCTAATCTAGATTGCTTTATAGTTTACCTGTGTTTTGCTAAAATTATATCCTTAATTATAAATAATCAATTTTTGTTCAAGTTATAAATTTGGTGTTCACAATCTATCATTTGTAAAGTCCAGGAGCAGTTGAGCAATTATGAAGCTCATTGAATGTTTTAATTTCTCTGTTAAAAATCACTCAACACCAAGTTATAGTCCAACAAGTTTAATTGGAAGCACACTAGCTTTTGGAGCGATGCTCCTTCATCAGGTGATATCACCTGATGAAGGAGCGTCGCTCCAAAAGCTAGTGTGCTTCCAATTAAACCTGTTGGACTATAACCTGGTGTTGGAAATGTGTTGCTGGAAAAGCGCAGCAGGTCAGGCAGCATCTAGGGAACAGGAGAATCGACGTTTCGGGCATTAGCCCTTCTTCAGGAATGAGGAAAGTTGGTCCAGCAGGCTAAGATAAAAGATAGGGAGGAGGGACTTGGGGGAGGGGCGTTGGAAATGTGATAGGTGGAAAGAGGTCAAGGTGAGGGTGATAGGTCAGACTGGGGTGGGGGCGGAGAGGTCGGGAAGAAGATTGCAGGTTAGGAAGGCGGTGCTGAATTTGATGGATTTGACTGAGACAGGCTGGGGGGAGGGGAAATGAGGAAACTGGTGAAATCCGAGTTCATCCCTTGTGGTTGGAGGGTTCCTAGCCGGAAGATGAGGCGTTCTTCCTCCAACCGTCGTTTCGCTATGGTCTGACGATGGAGGAGTCCAAAGACCTGCATATCCTTGGTGGAGTGGGAGGGGGAATTGAAATGTTGAGCTACAACCTGGTGTGTGATTTTTAACTTTGTATACCCCAGTCCAACACCGGCATCTCCGAATCTTAAATTTCTCTGTATTGCAAATCCAGGGATAGTGAGGCTGATTTGGTTTGGCTTGCTCATCCCTGTGTCATAACAGTCTAAGATCAGTAAAAAAAGCTTAGTCACAGTGAATATGCCCAAGACATTTCAAATAGTTCCACAACATATACCATGCAGATTCAGCCAATTCCTGAACATACTTCATATGCCATCTATAAAAGAGATCATAGTAATTTGCCAGAAGCTCTTCAATGGTGTCTCTCAAACCTGCATACATCCGTTATCCCACTTGAAAACAAGTGTAGATGTGTATGGAAATGTCATTATTGCCACACCAATCTGACTTGGCCATATACATTGCCATTCCTTCATTGTTGTTAGGTCAAAATTGTGGATCTGTTTTCCTAACAGCATTGTGAGTTCATCCACATCACATGCAGCTGTGAAACATGGTGGCTCCAGATCACCTAGGGATTGGGAACTATTTGCCAGCGATGCCCACACCCTATGAACGAAAAAATAAATTCTTGTCTTTCTTTCGTCCTTTCTTTTTTCTTGCACTATTACACAGAGAACAGTGCAACATATTCAAGTTGTGAACAGCACCAGACTGTGCAGCCATGGAATCATTGCTGCAATTACTAAGTGGAACCTTGCCTTATAAATCATTCAGTGATGAGATGGAGGGAAGCTTGAAATAATTCAACATTTCTAAAAATTGATTTATTATTGCAATATATACATCACATGAGCAACTTTTGAATATGATCCGTAACTGCTCATTCCATGACTACAATCATCTCAAGCAGAAGGTAAAAGAATGCATTTAGAAATGTGTATTAATGCTTTTGATGGCATTTGCAATATCAGTTTCTATTAGCTGGTCTGATTTATTTTAAATTTATAAGGGCTTTGTGTCAAATCCTGTGAAATGAGCTCAAGTAATTCAAATATACCCAATAAAAGGCACCGTAACAGTTGAGCAGGATATTCCTTATTCCAAAAGCATTTTAATGCATCTGTGATCCAGTGTTTGATACAGGGAGATGGTTAATTTAATATACTTATTCAAAATATTTCATGTCACCTCTGATCAGTAGTAAAGAAACATCACTGAACTGAAGGAGCCCATTACAGGAAAGAAAGGAGGCAATTTCACACTAGACATCGCATGATTTGTACAGGAAATGATGTACCAGGCCTAAACCCTCCAGTACATTATTCAACTGATCCAGTTTAGTAAGCTCCACGGCGGCTGATTTTAACTTTGGGCAATGGTTTTAAGTGATTGAATTATCCGCTCATTATACACCACACCCAATTTTCATTTCCATTGAAGCCAGGCTGTTAAAATTATCCCCATTGGGTAACAGAACCAATGAAATCTGGTGTGCTAACTCTTCATGTACAGAAAGTTTATTTGCAGCCATGAACACTTATGTGTTTCCCATCACAAAGCACTTTCAATTAGGGAACTTGTAAATGAATAAATAGAGGACAATATTCCAAAATAAAACAAAGAACTGCGATGCTGGAAATCTGAAACAAAGAATAGAAATTACTGGAGAAACTCAGCAGATCTGTCAGTATCAGAGGAGAGGAAACAGAGTTAATGCTTCGAGTCTAGTGACCCTTCATTGGAAGGGAGTTCTCCAGCTGAGTTTCTCCAGTAATTTTTGCTTTTGTTTGGGGTAATATTATAAGATGGTCTCATAGGAGGTAGAAAAGGGAAGGCATGAAAAACAAGATCTGCATCGAGCCTATTCAATGGTAGATGAAATTCAATATAGACAAATGTAACTTAGTATTCTTTCAGTGACATAGAGTTTATCAAGGCAGAAAATGAATGAACGTTAATAGAAGTATAATGGTACTGTGTCTTTAAGAGGGATTTGTTCTATGCTGTTTCTCTCACGGAGATTTGTTACCACAGTAGTACTGGAGTGTCTGTTTCCGAAGCAGTGAGTAAACAGCTTTGAGCTCTCTGAGTGTGTGTTTTTTTTAATTAGACAAAAGAAGCAGAAGGTGGAGTCAGGCTCACAGTGACCCAGGGGTTGCAGTTTTGCTTTCAGCTTAAGTTGGGGTTTGAAGCTGATTGATATAGCTCTCTCTCTCCTGCTGCAACAAAAATACCTTGAGTTCTCTCTCTGGTGCTAAGTTGCTTATTTCAGTGTTTCTTTCTCCTGGACTGCAGAGGAGATAGCAAGTGAGGAAAAAAATGTTTTGCTGAATTTGCCTTTGCAAAGGATGTGTTTATGAGATGCTGCTATATATTGGATCAGTTGATGAATAGTAATTATTCTTCTTTTCTGTTTGTGCTTTAACTGTGGTGTAAGAATAAAGCGTATTTTGCTTAAAGCCTAGTATTGGACCAATCAAATCACAACTAGAACACATGCACCTTACACTTGCCTTTAGATAAGGGAAAAGTTAGGGTCAAGGCAATCTCCTTGATGTATTCTGAGGGGGTTTGATTTGGTCTGATCCATGACAAACGCATAATAATAATAAAAAAATCAGTGGGGATGTTGCATTTCTGAAATAAAGATAAAAAGTGATTGAGAAACTTAGCAGATCTGGCAGTATCTGAGAACAAAGAAAGAGAGTTAATGTTTTGAGTTTGATATGACTCTTTTTCAGAACTTCAGAGTCCTATGGGACATGTTTATTAATGCATGTTCATTGACTAATCATTAATATGCTTAAACAATGTAAATGAAGTAAAAGGAATGCTGGCTTATATCACTGAGGCCGATTGGATACAAATCTCCAAAGAGTATCCCAAAACTGTACAGTGTGTTAGAGAGACCACCTGTAACTATTGTGAATGGTTTAGGTCTTTGTGAAATACAAGGTTTATTTGGTTCCATTCTCCCATGCTCATGATCTAGATTGGCTCACACTTCAGCAGCACCTTGATATTAAAATTCCCTTCTTAGTTTCCAAGTCTCTCCACGACCTCATCTCTTATAACCTCGGAAGCTTCTGAGACATTTATCTTTCTCCCGTTCTGATATCTTGCACATCTCTGATTTTGATTATTCCACCACTATTGATGTATTTTCAACTGCTTACGGCTAAGGTCTGGAATTGCCCTTCTTAGCCTGCCTCGGTCTCTCCTTCATTGAGAAACTCCTTAAAATAGGCAAAGAATTTGATCCGTGTGCTAATATTTCTTCGTTAGTTCAGTGCTAAATCTGTGTTCGACAAGATTCAATAAGAAGCCAAATGAATATACATGTAACACAGTGAATTATACATTAAAATACAAGTTTAAATCTAATACTTAGATTCTGTTAGTGAATTGTAGGTCCTATATAAATGCTATTAGTTATTTGTGCTTTCATGTAGGTGCCATTGAATAGAGAAGGAAAGTCAATTCCAAATGGAAGAAGCTTTGAAGAGTAATCAATAAGCTCATGTTCTTCTAGCTTGGAGGAAATCTACTCAGAGATCTTCTGGACATTGCATCTGAGGTGCTTCCTAGGAATGGGGCAAATACAGATTCTCTAACAGCTTTAAAGTGCAGCAAAGCATCAAGACAAAAGGGCAGATTGTGAGAGGAAAGCTTAAACCAGATTTATTCTTTTTCTCCCAAGAGCATGATCAACAGCTGAAACAGGTTTCCAACAAAGAAACCTAGCACAGTGACAGAGTTTTGATGGTACAGTTGTATATTCCTGACTTATGGGTAAGAAAAGACTGGGGTCAAGTCTGACCTGCCCCAGATGTGTGCCATGATGTGTCTAAAAATATCTTAAAGCAATGACATTGAACTCAACCAAGAAATAACTTGTTGCTGCATTTGGAAGATGATACCTTCAAGGGGTGAGGTTTAGTAACTGAGTCAATGAGATGTGCATCAATGTGGACAGTGTAAAAGGAAATAAGAAGCTAACTTGGCAGTGACAATGTGATGCAATGGTTAGACATTGATGTCTAGGTCCAATTCTATTCCAGATTAATGGAACAAAACTCTCTTCTGTTTGCAGCCCTTGGTCCAATGAGTTTGGAACATTCTCAATGATGGTCAAACCACATAATGATATAAAACAACATATTGAGCACAGAACTCCATAAAAAGGCCTCTAGTCTGACTTAAATGGACAATGTCACTCAAGCTTGCACAGGATGATTGAAATGTGAACTCAAAGTTTGCTGCTTTGGCCTGGCATGGGAGGTTGGAGTCAAGGCTTATTGCTGGTTTTTATTAACTAACTTTTCATCCTTCGTGTAACTGCGGTCTATCTAATTTGGAAGAACTTAAACCTTGAGTCGCTGAAATGGATGTAATTCCAATTCCCAGTCCTGTCATCTTGATGAGTGCAACAATTCTATCTGTAAAATAATTCAACTGGAAAGAGCTACATAACATTGTATTATCATTATTATGGAGGCCATCAGCACAATGTTCGGCATCAGTTAAATCACGTATTGGTTTTCATCTGCTCAGGGATTATGTTCAAATCAAAAGAGAAATTGTATGCCGTTGGTCAGATGCTGAAATGGATATAGTTCTGGCCAGCAAAAGATAGAAAGCATATTTTATGAATGATTTTATTGTGTCATATACATAGAAAGATTCAGTGAAAAGATTTTTGTTGCCACAATCTGGCGCCATTTTGAGTTACAAAAAGAATAAAATTGGATTATTTAAATAGAGCTCATCTTCCATTCACACTGAGTCTCAGACATAGCTCCAGGACTTCTGCAAGGTCATTGCAAGATGTTTCAGGTCTCAAGGAGTCCCCGCTCTGGGTAGATCAATGACGATGTCACGGTGTCCTCACATCGGGCATGGCCATCGCTGTAGCTGATGCTCCATGGGCACCAAGAGTCCAGGCTTGAGGCCTAATGCAGACAGGAGTATTGGGCACTTTCACCACCAAGGGTCCAGGCTCCGGGCCTACTGTAGCCAGAAGTCCCTGTTCCAGGCACCACCATCATCAAGAATCCAGGCTTCAGGCTACCGCAGCCAGGAGTCCCTACATCAGGCACTTGTACCACCAATTGTCTAGGCTCCATGCACCATCACCACCAAGGGTACACGCTCCAGGCCAATCACAGCCAGGAATCCCTGTTCTGGGCACCACTATCACCAGGGTCTGGCTACAGGCCTACTGCATCTTGGAGTCTGTGTTCCAGGCACGACCACCACTAAGGGTCTCGGCTCCAGTTTTACTGCAGTTTGTGTTCCAGGCACCATCACCACCACTGATCCAGGCTCCAGGCCAATCGCAGCCAGGAATCCCTGTTCTGGGCACCATCACCAAGGGTTGGGCTCTGGACCTACTGCAACCAGGTGTTTAACGTTGCCTGGAGTCCCAATCCAAATCACTGACACTGTAGCCACTATCCTGCCGACACTGCTCCACTCTCAAAGGTGAAGAAAGAAATAAAAGAAGAAATAAAAAGTTGGAAAAGGAAAGAGAGGAAAGTGTGACCTCCTGTGCCAGCGCCACCATCTGAGTGTTTTTTTAAAAAGCTACAGAAATGAAAAATGAAAGAATTGGGACAGCTTTAGCAAAGGGATATAAAGAAAATTAGCAAATATGCGAAAAAACATAAAATGGAGAGATTGCAAGGGTTACTGGGTATCTATGAAAATGTTATGCAAAGTTGTATTTTCCTTTCATGCCTTTTTGAGGTTATTATATTGTTGTAATGTATGACCTAGATCACTGAATGGATTCAAATTGTCAGACAGATTTTTTGACGTACATGGGAGTCAAGAATTGTTCTTCACGTAGGACTGGGTGCAGGCAGAAAAGTGGAGTTAAGGGCACTGTCAGGTCCCGCGCGATCTTATTGAATGCAGACTTGAGGGGTCAAATGGCTGTTCCGATTTCATATGATCCTATGATTGGCTGCCCTACTTAAAAGATCCCCTTTCAAATTTTCCTTTTGTCTTGCCACTCTTAATAACAGCTATGAAAATTCCTCTGTCAAATAACAGGAAGGAGACCGATACAATCGTTGTAACAATAATACTTGCTTAAAAGCATGAAACAAATAAAAGCTATTTAACCCATCCAGCTCGGTCCTTCTCTAATCTGAATGGAGTCTGCTCCTGCTTTATATTTTTCCAGTCTGTTTAATCTCTTGAGAAAAAGTGTTACTTTTTTGTATTCCTTGCCAAAATCCAAATCAATGTAACTCTTTGCATCCCGTATTATTGGACCTTGACTAGTCCACCTCAGGATCTTGCAACTCCTCAAGGGATTACCATAAAACCATAAGACATAGGAGCAGAAATTAGGCTATTCAGCCCACTGACTTTGCTCAGCCATTCAATCATAGCTGATAGCCTTTTCATTCCCATATTCTATTACTTTAGAATAATATTCCTTTCAATACATTAGATTGTCAAATTTAATGTATCTTGCTGACATAGTGATAATACTGTGAAAACATGCCTCAAGGAGCTTCACACTGAAAAATATGTTGAAATTTAAAATTTAGGAGTGAGTTAAAAGAAGTGATGAATGCTTGGGTGAAAGGCATAAATTTTCTGGAGGTTTTTCGAAGCAGAATCAGAGTAGGGCAATAGAGGTTTTGTGGTACATTGGGTAACACCCCAGATGCTGACCCATAAGTTCTGGGTTCAAGTTCCACTCCTGGACTTAATGTGGAAGGAGTATTCGTAACGTAGTTCAACAGATTGAGAATCAGATTCAAAGAGATAAACTGTACCGAGACAGGATCTTCGGCACATTGTGGATCCAAAACAACCAGCAAGCTATTGCAAACCTTGTTTGAACTGGCACTTGTTGATAAACCAGGAAATATTATATGACAGGAATGGGGTGGCTCTGGGTGGGATGCTCTTCGGAGGGGCAGTGTGGATTAGATGGGTCAAGTGGCCTGCCTTCCACACAGTAGGGATTCTATAATTTTAATACTGCAAAGCTTATTGTATTTTTCTGTCCAATTATTATGTCCAGTTTTAAAAAATACCTACCTTAATCAAATGACCTCAATTAAAATGTCAGCAGTTGATTCAATTTTGAGTCAATTTCTCCCCAAATACTGCGATCTACCACAATGCCTGAGTAGTCAGTTGAGGGTGTGAATAAGAGAGCTCTCTGCTGGTAAGTTTTATTTAAGATAAAGTTGCACTATTATTTGAGTGTTTTAAGCTGTAGGTGATGTATAACAGTGATATCTATACCCCTGCATTACATTTCCATTACAGGTCATTCTGCCATAAAGTATGTTTTGTTAATATGAACTCACTGTAACATGATTGATGAATTGTGGACACTGTTTCTAAAGTGCAATGTTTTCAAATGTGTGTTGGCTATAACGCGATTGTATGGCCAACACTTTAAGTGCTGTTTCTAAAGCACGATTTTTCTATAACACGAAACTGCACAAGAACACATTACAAACAACTACCTATACTTAGTGTGTGTTTTTATGTTGTTATGTGACCTCATAATCAACCAAAATATTTGATCAACCAGCACACACCTGGTCTTTTAGGGGCTGGTTGATCAAGGGTTCACTGACTTCTAATCCCTTTTTCCACCACTTAGCCATAGTCTTACATACCTTGGCATTCTAAGTGCAGGTCTGAATTTTTCTTAAATACATTCGACTAATGCCACAAAAATATTCTTACTATTTCAAAAGGTGTAAGTGAAGATTAGAAATGCAATGAAGGGCAACAGAGTAGAAGGTGCAGGAAAGGAGCTCCAGAATGGAGGTCCAATTAAGAATGGTGAAGGTGGAGAGGTAAATGGGACGTGGGGGTGGGGCTGGGGGAAAGGTAGCTGAGAGTGTAATAGGTGGATGGATGTGGGCGTTATGGCGATAGGTCAGAAAGGAGGGTGGAGCGGATGGGCGGGAAGGAAGATTGACAGGTGGGACAGGTCATGAGGGCGGTGCCGAGTTGAAAGGTTGGATCTGGGATAAGGTGGGGTGAGGGGAAATGAGGAAACTGGTGAAATCCACATTGATGCCGTGTGGTTGGAGGGTTCCGAGGCGGAAGATGAGGTGTTCTTCCTCCAGGTGTTGGGTGGTGAGGGTGTGGCAATGGAGGAGGCCCAGGACCTGCATGTCCTTGGTGGAGCGGGAGGGAGAATTGCAGTGTTCAGCCACGGCGGGGGGGTGGGATTGGTTGGTGTGGGTATCAATCTGTCAAGAACATGCAGGTCCTGCGCCTCCTCCATCACCACTCCCTAACCACCCGACACCTGGAGAAAGAATGCCTTATCTTCCACCTCAGAGCGCTCCAACCACAGGGGATCATTGTGGATTTCACCAGTTTTCTTATTTCCCCTCCCCCCCACCTTATCCCAGTTTCAACCTTCCAACTCAGCACTGCCCTCATGACCTGTCTTACCTGTCTATCTTCCTTCCCACCTATCCACTCCACCCTCCTCTCTGAACTATCACCTTTACGCCCACCTCCATCCACCTCTCACACTCTCAGCTACCTTTCCTCCAGCCCCACCCGCCTCCCATTTAGCTCACCACCTCCCCGGCTCACAGCCTCATTCCTGATGAAGGGCTTTTGCCCAAAAAATCAATTTTCCTGCTCCTCAGATGCTGCCTGACCTGCTGTGATTTGCCAGCACCACACTCTCAACTCTAATCTCCAGCACCTGCAGTCCACGCTTTCACCCAGTTAAGATTACCCTGTGTTTCACCTTGCTTGGCACAGAACGATGCACTGGGGACTGCAAGGGTTGGAGAGCGCTCAAGAGGACCATACTTCTGCAGGACACCATGAAGCCAGGTTAGTGTGAGCCTGTGGAATGATGTAGACAGAGGCGGGTACTTTAAGTAAACTGTGGTGGATGGTAGGCTCAGTACAATTTGAGAATAGATTTAGTTCAGATCAGACTGAGGCTGTGAAGGTTAGAAAGGACTGAAGTCAGAAGGCTGTCCAAAAGCAGAATGGTAAACATAATAGGTAAATGTTACCAGTTTATATTTACTTCCACAGGGGAGAAACATCAGCACAAATTGTTTGAATTGGTTGACTAGTCCATTTCTATGTTGTAACACTTTAGAGTGAAATAGACTATTGCACAAAGCAATTGAAGTAAATAGTAAAAAGGATTCAAGAGGCAATTTGAGGTTAGAAGTTCTTTTTTTTTGATAACAGAGTGAAATGTCTGTGTTTTGTCAAAAATAATGAATCACTAATGAATTGTGAGCTCACGTGGTTTTGGAACACACAGAGCCTTCAGAAGGCAGTTTTGTTAATGGAAATGAAAGAATAGCAGCAAAACTTGACACAACTGTAAAAATTATCTTTTAATGGTTCGGAGCAGCTAATGAAACACTTAAGCAGAATTAACACTGGGCTATTTGTTAATCCAGATCTGGAGTGTACATCTGTAGCAGAAACTGACACAACAGTAGCACAGAAAATTACGTTTTATTGACAAGCTGTTGCAAATCATAGGGCAGGAGCACAAGCCCTCCAGTTTAAACTGAAAATCCACAAACTGCAGAGCCACAAGTAATACAAATCCTGTTTTAAACTTGCAGTACCACACATACAAGCCTTTTTGGGGATAGCAGAATGTCATGTGGAAGCCCCAAACCCCTGGTAATGGTTTTTTAGGACTGTCTGGCACAGGAGGGAGTTTCAATGTGTTAAGTGCTGCTTCTGAATTGTTTGGAGACAGAGACCCAAGTGGATTTTCCGTTGGGTTTAAATGTGGATTAATCCTTGCCTTTAGCAGTAACCTGGATAGTTGAGGAATCTGTGCATCCAAAGTCAGGGTGCCATTTCTCATGAGTGCAGTAAAGGAGAAACATTTGCCTGCACTGGAGTGGTCAAAGTGGACAACGTAGGAACGTCTCTTATGTGTTCCTACAGAACTTGCAACATCCAAACCCATCTTTTCCATCAGGCAGTAGATACAAATGTTTAAACACATGCACCAACAGGTTCAAGAACAGCTTCTTCACTGCTATTATTAGAGACTGATGAACGCACTCTCTAACTTCAAATCACGTTGATTTTGCTAATGTTGATTTTGCTCTGCACACCTCCTATGCAGGTTAACCCTGTGTGCCTCACTCTGTCTAAGCACCCTTTGATCTCTATGTTCCCGTTTGCTATGATCTGCCTGTACTGCTCAGAAAACAAAGCCTTTCACTGTACTTAGGTACATGTGACTGCAATAAATCATGTCAAATTTGTCACATTCAATATTCCAGCAGTCCACAATTCAATAAAATGCCTGTATTTTAACCCAATATTGCTGACTGATATCTTTGTTGATGCAACTATCAAGTTCACACAATGCCTTTGCCTGAGTTTATTCTATTATGTTTATTGTGGATTGCATAATGCAGAGACTTTATGCTGAGTTGGTAGTAATGCATGAATGGTAAATACCCATACCCTCAAAGTTTGGTATATAAAACAATAGGATTCAAGTGTAAAATGATCATACCTATGCCACCAATGCTAGCGAAATACTTAAAATTGAATCAAAATGAGAATTGAAATGCAATGAAATCACACACATATTTTCAGTGATGATTAATGGTGAATGGGTTGTATTTATGTGTTTAATAACCTTGAAGTTCATATGAAGCTCTGTTAGCATCAACCAAGGCCTCTTTTAACTCATGAACTGCTCAGCATGAAAGGTCTTGGGTGTCTCTTCCCTTTTCCCTTCTATCTTTCATCAGATTCCCACTTTAGGAAGTTATGTTCTATTGGTGAATGCATTCCCAACTATTAAAAAAAAGTTTGCTGTAGCGATAACGCTGTGTTCCTTCCGCTAGTTGACTAGCCTTTTAGAAATTTTAACTGTTTCCAAGGCAGCATGTAAGAAGTGTTTAATGTTGTGAAAGATTGGGACATAAATGTAAGTGATTTAAAATAGCAAATAGGGGAAAATTCTCTATACTGGTGAGGTTCTGCCTCCATAGTCAGTGGAACAAACTATGTTAAAAACTTCAAGAACTGAATGGTTTGGTGAGTAAAGTGAAAGGGTTATGAGGACAGAGTGGGTACGTGAAATTAGAGCTGTTTGTTGGCAGAGAGGATAAATGCTGGTTAGGTCAACAGGGTTTCCATTTCGATCATTGGGAATTGGGTGTTTCCTGCAATGAAACATTTGCAAGCCACTGTCTTAGCATTGGGCTCCAGTTCCGATTGATAGAAATTGTGTTTTCAAGTTCTTTGACCCTTGCGACTTGTCAGGACAACTGCTTGCCCTTTGTGAATGATAACCTTCTCAGGTCAACTGGCGGCCAGCTACCCTTGGGTTTCTTTATGGCTTAATGATGGTCTGCCATCATTCCATCGGACAGCTTCATAGCACCGCATGAAAGGGAGACACTTCACAACCACTTGATGGCTACATTGAGAGGGAGGCAGGTGATTACAGAAGCCTGAATGTGGAAAATAAACAACAACAAGCAGAATAAATAGGCAGCACATTAACTGGAGTGAAGGATGGAAGGACAGCGAAAAAGAATGTTAGAGACAAACGTCCGAGAGAAAAAGAAGCATGTATTTGGCTTTGTACTGCATCTTTAATGATCATCCGTGAATTAAATCAGACTGTATCGAAAGTCAAATGCGCGACATATATGATATTTGTCTACATTTATACGTTGTCTACATTTGTGGTTGCAGCTGCGTTTAACTTTAGATAGAAGGAAGAAGTTGTGTAGAAAAACTCCACATTAAGAAGAAAACACACGACAGATGTTTTGGAACTTAACAGAAAGTATATTTCCCAAGTCAAATCTGTGTGTGAAGAAAATGTAAACGGCTGCATCTTATCATATTTTGACAAAGTATCATTCTGCATGGGTTTCATGGAGGGTTTCTCTACATGAGGTCAATTGGGTTTTCTCATTTTTTTAGTTCTCTCATGGGACGTGGACATCACAGACTGGGCCAGCATTTATTTCCGTCCCTAGTTGCCCCTTGAGAAGGTGGGGGTGAGCTGTCTTTTTGAACCACTGCAGTCCATGTGCTTTAGTAGATCCACAATGCCCTCAGGATTGTGATCCAGAGTCAATGAATGATAGATTATATATTTCCAAGTCAGGATGGTAAGTGACTTAGAGGTGAACTTGCAGTGGGTGGAGAGAGTGGATGCTTGTGGATATGGTGCCGATCAAATGGGCTGCTTTATCCTAGTGTCAGGCTTCTTGAGTGTAATTGGAGCTGCACCCATCCAAGTAGATGGGAAGTACTCCATCTCACTCCTGACTTGTGCCTTGTAGATGGTTGTAAGAAGCCATCGCAGTATTCAGTTAGCCTCTGATTTGTTCTTGTTCCATTATATTTATATAGAATGATAGAATCACAGAATCCCTATAGTGTGGGGAACCAGGTCATTTAGCCCATCGAGTCCACACTGACCATCTGAAGAACATTTCACCTAGACTCATCCCCCTACTCTATCCCTGGAACCCTGCATTTCCTATGATTAACCCACCTAGCCTGCACATCCTTGGACACAATGGGCAATTTAGCATGGCCACATCTTTGGACTGTCGAGGAAACTTGAGCACTTGAAGGAAACTTATGCAGACACAGGGAGAATGTGCAAACTCTGCACAGACAGTCGCCCAAGCCTGGCGCTGTGAGGCAATAGTGCTAACCACTGAACCCCCCTGTGCTGCCCTATATGTCAAGCCTGGGTAACCCCTAGGATTTTGATAGGAGGGGATTCAGTGATGGGTAACACCACTGAATGACAAGGAGTTGTGGTTAGATTGTCTCCTGTTGGAGACGGTCATTGCCTAGCATTTGTACCATTGCTACTTGTCAGCCCAAGCCTGGATATTGTCCAGATCTTGTTGCATTTGAACAATAACTGCTGCAGTATCTAAGAAATGGCGAATAGTGCAGAACATTATGCAATCATCAGCTAACATCCCCACTTATGACCTTATGACAGAGGGAAGATAATTGGTAAAGCAGCTGAAGATGGCTGGGCCTAGGATACTATCCTTAAGAACTCCTGCAGAGATGTCCTGGAGCTGAGATGACTGACTTCCATCAACTGCAACCACCTTTCTATTTGCCAGGTATGTCACCAACCAGCGAGGAGTTTGCCCTCAATATCCATTGATTCCAGTTTTGTTGGGGCCCCTTGATGCCACATTCTGTTGTATACAGTCTTGGTGTCAAGGGCAGTTACTCTCACCTCACCTCTGGAATTCAGCTATTTTGTCTCTTGTTTGAACCAAGGCTGCAATGAGGTTAGGAACTGAGCAACCCTGGTGGACCCAAGTTGGGCATCAATAAGGAGGTTGTTGCTGAACAGGTGCTGCTTGATAGCACTGTTGATGACACCTCCTAGCAAAATTGATGAGATCTTCTATGTACCATTTTACTAATGATTGAGAATACATTGATAGTATTGCAATTGGCCGATTGGATTTATCCTGATTTCTATGTACAGGACATACCTAGACAATTTCTAAATTGTCAGGTAGACATAGCTGGACTGGAACCTCTTGACTAGGAGTGTGGCAAATCCAGGAGCACAAGTCTTCAATACTATTGTCGGAATGTTGTCAGCACCCATTGCCTTTGCAGTATCCAGTGTCTCCAGCCATTTCTTGATATTATGTGGAGTGAATCGAATTAGCTGAAGCCTGAAACTGATGATACCGGAAAACACAGGAGGATGTCCCAGACAGAAGTCCCTAGCAACAAGAAAAGAGTTGGAGTCACAGGTATCCATTCTGCTTTTCATGTTGGAACATCTCGGCGTTTAGTTTCTGTCTGGAGGGTGGAACAATAGGAGAGTGCATATTATTGAGCTGAACTTATGTAATAATGAAGGTGATAATGAGCGATAATGCCCATTAAGAAATCTCTCACTACTCACTCACAAGAATCTTGATGTTTGAAACTAATGGGAACCTGTGACTTAATGCTCCCGACATTGAGAAAGGTCTTGCTTGGTTTTCCACCTGACTCTCCCAAATTTCTTCCGTAATTGTTCAGCACCTGGGAAAATTCTGCTTGTAGTGATTGTAACAAGATCAGCCAGGTGGACCTCATAGAGTATGAGTTCCCTGATGGGGTCAAAAAGTGTACAAAGTCATCATTTCTGACACCATCATAGAAACAAAGATATTGAGGTACAAAATCTTAGGTATAAATTAGAAAAATTAAAAATAAATTTAAAAGATCAGCATTGCTGTCCTTATAAAACGAAGTACAAAGATACCGAGGTACAAAATCTTCGGTATAAATTAGAAAAATAAGGCCATAAGGGTATGGGTTCAGCATTCCAATCCTTCTAGGGCAGGGAGTCCGTGTTGGACCTCACCTTGAGACTGAGAGTCCACACTGGGCTTCCTCGAGAAGTCAGGGAAGTGGAACTAACCAGACACAGTCCTTTAAATAGTCAACACAAACATAATGGGCTGAATGGTCTGCTTTGGCGCTGTGTAGTTCCATGACTGGTTTGTGATGTTATCTCAGTTTGAAAATGCACGTGTGAATGTCAGGTAAAGGATAAGATCAAAATTAGCTCTAATAACTCTTCCGATCCAATAGCCTCAGGGACACTCACTGATGAACACCATCCGTCAAGAATGAGCAGTGCTCTAGGTGCTGGTGAGCTGCTGCTTCTTATGAAGCCATATTTCCAGCAAGGGTTTTCACCTTCAAGAGGGGAGGAGGAGAAAGAACATGGCAGCAAGATTGGGGCACTGACGAAATGCGGTAAACTGGTGATGTAGAAGTATTACCTGATGGAAACTGTTATGTGCATTAATTAGTGGCAGCAGAATATGCAATGGAGAAAGAGGAGGCGATTTTACAAAATAAGCACATCAAGTAAACCCGTCACATTTTAATTGTAGCGCTGCCACCTTTATCATTTTCTTTATTTCAAAACAAGGAAGACGTGTTTGAGAATGTACAGCAAGGAGGCGAGGCAAGCTGCACAAAAACAGAAGACTGTCTGTGGGCTGCCAGGTGATGTGTTTTCTGTGCAGAAGACTAGCTCCTTAAAGTTTTGGCAAAGATCCACTTAACAGTTCAGTCACAATGCAGAGTGCTTTGCGTATGGTAGCAGGCGATAGAAAGTCAGTCAGATGAATTGTGAAGAATCAGGTTGGATTAAGGACCTGCACTACTTATTTCCTTTCTCCTGCAATTATTGTCGGAATCACAATCTTGTGGAGTGTCTGTAATATAAACAGAAAAGAATATTCATGAGCCCTATCACCTGTTTCCTTTCATATTAATCTTTTTGTATGCTGAGCTTAAAGGGGCGTTTCGAAGCTGATTCCCAGTGTATGGGACAACATCTGGCAAAGGACAATTCCAACCATGGGGAATGCCTACACTTTACTGTATTATCCACATTGCAGGATTTTGCAATTTATAAAGGGGTTGCTGCTGACTGTGAGCAATCCCTACATTTACAACTAGCAATACCAATGGCTTTTTCCATGGAAAGTCAATTGTAGGAGGCAGAAAACCCAACAAATGCTGGAGATCTCACTGAGTCAGACAACATTCATGGAGACAGAGCAAGCTAACATTTCGAGTCTAGATGATTCTTCAACACAGCATTTGCTACTCCCCTCCATACCTCAATTCAGTTATGGAACATAGTCATGGAGATGCACAGCACGGAAACAGACCCTTCAGTCCAACTTGCCCATGTCAACCAAATATCACAACCCAATCTAGTTCCATTTGCCAGCATCCAGCCCATATCCCTCTAAACCCTTTCTACTTATATAACTATCCAGGTGTCTTTTAAATGTTATAATTGTATCAGCCTCCACCAATTCCTCTGGCAGCTTATTCTATTATCGCACCACCCTCTGCATGAAAAAGTTTTCCCCTCTCACCCTAAACATATGCCCTATAGTTCTCCCCCAACCCAGGGAAAAGACCTTGTCAATGTACCCTAGTCATGCCCATCATGATTTTATAAACATCTATAATGTCACACCTCAGTGTCTGATGAAGAATCATCATGTTAGTATAATAATTCATTAATGTTAGCTTGCTCTCTCTTCATGGATGCTGTCTAACTTGCTGTGATCTCCAGCATTTTTTGTTTTCAATACAGATTCCAGCATCAGCAGTAACTTGCTCCTACTCTGTGGGAGACAGAGCAGTGGAGCACAGTTTTTAACTTCTGCAATAATAGCAGACAACACCAGTGAGGACTGATGCCTCTTATAGCTGATCCTGGTCACATCATACCTTTGGCATTCTTACACTCCAAGCGTCAAACAACTGCTGAAATGGAATAAAAATTGAAAGAATAGTGGACGCTGGAAATCAGAAACAAAATCAGAAATTGCTAGAAAAACTTCGCAGATCGGGCAGCATCTGTGGAGAGAAATCAGAATTAGTGTTTTGCGTCCAGCCACTCTACCTCAGTACTGAAGGTAGCCTGTTTTTTATGCAGAAGATGGGGTGGGGGTAAGGAGTAAATGATAGGTGGAGATAGAGCTCAAAAAGCGAGATGAACAGCTGGACAGACAAAGAAGTGGATAATGATCAGCCTAAGAGAATGAATAGGTACTAATGGGGTGTATTAGTGACTAACAATGGGTTGTGTGTAATAGCATGCCATGTGACAACAAGGCCTGGTTTGAGGGGGTTGATGTAAGGACTTGGGAGAAGGTGCCTCAAGCCGTAAAGTTATTGAACCTGATATTGAGTCCAGAAGGCTGCAGGGTCCCCAAGTGGATAATGAGGTGCTGTTCTTCCAGCTTGCACTGTGCTTCACTGGAGCACTGCAGCAAGCCTGAGACAGAGATGTTGGTCAGGGAGCAGGGTAGTGTGTCGAAGTGGCAGGCAACAGGAAGCTCAGGGTCTTTTTTGCAGGCAGAAGGTCGGTGTTCTGCAAAGCAATCACCCAGTCTAGGAGAGGAGACCACTGCCAAGATAGGTTTACTGCTGAAAAGGATGACACATTATTGAAGGTTTCCTTTTTTAGACTCATCAGGGCAAATACAAGAATGACAAATTTCAGATGATTGATACCACAGGACGATTGTTTGGCAAATTGACTCTGACTGGCTGAGGTAAAGGTCGGTGATAAACCCACTGAAACTTCCAGCTAATTCAGAAAAAGTGCAAATTGCATCAACAGCTTGTGTCAAACAATCCTCACCCTTTTCACCTTTCATATAATTGTTGTGCTGATCTGGAATTTTACATTCTTGTGTTTGTCCTGATGAGTGCAAAATGAAAACCTATCATCTGAGACGGTGCTCACTAGAATTTAGGAGAATGAGAGGGTGTCTTAAAGAAACATGTAAAATTATGAAAGGGATAGATAAGATAAAGGCAGGCAGGTTGTTTCCACTGGTGGGTGAGACTAGGACTAGGGGAAATGGCCTCAAGATTAGCGGAGTAGATTTAGGACAGAGATGAGGAGGAACTGCTTTTCCCAGAGAATAGTGAATCTATGGAATTCCCAGCCCAGAGAAGCAGTAGAGGCAGCTTCATTAAATATAGTCAAGACACAGTTGGCTGGGTTTTTGTATGGTAGGGGAATTAAGGGTGATGGGGATAATGCAGGTAGGAGGAGCTGAGAGACAATAGACAGATCAGCCATGATCATAATGAATGGTGGAGCAGGCTCGACGGGCCAAATAGCCTACTCCTGCTTCTATTGCTAGGAAACTATGAAACATATCTCTCTTTTCAGCAATATTCAAGTACAAGTTGATCTTGGATTCTCACTTCATGAGCTTTTCTCTATCATGGGTGAAGCAGATTTTGGTTATCAACTCTTGACAGCTCAATAAGGCACTGGGGATTGATAGGGATTGGTACACGGATGTGAAAAGCAGGTGAGAGTTGTGGGCAAAAGCAAGCAACAGAAAGCAAACAAGGTGCAGAAAACTGCAGAAAATAAGGTCAGTGTAATCAATCATAAGGTCAGTTAGAATATGTCAGCTTTTCTTCCCCTTCCCAAGAATGTGGAATAAATTATGGCAGGCAGTTATTATGGAACCAATTTGCCTGTTTCACAGCAACTAATCTGTTTAAGAGCACTTTGGAAAAATTTATAGCCATTTTTATTCTGGTTTTAGTGTAGTCTTACTGCTGTGAAAGTCCTAAAAGCTGGTCTCTTGCAGTTGACAGAAAACAGTATCTCCGTTTTTCATTTTTAAGCAAGACTTGTTGGCACCTAAAGCTTTGCACCTGATTTGTGAAGGGCCTTGTATCACTTTACTATGGTGGTGATATACATACAGAGAGATATTGCTGGGTCAAGTAAGTGGGCAAGAAGTTGCAAGAAGTGGGGTACAATGTGGGAAGATGTGTAGTTCATCATTTTGGAAGGGTGAAAAGATGAGAATGTTATTTAAGAGGAGAAAAACTGCAACACTAAGGGACTTATGCATGAAACTTGTCCCCTTGTTTAAGAAGGATAGCAGGGATAATCCAGGTAGTTACAGACCTGTGAGCCTGCTGTAAGTGGTACGGAAGCCATTGGAGAAGATACCACGGGATAGGAGACACACCCATTTGGAAGAAAATGGTGATAGGCAGCATGGTTTTGTACAGGGAAGGTCATGTCTTGCAAACCTAACAAAACATTTGAAGAGGTGACAAAATTGATTGATCAGGGAAGGGATGTAGATGTCAAATACTTGGACTTTAGTGAGGAGTTTGATAAGGTTCCCCGTGGTAGGTTGATGAAGAAGGTGAAGTCACATGAGGTCCAGGATGTTCTAGCTGGATGGATAGAGAACTGGTTGGGCAACAGGAGACAGAGACTAGTAGGAAGGTGGAGGTTATTTGGAGGAAGGTGTAGGTTGTCTCATAGGAAGTTTGCAGATGACACCAAGATTGGTAGAGTTGCAGATAGTGAAGGGGACTATCAGAAAATACAGCAGAATATAGATAGATTAGAGAGTTGGGCAGAGAAATGGCAGATGGAGTTCAATCTGGGCAAATGTGAGATGATGTACTTTGAAGATCGAATTCAAGAGTGAACTATACAGTAAATGGAAAGGTCCTGGGTAATACTGTTGTACAGAGAGATCTGGGTGTTCAAGTCCATTGTTCCCTGAAGGTGGCAACACAGTTCAGTAGAGTGGTCAAGAAGGCATTTGGCATGCATTCGTTCATCGAATGGGGGATTGAGTACAAGAGTTGGCAAGTCATGTTACAGTTGTATAAGTCTTTGGTTCGGCCACATTTGGAATACTGCGTACAGTTCTGGTCACCACATTACCAAAAGGTGGTGGGTGCTTTGGAGAAGGTGCGGAGGAGGTTCACCAGGATGTTGCCTGATATGGAGGGTGCTAGCTATGAGGAGAGGTTGAGTAGATTAGGATTGTTTCCATTGGAAAGAAGCAAGTTGAGGGGGGACCTGACTGAGGCCTACAAAATCATGAGAGGTGTAGACAGGATGGATAGCAAAAAACTTTTTCCCAGAGTGGGGGACTCAATTACTAGGGGTCATGAGTTCAAAGTGAGAGGGAAAAAGTTTACGGGAGATATATGTGGAAAGTTCTTCATTCAGAGGGTGGTGGGTGCCTGGAACACATTGCCAGTAGGGGCAGAATAATAGCATCATTTAGGATGTATCTAGACAGATACATGAATGAGCTTGGAGCAGAGGGATACAGATCCTTAGAAAATAAGCGTCAGATTTAGATAGAGGATTGGATCGGCGCAGGCTTGGAGGGCCGAAGAGCCGGTTCCTGTGCTGTAAATGTTCTTTGTTCTTTATTCATTGAAACACAGAAAGCTAGCAGAAAGGCGCAGCAGGTCAACAGGAAGGTTAATGGAATGTTGGCCTGGTATTTGGAGAGGGTTGGAGTACAAGAGTGGGGAGGTCTTATTACAACTGGCACAGTTGGTGGCATAGTGGTTTGCACTGCTGCTTCACAGCGCCAGAGACCTGGGTTCAATTCCTGCATTTCAATTTGAACATTCTCCCTGTGTCTGCGTGGGTTTCCTCCGGGTGCTCCGGTTTCCTCCCACAGTCCAGCTATGTGCAGTGTAGGTGAATTGGCCATGCTAAATTGCCTGTAGTATGAGGTGAAGGGGTAAATGTAGGGGAACGGGTCTAGGTGGGTTGCTTTTCGGAGGGTCGGTGTGGACTTGTAGGGCCGAAGGGCCTGTTTCCACACTGTAAGTAATCTAATCTAAACTGTCCCAGGTGCTGGTGAGACCACAACTGGAATACTGCTGAGCAATTTTGGTCCCCTTATTGAAGGAAATAAATAATTTTATTGGAAGCATTTCAGAGAAGGTTCACTAGGATGATCCCTGGGATGGAGGGATTGTCTTATCATCAAAGGCTAAATGGGCTGAAACTTAAGTCACTGGATTTTAGGAGCAGTGATCTCATTGAAACCTATAGGAATCTTAAGGGGCTTGACTGAATAAATGTTGAGAGGATATTTCCCCTCATGGGAGAGTCTAAGACCAGAGGGCATAGTCTCAGAATAAAGGGATGCCAATTTAAGACTGAGGTGAGGAGGAGTCCCTTCTCTTAGCAACTTATGCATCTTCAGAATTCCTTGCCACAGAGAGCTGTGGAGGGAGAGTTCTTGTGTATATTTAAGGCTGAGATAGATAGATTCTTGACCAGTTGGGGAATCAGAGATCCAGGGAAAGGGCAGTAACATGGGTGTGAGGAATGTCAGATCAGCTGTGACCCTACTGAATGGTGGAGCAGGCTCAAGGAGCTGACTAGCTTAATCTCATTCCTATTTTTTATGGTCCTACAAGTTGTTGTTTCTTAACTGGAGGATCAGATGTTCGAAATTGTGATTCACTGTTTATTTCTATGAATACCATTCTGTTTGTGGATCTTGAAAACAGAAAGCCCTCACTGCTTTTGAGGTAAATAAAAGTTAATTTTGTAAAATCATGCAAGTGGCTGACTAGGTAGGAACAAATTACTGCAGATGCTGGAATCTGTACTGAAAACAACCAATGCTGGATATTACAGTAGGTCAGGCAGCATCCGTGGAGAGAGAGCAAGCTAACGTTTCAAATTTAGACAACTCTTTGCCAGAGCTGACTAGAGTGTGTCAAAGATAACTGAAGTTGCATCAAACATGATTTGGAGATGCCGGTGTTGGACTGGGGTGTACAAAGTTAATAATCACACAACACCAGGTTATAGTCCAACAGGTTTAATTGGAAGCACTAGCTTTCGGAGCGCTGCTCCTTCATCAGGTGGTTGTGGAGGACACAATTGTAAGACACAGAATTTATAGCAAATCTTTTGCTATAAATTCTGTGTCTTACAATTGTGTACTCCAATTAAACCTGTTGGACTATAATCTGGTGTTCATAGATTCATAGAGATGTACAGCACAGAAACAGACCCTTCGGTCCAACCCGTCCATGCCGACCAGATATTCCAATCCAATCTACTCCCACCTGCCAGCACCCGGCCCATATCCCTCCAAACCCTTCCTATTCATTTCAGCCTCTCCCTATAGCTCAGATCCTCTAACCCTGGCAACATCCTTGTAAATCTTTTCTGAACCCTTTCAAGTTTCACAACATGTTAACAAAATACCTCACAGGGAGACAGTATCTGGAGGATCTTGAGGAGGCAACATCGGCATTTAGTGATTACACCTTTGCCGGACTTGGCTATGGAATCCGGAATTTCTTCCCTGGATGTCACTGCCTCTATTCTTTTCACCTTCACAAAACTCCTTAAACATGTTTCCCTGATCAAGCTTTGGTCACTCGTTCTGATATCTCCGTCTGCGGTTTTGTGATAAATTTTGTTGGACAATCATCCCTGAGAATCTCCTTGGGCTGTTTCACTACATCACAGGCATTGTATAAATGCAAAATAAAACTGAAAGAACTGCCTGAAATCAGAACCAAAAACAAAAATTGCTGGAAAGGCTCAGTAGATCTGGCAGCATCTGTGGGGAGAAATCAGGGTTCAGTGACTGTTCCTCAGAACTGACAATACTCTCATGACAATCTATACTCTATTGCTCCATACTACCACCAAGATTAAAATTTCGTTATGTAAGAATCAGCATCTTTATTTTTGTCATTTTCTTCCCTCTCCTCTCCTTGATTCTGGAAGGTGAGTTCTTCCTTTGGTTTTCATTCATCGAGCCTTTCACTCACAGTCCAAAAGATCACTCAATGTGGGTGATGACAGAGTGGGTAAAGATGACAAGCCTTTCAATTGTGAAGGCTGTCACTGCTAAGCCCAGCAATATTCAAACCTAACTTACTCATTGTCATAATGCTCAGTCCATCCTGAGTGTGCAACAGACTCGATGAGCTGGTTGTCTTCACTTAGACATTAACTTTGTAAGGGCAAAAGTGAGGACTGCAGATGCTACAAATCAGAGTTTAGATTAGAGTTGTGTTGGAAAAGCACAGCAGGTCAGGCAGCATCCGAGGAGCAGGAAAATCGATGTTTCGGGCAAAAGCCCGTCATCATCCTGATGAAGGGCTGTTGCCCAAAATGTCAATTTTCCTGTTGCTCGTCTGCTGCCTGACTTGCTGTGCTTTTCCAGCACCATTCTGATCTAAACATTAATTTTGTAAGTCAGCATTTGGCATCCACTTTTCACCAGTAGTTGCTACATAGTGGCAGTGGGAGTGGAAACTCTAACTAAATCTTTCCTTCCTCGCCCAGAGGAATGAAAGCCAATTACAATGCCAAAATCTGTAATTTCATTTATCTATCCATCTACATATATTTGGCACTGATGTGTTTATCTGTAACTGTCTATCAGTTGTTGTGTATGACTCGAGTTATTTCCACACACGCATCGTCAGAAAGTAAATTCCAGACTAGATCCTCCATTGTGGAGACAGTGTAGGGCACTAATTGCAATCTGTGATATTTTGCTTTCTTAAATGAACTGCATCGATATTTTGTCTTTATTAAATGGTAGCGTGTGAAACATATTTTGCAAGTCTACAAATTGTTAGTTCAGCCCATTGAAACGCACTGGTTAATATGCTGTGTAAATTTGGAAATGGCATGAACACAGATTTTGATGTTCACTCAATGCCTTGCCCACCATCTGCTCTGTGGGATATTTCGATAATTTTAGAGTCTTGCATTGTGGATGAAAATACAGGTTATAAAACAGCCTTTGGGAGTGGTTGCCCTTTTGAACAAAGAGTTTGGGCTCTTGCTGCTGTTGACCTGCTTGGCACACTCTCCTCATTCCTGAAGAAGGGCTCATTCCCGAAACGCCGATTCTCCTGCTCCTTGGATGCTGCCTGACCTGCTGCGCTTTTCCAGCAACACATTTTCAGCTCTGATCTCCAGTATCTGTAATCCTCACTTTCGCCTAGTTGAGGGAGAGCTAAACACCCGTCAGAAAAAGATGAATGGAAAGGAAGAGTGGGTGGTTTCTGAATGGTGCAGCCAAACTGCCGCAGGCTGGCTTTTAGTTGTTCCATCATTGACTGCCAATTCAAATGCCAAGCCCCTCAACTCTGGATTTCCCGACCTGAATCTTTGCATCTCTCTGTCTCTCCTGCTTTAATGCACTCATTAGAATTTACCTCTTTGAACAAGCCATCGATCATAAATAAAAGAAGAACATTTTGGTGAAATACAGCAGGTCTGCCAGCATAGGTGGAGAGAGAAAGAGAGTTAAAGTTTTGAGTCCAATATGATTCTTTGGAATCTGAGAAGAGTTGTCTAATGGTGGTTTTATGCTACTGGTGTAGGAGGGAGGGGCAATGAGTGGAACAGATGGTAAAGATGGGCAGAGTAAAAGACAAAGGAAGTGCTAGTGGTGGTGAAGGAAAGATGGAGATGTAAAATATGTCTAAATAATAGATGTGAAAAGGAGAAAATGGGGTGTAAAGTGCCTCCGCAGACAATGAGATGCTGTTCTTCCAGCTTGTGTTGAGCTTCTGTGGAACACTGCAGCAGATCAAGGGGAGATATGGTATCTTGTGATCCTCACTTCCTACCCCATCAGACCCCATCATATTTAAGTGATTATTCTTCACCATTTTCGATCCTGATGAAGGGCTTTTGCCCGAAACATCGATTTTCCTGGCTCAGATGCTGTCTGACCTGCTGTGCTTTTCCAGTACCACATTCTTGGCTCTAATCTTCAGCATCTGCAGTACTCACTTCCGCCTAATTAACTTCAACACCTTCAAAGCATGATCTCTGACCTCTGCTGATGTGTTTCATTTTTGTGTCTTGTTGGCTTTGCTATCAGGAGAGTGGTGCCAATTTCTCCTTTCCAAACTTATCATTCACATTTCCCTTTCTCCTTCATCACCATTAGTGCTCCCTTTGTCGTTTGTCCCCTCATTCCTCAGCCCCCTTTGTCAACAACATAAACGACCCAATTTCACAGCCCCTCTCTGTTGTGAAGAAGATAGCAATTGTAAAGATGTCAGCCAGGTGGCCCTCATAGAATATGAGTTCCCAGATTGGGGCCGTTAATCAACTCCAATCCGGGATCCCTGGCTGATTGATATAAATGGGAGTGTCAAAGATTTTGTTAACTCTGAGAGCTGTCTCTGAAGGAGCTGGATCAGTGTCAAGGACTCTCCACATGCAGGTAAAGGACTACTTGGTGATGGGATACTGGTCTCTGTGGATTTATTTCAAAGAACAGCCATATCATGCTGAAAATATTAACTTCTTTCTCTCTGATATCTGATGCTGCCAGACCAGTTGAATTTCTGCAGCATTTTCTGTTTCGATTTCAGATTTCCCGCATCCACAATACTTTGCATTTAATGACACTTTTGATCAACTCTTTTTATGTGGCATAGCATCAACTTTGGTTTGATAACATTGCTTTGTGTGCATTGTTTTATTATTCTTAAGGTGCTATATAAATGCAAGCTTTTGTTGCTAACTTTGGACACCACAGCCTGTCACATTTTCTACAGAAGCTGGGAGAACTTTCCCACCTCTGGACTTGTTTTTGCAGGAAATCCATATGTTACTATTGTGGAACAGAGAGAACTGGATCTTTATTGTGGGGATAACTGATGAGCATAGAATCCCTACAGTGTGGTAGTTTTGAGCTCATCATGCCCACATTGACCCTCTGGGCAGTATCCCACCCAGATTGACAGCCCGTACCTTATCCCCGTAACGGTGCACTTCCCCTGAGCAATCTACCTAACCTACACACCCCTGAACACTATGGGAAATTTAGCATGGCTAATCCACCCTAACCTGCACATCTTTGGACTGTGGGAGGAAACTGGAGCGCTCAGAGGAAAAGCACGCAGACATCTGGAGAACGTGCAAACTGCACACAGACATTCGCCTGAGGCTGGAATCGAACCCGAGTCCCTGGTGCTGTGAGGCAACAGTGCCAACAACTGAGCCAACGTGCCTCATTGGTGAGAGCAGATCAAATAAAATTAGAGTGAGGGTCTGTAGGGATCAAGGAAGATGTCCTCTCTTATCATCATCTCTAGATAACTGTGATCCATAAAACCTGTTACTGTTCACTCACCAGGGTGAAAATCTCACATGGTGGCAGCGGTGACCAGACTGAGGGACTGGAAGCGCGCAGTGAAAGCTTGAAGTGAAAACTTGGGATAGTAAACCACGATATCCATTCAGTAAGTAGACAAGACAGCTAAAGTGAAGCTCAGGTAAGGGCTGACGAGCAATGACATTGAGCTGTAATTGCCACTAAATTACAAAAAGGGAAAGACCACGCAGAAGCTCAGAGCTGCACAGGAGAGGGTTCACTTCCTGGGTACATTATTCCAGACACATAAGCACTTACAGAGATGGTAGGATCGAGCCCTCAGACACTGATAAATAGATGAAGGAACTCGTGCAGATTGTGCAATGAAGGAACTCCGCTGATGGCATGAGCAAGGAAATGCAGGAGCGAAAGGAACAGTATGCTTGCCATGGATCAAAGATGAAGAGGCGGGAGGTCAAATGAGCCGCCCATGAACCTCCCCTTGGTCCCTCGATGATAATTTGTACAAACTGCAACACACCTTTACTTTGTTTCAAGTGAAATATTGCTGCAGAGATTTGCATTTTTATTGGCAGAGAGACGCGCTGGACTAATGTGTGCTCTTGTGCAACAAAGATGTGGGAAAGTATTTTAAACATGCAAAAAATGAATGCAAATTGAAATACCAGCATGAACCTTTCTCAACAGCTTTAGAACTACTTCAGAAAAGGACAACAAAATGCAAACTGAGATTTTAATTACAGGCAGAACATTCGGTTAACTTCACTTTGATGGCTTGCAGAGTAATTGCTTCTGTCTTGTGTCATCTTCCCTGAAGTCATTTGGTGCTTATAAAACCTGTGCTATTAAGGGTCTGTTTTAGTGCAATGGTAGTGTCCATATCTCTGAGCCAGGAAGCCCAGATTCAAGTCCCACTCTTCTAGAAGTGTATGATAGCATCTCTGCACAGGTTGATTCAAAATAGCTACACTCCAGTTCCTACACTGGCCGCTGGTTTTAAAAAAACATCTAAGACCTGGGCAGTATGTGTGTTTCACTAGCTGTGCTGAGGTATCTGCTCACAGCTGGATTAGGAGCAATACTACAGTACTTGACCTCACTCTCTTGGATTAACCAGGAACAATTTTGTCAGTTGTTGGGAGCTCCTCTTCTTGAGGCACTATGCATGGAAGCAAAACTTGGCTCAGTGGGGGGGGGGGCACATTTTTAAAAATCAGACCAAATAATTCCCAGTCTTAACTATCTTGTGATTCTCACTTTTTACAGCTACGTACAAAATACCCAGTGAAACGGCAACAGGTATCCAAGCTGACAGATGTCAATGCCCATTGGTGAAGAGAACAGAGAGGATCAAGAAATGGAAGGATAAAAACTTCGCACCAGAATGATACAACAGAGTAAGGGAGAAGAGGTCTCCAGTAAATGTATGGTCAGCAGGCATTAGCAGGTCTCTGTGTGGGATTCTCTGTCATAGATGTCAGAGGTAGTTTCTTCACTCAGAGAGCAGTAGGAGCGTGGACCACCCTGCCTGAAACAGTAGTAGACTCACCAACCTTAAGGGCATTTAAATGTTCATTGGATAGGCATATGAATGAAAACGGAATAGTGCAGGATAGATGGGCTCCAAATTGGTTTCACAGGTCGGCGCTACATCGAGGGCAGAAGGGCCTGTACTGTGCTGTAATGTTCTATGAAAGTCGTTGAGACCAAAAAATGTTCAATGTTTTCAAGAAGGAATTAGATGTAGTCTTTAGAGCTAAGGGGATCAAAGGGTAGCAGGAAAATGAGTTGGATGATCAGCTCTGATCAGATTGATTGGTGGAGCAGTGCCTCCTCCTGCTCCTATATTCTCGGTTTCCTTTAGTGTGAGACTGTGTTCGTGGGTTTTTGTAATGTTCCAACACTGATTAGATTAGATTAGATTACTTACAGTGTGGAAACAGGCCTTTCGGCCCAACAAGTCCACACCGCCCCGCCGAAGCGCAACCCACCCATACCCCTACCCCTACATTTACCCCTTACCTAACACTATGGGCAATTTAACATGGCCAATTCACCTGACCTGCACATCTTTTGGACTGTGGGAGGAAACCGGAGCACCCGGAGGAAACCCACGCAGACACGGGGAGAATGTGCAAACTCCACACAGTCAGTCGCCTGAGGCGGGAATTGAACCCGGGTCTCTGACGCTGTGAGGCAGCAGTGCTAACCACTGTGCCACCATGCCGCCCACTGGTTTGGTGCTTTCTCGACACTTCCACGCATTAGTGCACACTCGCTTTATATTACTCTTATGTTTAGCATTGGGTGCCAGAAACTGGGTGTTTGGAGCTCAAGCCCCTGCTGTTTTACAACACTGAATTTATTATCTCTCTTTCTTTCATCTGACTCAAGCGACTACTTTACCACTGGCATTCTGTTTGAATGTAGGGTGCATTTGTGTTGAGTACAATCCTGTTTTGTCTTGGCATAACAATTAGACAAGAGTTTGATTTCTTGGATATTCCTCATCGCCCCTCCCTAGTCAGGACATGGGCCCAGATCTGACCAGCTCTACCATGGCTCTCAGTGGAGATCTGCTAACTGATACTAAGCAGCATCAAATAGAGTATGCACCAAAAAAGGCAGTGTTGCTATCCACAGAGACACCAGGACCATTTCTGAATGACTTCTAATTAAGAAGCAACCTATTTAATGACCACAGAACACAATAAGAAAGTTGTAATAACGGAATTTGTAATAAAAAGGCTCCGCTATGTCTGTAATTTTTGATACATTATATGTTTTAATAATGAGTTGTTTTCAAAATTTCTCCCCCAACACAAGGACGTACTGTTCTTGGCAGTCGCTGTGTTTATTGTTCCTTGATGAACACACTGTGCTAAGTGATGTCGAAGGGAGGGAACAGTACTCTACAGTGTCACATGACTTCTGGAAAAAAGGCTTTGGAGGTTTTGCTTCTTGATCCCAGCATGCTGTATTCTATTGTTTTCATTAAAAAATGATCCCTTCCAATCCTAAAATAAGTCGCAGATACACGGGCGTGAAGGTGCAGGTCCCCCAGGTATCACTTGAATCACTAACTTGTTTGCACAAGTTGAGTGGAATTACTTGACCCTGACAGCAAAGCCCAGTGTCGTCCTCTGTAAACTCTGCGAATGACATTTTACAGCCAAGGTCAAAGGACAATCGCGTGGAGCGCACATTGAACCTTGTCACGCAATGCCCTCAGCTTTCTGGAAACATATGGGCTAATGTTTGGTAGCTGGGTCCTGATCACAATCATGGGTCTTAACTTCGGCTTGTGATGTGGATGAGTTAAAAGGCTGGCTGAGATTTTTGAAAAAACCGCCCTTTAAAAGGAAGCCACCCTATTCCCAGACAATTAAGGAGGGGGCAGGTCAGAAGGCCCATTGGGAGTTCCTGAAGCTCTGAGGGGCCAGGAGCTGATGAGAGAGGAGTGGGTGGTGCTACTGGAGGTTGGAGATGCCCCTCTGACTACAATGTGGCTGCAGATGCCAGGCCATCATTATGAATGGAGAGGACCGCCTACAGTCTTTGCTGCGGTCGCAGCTTTGACCTGTGTTCACTCACTTTGCCACCCATCACTGTCCCTTCCTCATCTTCTGGTCAGCTGGCCACCAGCCTTCCAGTGCCACACTCGGAGGGGGAGGCAAAGCATCTGCCAGTTGAAACATACATTTTGATTAACTTACTCATGGAATATGTGCATTGCTAGCCGGGCCAACATTTATCACCCATTCCTAATTGCCAACACTATGATGCTGTGTGATGTTATCCTCACCCACTGCAGTCCATTTGGTGTAGATGTACCCACAATGCTATCAGTGAGGGAATTCCAGGAATCTGATCCAGTGACACCAAAGGAATGGGGATATTCAATTTTTAAGAAGATTTGTAGCTCAGGTTAAGGTTCAGCTTGTGAGTTTGCTCGTTGAACTGCTAGATTTGTTCTCAGATGTTTTGTCACCATGCTTGGTAACATCATCAATGATGGCGATATATTTCTAAGTCAGGATGGTGAGTAGCTTGGAAGGAAAATTGCAGGGCGTGGTGTTCCCATGTATCTGCTGCCCCTGTCCTTCTAGTTGGAAGTGGTCATGGGTTTGGAAGGTGCTCCCTGCAGATCTTTGGTGAATTTCTGCATTCCATCTTGTGGATGGTACTGAGTGTTGGTCATGGAATGAATGGATGTTTGTCACTCTAAGGCCAATTGAGTGAGCTGCTTTGGTCTGCATGGTGTCAAGCTTCTTGACTTGTATTGGAGTCACACTCATGCAGACTAATGGGGAGTATTCCATCACACTCCTGACTTGTGACTTGTAGATGGAGGACAAACTTTGGGGAGTCAGGAGGTGTTACTCACTGCAGTATTCCTAGCCTCTTAACTGCTCTTGTAGCCACTGTCTGATGTAGTGTCAGTTTCTGGTCAATAGATTAGATTCTGTACAGTATGGAAACAGGCCCTTCGGCCCAACAAGTCCACACTGACCCTCCAAACAGTAACCCATCCAGACTGATTTCCCTACCCTATATTTACCCCTGATTAATGCACCTAACACTATGGTCAAATTGGCATAGCCAATTTTCCTGACCTGCACATTTTTGGACTATAGGAGGAAACCAGAGCACCTGAAGGAGACGCACTCAGACACAGGGAGAATATGCACGCTCCACAAAGACAGTCATCCGAGGCGGGAATTGAACCCAGGTTCCTGGTGCTGTGAGGCAGCAGCGCTAACCACTCAACCACCATGCTGCCCATAGCAGCTCTTGGATATTAATAATTGGGGACTCGGTGATGGTGATGCCATGTCATGGAACAATTGTTAGATTCTCTCTTGTTGGAGATGGTCATTGCCTGGCACTTGTATGGTGCTAAAGTTATTTGGCAATTGTCAACCAAACTTGGATATTGTTCAGGTCTTGCTGCATGTGAACATGGACTGCTTCTGTATCTGAAGAGTTGTGAAAGGTACTGAGCATTGTGCATTCAGCGGCAAACATCCTCACTCTGGCCGCATGGTGAAGCAGTTGAAGATAGTTGGGCCGAGGACACCACCCTGAGGAGCTCCTGCAGACCTATCCCGGAGCCGAGAGGACTGACCTCTAACAACCACAGCCATCCTCCTGTGACCCAGGTATATCTCCAACCAAGCACTTCAATTGGCCGATTTGGCTACTGCTGTTGGCAGTTGTACAGTTGTCATTTGCCAGAAGCCGCCTCTTTGAAAATGTGCCAGAGGCTGGAAGATACCAAGGCAGGTGGTATGTTGGTCAGAAGTGAGACGGTGCGATCCTGTCTTCAAGTCCCTTCCTCCCTCAGGATTAAATATCTCTTTGTTGAGGCCAAGTTCAATGGTGATCATCTAATGCAGTGTAGCCTAGGGGAGCAAGTCTGTGATCTTAGCTGTGTTGATCAATGGTATGGAAACATTCACTGAACCTGGACAAAAGCTTTTCATAGAGGCATTTTTATTTCTCTGTGCGTACAATATTTTAGCAGAAACAGTGGAAGAAGTAGAGGGAATAGGTTGAAGGTGACAGGAGAAAGATTTAAAGCACCATTTTCTCACAGAGGGTGGAGCCAGCTTCCAGAGGAGGTTGTGGAGGTGGGTACAATTACAACATTTAAAAGGCATCTGGATGATTTGATTTGATTTATTATTGTCACATGTACCTAAATACAGTAAACCATTTTGTTTTGCGTGCAGCACAGGCAGATCAGACCATACGAAGATGATAGGGTGATTGCCCAGAGTGAAGAATACCAAGTTACAGCTGCAAAGAAGATGCCCAAAAAGCAAGATCAATATTCGGTTTGAAATTTGAGAGTCAAAGAGTGTGGTGCTGGAAAAGCACAGCCAGTCAGGCAGCATCCGAGGTGCAGGAAAGTCGACGTTTCGGGCATAAACCCTTCATCAGGAACATATCAGGACCTTATGCTTGAAATGTCAACTCTCCTGCTCCTCAGATGCTGCCTGACTGGCTGTGCTTTTCCAGCACCACAATCTTCTATTCTGATCGTCCAGCATCTGCTGTCGTCACTTTCTCTTAGTTGAAATTTGAGAGGTTCATTACATGAATAGAAGGGTTTAGAGGCATATGGACCAAATGCTGGTAGATGGGGCTAGATCATTTTTGGACATCTGGTCAGCATGGATGGGTTGGACTGAAGGGCCTGTTTCTGCGCTATATGACTCTATGCGGTAGATTGGATCATTTACTGGATAATCACCATGCCAAGGTTTAGCAAGAACAGAGACCAAATACTCTGTTAGATTGGTTGTAAGGCATTTTGAGATGTTCTGACATCCTGAAAGGCATTATATAATTGTAAGATCTTCTTTTGTTGTTGAGCTAAATTTGGATTGTACTTTGGCCATCAGCTTGGCTTAGTCGGTGGCACACCGTACGATGTGTCAAGACCACTATCCAGGATTTGGGAAGGTAATCCATATTGACAGTTCATGGCAGTGCTGAGGTCAAATTGCATTGCTATTCTTTAGCCAAAGCCTGGCATTGCCTGATGTTAAAGAACCCAGTCTACTAATAGAGGATAAGCAGTGGGTTTCCCTGGTGACTTGGACAGTACTTTTTTATTCATTCAACATCAGTTGAAACAGATAAACTATACATTCACTTCCTTTGTGAGAATCTTGCTACCATGTCTTACTGACATGCTGAGTTACATTGTATTTTACTGAAATTCATTACATGAGGGGCTTTCAAATGTTTCCAACAGACGCAAATAAGCATCTCTCGACTCACAAAAGCTTATTTTATAAAATGTGGCTAAAAGTCAGTAGTTCAAAATGATGGCATAAGTACGTCAATGTGGATTAAGGCACACCTTTGAATGAGTAATTCATGGCTATCCCTGGGACAATGCTCATAATTGTAGTGTAACTCGAAGAATGTGGAATAAAGTAACAGCAAAAATCTGACATAAGTGGTATAATCGGCTTTTCGGCAGCAAGTTGTGTGCAGTGACAATCAGGATGCCTCTTTCCAGTGACTGCGTTTTCACCTTACAATCTGCGAGGTCACAAAAAGGTAATGTTTTCATTAAAACAAACCAGTTAAGATGACCTGGGTTTGAACATAAACAAAGCCTTTTAAATGTAAGCACCTGGAATACCAAAGCTTTCAATCTTTTGGCTCCAACATTAGAATGTGAAAAGGTGAATAACGCATACAGGACTCTTTGAACCACAAACTTTTTTTCAAGAAAAAAAACATTTTAAGTGTCTTTAGGTGTCTTTGGCCATAAGGGAGACAGCCATTAATTGAAGCGATCATTTATAATTATCTTAAAGCCTCCATATCAGTAGTTGGGAGGATGCATATACTGTGTTGCAGAAAACAAATATAGAGACAGCACCATGATTATGTTAGAATGACCGAAGGTGATTCAGTTCCTGGAGCCTTCCCATTATTCAATCAGATTAAGCCTGATCTGGGACATCCCTCCTTTGCCCCATATCCTCCAGCTGAACGAAAATCTATCAATGTCAGATTTAAAATTAAAAATTGGTCGAGGATTTACTGCAATTTATAAAAGAGTTGACACACCTTTTGCACGCAAGTGTTTTACAAACCCAAGTAATTTACTCTCATTTACAGTGTTTTTGGCTTTAATGTTCATGTTACACTCACTGTCAGTCTTCAGAACGTGCAGACTTGATTTGTACCTTCCTGATCCGGATTTATTGTCATGTGAATTTTGTTATAGTGAAAAGTGTCGTACGGTGTTGCCACTCTCCAAAGCCATCTTAAAGATAAACTAAACAGAGAATATAAAGACAGAAAGGTTAAAAAAAAGGTAAAGTTCAACTTTACAGTCTGTCTTGTTAAGTGCCCAGCCCTGGGCCTGGTGTGGCCAGCTACGGGTCCCATTGTCATGCCACCAGAATAAGAGAGGCCACTCTCTGGCGCCATCTTATATCCACCGACTCTGGGTCCTTGCTGGACCTCGCCAATGCAGCCATCGCCAATGCCTCTGGGTCCGGCACTGGCCCAAACTCGCCTATGGTGCTGCTGCCAAGAGTCCTCCCTGGGCCTGTGTCTACCAATGCAGCCTCTGACGGGTCTTGTACTGGGCCCAAACTTCGCCTCCGCCTCCGCCTCCGTGATTCTGCGCCGGATGCAGGGAACCCAAACCCGTCTCCAATGCCTCCACTACGAGTCCACAACACCACAACACTGCTGATGCCATCGCTGAGGTTATTAAATAGAAGCAAAAAAAGAGGAAAAGAAAAGGACAGAGAAGTGGCTGGAGCAATGAGCCCTGGACACAGGAACCCTTCTCTGCCGCCATATTGTAATCCATCTGTTTATGGAATAGAACCCCTACAGTGTGGAAACAGGCCACTTGGCCCATCAAGTCCACACAGGTTCTCCGAAGGGCATCCCATACAGACTCACCTCCCTATCCTCTCTCTGTGACCCTACATTTCCCATGATATGTCACCTAACTTACACATCTCTGGACATTATGGGCAATTTAACATGGCCAATCCACCTAACCTGCACACTGTGAGAGGACACCTACACAGACGCAGGGAGAATGTGCAAACTCTACACAGAGGAGGCTGGAATCGAACCCGGGTTGCCTGGCACTGTGAGGCAGCAGTGCTAATCACTGAGCCACTGTGCTGACCACTGAGCCACTGTGCTGTTATTTTTAATATTTTGAAAATGTAGATCAAGCCACCCATTAGTCATCCAATTTCCATGTTGGGGCATAGTATCAAGAGGATGGGTTAGCCGTGCTTGGGAACGCAGCCAGGGCCAGCAGTAAGGAACAGAATTGGGGAGTATGATACCTATTCCCTGGCTGGAATATTGAGGGAGGATTGTTAGACCATCGTGATTAAAGCTGCAAAATGATCAAGGGGAGAAAGCACACCATCCACAGTCACCAAGCATGTTCTTCACGTCATTGGTTAGGTTGTCGGGGAGACCAAAATAATCAATCTCATCCTTTCCTACATTGACTCATGCCTGGCCTGAATGTTTTTCTCACTGTGGGAGAAAGTGAGGACTGCAGGTGCTGGAGATCAGAATCAAAAAGTGTGGCACTGGAAAAGCACAGCCAGTCAGGCAGCATCCGAGGAGCAGGAGAGTCGACGTTTTGAGCATAAGCTCTTCCTGATGAAGGTGGTGCATGATGTTTAAGCATCAAGTAGTATAGGAATGCAAAGAGCTCAGAATGTTGTAGAATTGGAGAATGTCAGACAGATAAAGATGGAAATGACAGCAAGACATACTGCACAACATGCGTAAAACAAGATGGGAGGTTGGTTTGTACAACATGAGAAGTCCAATACTTTAAAACAGAATTCTTCTTTGTGGCCAGATAACATTGGAAATGTTCCTTTTCTTACTCATTCATTATGTTGTGGGGATCATAAGACCAGAAGAAATAGAAACAGGAATGAGACATTTGGCCCCTCCAAGCCTGCTCTGTCATTGAAAGGGATTCTCCTGCTCCTCTGATGCTGCCTGGCCTGCTGCGCTTTTCCGGCACCACACTTTTCAACTCTGGTCTCCAGCATCTGCAGTCCTCACTTTCTCCCTGTCATTGAAAGGATCTTGGTTGATTTCCCATTCCTCACGCCCACTTTTCTGCATTTTGCCCATAATCCTTGATTCCCCGACAGATCACTGGCCAGGTCAGCATTTAATGTCCCTTCATAATTACCCAAAGAGCACTTAAGAGTCAACCACATTGCTGTGGGTCTGGAGTCACGTGTAGGCCAGACCAAGTAAGGATGGCAGATTTCCTTCCACAAAGTGAACCAGATGGATTTTACAGCAATCAACACCTGATCGCCATTTAACCAGCTTTCATTCCAGAGTTCAAAGTTCACCATCTGCCATTCCAGGATTCGAATCTATGTCCCCAGAACCTTCAGCTAGATTTAAAGCAGAACCCTGCTGATACCGCAAGTCTGAAACAAACACAGGGAATGCTTCAGTACCTTTGGCAGCATCAGTAGAGAGAGAAACAGAGGTAACATTTCAAGTCTCATATGACTCTACTTTCAAATATTAGCCTTGAAGATTAATCTAGTTACATTACCACTATGTTTCTTACCATTCACAACTTTAAGACTTGACTACACTCCAAAACAATTGTTTTAACAATCTCAAGGGGCTGGATTTCACGGGGGGTTTGGCAAGGTTTGGGAGAAGAGGGTATCACATCAGGGAGCTAACTCACTGCCCTTTCCTTCACTTTTAACCTGTTCCTCCTTATGCTGGGAATGGTGGCAGGTGGGAATACAGTGGTGAAGGAAGTAAGGAACATAGAAACCCACTCACCTTCACAGAGGTCCTTAAATGACCAATTATTTTCCACATTGGGCGCTTAACCAACCTCCACTCCCATAAGCACTGTGGCAAATTGGTTAGCACTGCTGCCTCACAGCGCCAGAGATCCGGGTTCAATTCCTACCTCATGTGACTGTCTGTGTGGAGTTTGCACATTCTTCCTGTGTCTGTGTGGGTTTTCTCCAGGTGCTCTGGTTTCCTCCCACTGTCCAAAAATGTGTAGGTTAGGTGAATTGGCCATGCTAAATTGCCTGTAGTATAGGTGTAGGGGAATGGGTCTGGGTGGGTTGTTCTTCGGAGGGTCGGCATGGACTTGTTGGGCCAAAGGGCCTGTTTCCACACTGTAGGTAAATCTAAAATGCTGGGTGGGCCAGGGATAAACTTCTTATGTTCTTACAGTACTCCTTTATTTTATACTTCACTCCCTTCCCCCCCCCCCCCCCCCCCCCCCCCTATAATACATCCGTCCTCCCCAACCCTTCTCACTAAGCCCAGACCCCAAACATTCGGGTGCCTGAATCGTCTCAGGCCAAAAAGCCCATGACTTACCTGGGTCAGATTGTCCATGCTTGACCTTTGTGGGGTTACTGTAGTCCTAGCGATATCCACCATCAAGCTCTGACACTGATGGGGACTGGAAGAGTTGCTGGTCAGTCAGTTTGACTGGCGGATCTTGAAGACGAAGCGTTCTTTGCACAAAGTCAGCCCTCATGTTGTTGAAGTGCATTGGCATTTTTAAAACTGTGCTTGATCTCGGAGTGACCTTACCGCCAAGTGGATAAACAGTACATCCCTTTGCCCTGTCCCTTGCAAAATCCACATCCATATTTCACGTGGGAAATACACAAGATGTATGTAACAGACAGCAGTCGTTTCAAGATGGAATTTGGGTGTTAAGAGTGCAAATTAGCCTAGTAGTATCATTGCTGGATTGTCAATCCAGAGGCCTGGGCAACGTTCTGGGTTCCTGGTTTCGAACCCACCTGCCACATGGTGGAATTTGAATTTGATGAACGTCTGGAATTAATGATGACCATGAATCCATTGTCAATTGTCAGGAAAAACCCACCGAGTTCACTAATGTTCTATCGGGGAGGAAACTGCCATCCTTACCTGGTCTGGCCTACATATGACTCCAGACCCTCAGTTCTGTGGTTGACACTTAGAATTATTCATAATGGAAATAGATCCTTCGGTCCAACCAGTCCATGCTAACCATGATTTCAAGGTAAACTAATCCCACCTACCTTCCCTTTGAACCTTTCATGAACTTATCAAAATGCCTTTTAAACGTTGTAACTGTACTTGCATCCACTACTTCCTCTGGAAGGTCACTCCACACATGAACCACCCTCTGTGTAAAAGGGCTGGCACCTCATGTCCTTTTTAAATATTTCCCCCTTACCTTAAAAAACATGCTCCCTAGTTTTGAGCTCCGTTTCCCTTGTCAATTATCATATTTATGCTCCTTATAATTTTATAAACCTCAATAAGGTCAGCTCAAAACTTCCTATGCTCCAGTGAAAAAAGTCCCAGTCTTTCCAGTCTATTTTTATATCTCAAATCGTCCATTTCTGGTAACACCCTCGTAAATCTTTTCTGAAACCTCTCCAGTTTAATAATATCCTTCCTAACTGCCATCTTGACAGTTGGGGATGGGGAACAAATGCAGGCCTAGCCAGTGATGCCCTCATCCTGTGAATGAAATGAAAATATCTTGGTTTTGTTACAAATGGTGAGGTTTCTGCCCCTGAACCTGAGCACTGTGCCCCCTACTGCTCCGGAGTGACATTTTCAACTTCTGCACATGGCCCTTTAACTGGGATAGTCACCAATGGTGTGGCGATTAAAGCTAAATTACTGCAGTTGTGTGATTTGGGCATATTGCCAATAGTAGCTGGGCTAAGACTGCACTGCATTAATTTCACAGGCTTTATAGTTGGCACAGAGAAGAGAATCTCATTCCATCAATTTGCTTGGATTTAAATCCAAATCCCAGAGGTGAAAGGCTATTGTCTAACCTGCTACCCCACCTTACCCTTAGGCAAAACTGAAAGCCGACAGTGTTGACACAAGTTAAGTGGAATAGGAATGTCGGAGTCTAATTTACAGCATTAAATTGAAGTCATACTGATGTTAACTTTGAATGCCTTTTCTAGATAGTCTGAGATTAAACCAGGTTAGAGCATCATCTAGTTATCTATTATGTAAAGTAAACAGTGTGGACTTAAGCTTAAGCCAAGTATTTCAGTCAGTAGCCATCGACATAGCTGACATTTACGCCTAGCTGTTCCAAGTGATGTCAGATTTTTCTGCTTTACCCCATCCATTGAGAATTCCTGATTTGGGAATACAAGGCAATCCTCCAAGTTATACAATAGATTTTCTCTTCAAAAAGCTACACTGAACTCTGACAGAAAAGCAAAGGTGCTTTCCATTGTTTCTTTAATAGAGTAGGAGTGTGGGATTTGGGTGTCACTGGCTGAACCAGTATTTATTGCCTGTCCCGAGTTGACCTAGAGAAGGTGGGGGTGAGCTTTCTTCTGGAACCGCTGCAGTCCATGTGCTGAATGTTGACCCACAATATCATTAGGGAGGGAATTCCAGGATTTTCACCGAGTGACAGTGAAACAATGGTGATGATTTCCAAATCAGGATGGTGAGTAGCTTGGAGGATAACTTGGAGGTGCTGGTGTTCCCATGTATCTGCTGCCCTTGTCCTTCCTAATGGAAGTGGTTGTGGGTTTGGAAGATGCTGTCTCAGGATCTTTGGTGAATGTTTGCAGTGCATCACTGCTGCTACTGAGTGTCAGTGCTGGAGGGAGTGGTGCTTGTGGATATAGTGCCAATCAAGTGGGCTGCTTTGTTCCAAATAGTGTCAAACTGCTCTCAAGGAGTCATGTTATTTTAAGAAGATGTGGTGGATCTCAATGATTCTAATGAAGACAATGGGCAAGAGGTTGCACGTGCTTGGAATATGAAAATTTGATTATGTCTTAATGAATGAAGGTTTGTAATAAATATTTTGTTTTGCATTGTTCCAAAATGTCAGGCTGTTATTTGTATATATTAATATGAATGATTAGAGTCATAGCATTGTACACCATGGAAACACCCTCTGGTCCAATTTGTCCATGCCAACCAGATATCCTAAATTAATCTAGTCCCATTTGCCAACATTTTGCCCATATTCTTCCAAACCCTTCCTATTCATATACCTATCCAGATACCTTTTAAATGTTGTAATTGTACCAGCATCCACCAGTTCGTCTGGCAGCTTAGTCCATACACATACCATCTGCTGCATGAAAAACTTGCCCCTTAACTCGCTTTTAAATCTTTCCCCTCTCATCTTAAACCTATGTCCTCCAGTTTTGTACTCCCCTACCCTGGTGAAAAGACCTTCACTATTTATTCTATCCATGCCCCTCATGATTTTATAAACCTCTGGAAGGTCAACCCTCAGCCCCCAACACTCCAGGGAAAATAGCCCCAGCCTATTCAATGTCTCCTTTTAGCTCAAGCCTTCCAACCTGGCAACATGTTTGTAAATAGAGTCATAGAGATGTACAGCATGGAAACAGACCCTTCAGTCCAACCCGTTCATGCTGACCAGATATCCCAACCCAATCTACTCCCACCTGCCAGCATCCGGCCCATATCCCTCCAAACCCTTCCTATTCATATATCCATCTAAATGCCTGTTAAATGTTGCAATTGTACCAGCCTCCACCACTTCCTCTGGCAGCTCATTCCATACACGTACCACCCTCTGTGTGAATCTTGCCTAAACCCTTTCAAGTTTCACAACATCCTTCCTATACCAAGGAGACCAGAACTGTGCACAGTATTACAAAAGTGGCCTAACCAATGTCCACTGCAGCCGCAACACGACCTTCCAACTCCTGTACTCAATGCACTGACCAATAAAGGAGGGGAAAGTGAGAACTGCAGATGCTGGAGATCAGGGCTGAAAAGTGTGTTGCTGGAAAAGCGCAGCAGGTCAGGCAGCATCCAAGGAGCAGGAGAATCGACGTTTCAGGCATGATCCCTTCTTCAGGCCTTCTTCAGTCCTTCCTGAAGAAGGGCTCATGCCCGAAACGTCGATTCTCCTGCTCCTTGGATGCTGCCTGACCTGCTGCGCTTTTCCAGCAACACATTTTCAGCACTGACCAATAAAGGCAAGCACACCAAATGCCTTCTTCACTACCCTGTCAATCTTTGACTCTACTTTCAAGGAACTGTGAAACTACACTTCAAGGTTTCTTGTTTAACAACACTCCCCAGGATCTTACCATTAAATGTACAAGTCCTACCCTGGTTTGCCTTTCCAAAATGCAGCACCTCACTTTAATCTAAATTAAACTCTCTCTCCCCATTGGCCAACCTGAGTGCAAATGATTTGGAATTATTTTATCCAAATTATTAGCTGAGGGCTTGTCCAATGAGATTAGAGACAAAGTAGGATACAACTAAGGTTCAATTTTCACTCATGTCTTCATTGGATCTAACCAGTCTGCAACGTAGCTGTGATTTGGAGTACACCAACTTGAAAATTGCCTCCTGTCCTAGCAGTGGTGGGGCATGGGTTGGGTTTGGGGCAGAGCTGGTGTAAGATGGTGTAATGAAAAGAATAATATAGAATTGGGGAGGATGGGAATTGTCTCTTATTCTGCACCAGCAGAGTGAACGGGTCTCCAATATTTGCTTTGTTTTTACCAGAGGGTCCTGTCAGTCAAGCATTGGTGCTTGGTAGCCATTTCAATCTGTCCATTTGCAATATGTCTAATTAGAGAGGTGATATTTGCAGAAAAAGATTTTCAATTAAATAGTTTCATGAAAAAGACCCACTTGTAAGATCAGTGTCAATGCATTTCTTCAATTCAGTGGTACGGTGGTTCAGTGGTTAGCACTGTTGCTTCACAGGACCAGGGTCCCAGGTTCAATTCCAGCCTCAGCTGACTGTGTGGAGTTTGCACATTCTCCCAGTGTCTGTGTGGGTTTCCTCCAACAATCCAAGGATGTGTGGGTTAGGAGAATTGGCCATGCTAAATTGTCCATTGTGTTAGGTGCATTAGTAAGAGGGAAATGGGTCTGGGTGGGTTACTCTTCAGAGGGCTGTTATGAACTTGTTGGGGTAAAGGGCCTGTTTCCACACTAGAGAATGTAATTGTTTGTTAATCTGCTCATTTTACATGAATCCTGGAATTCTAAGCAAGGGAATTCCATACTGAAGAAGGGTCACTGGATTCAAAACATTAACTCTGCTTTCTCTCCACAGACTTGCTGTGTTTCTCCAGCAATTTCAGTTTTAATTTCAGATTTCCAGTATCTGCAGTCCTATGTTTTATTTATTCATATAATAAGTATTAATATTGCCAAATGCCTTGATTTTATCTCATAGGTATTATCTACTGGGTTTCCTGCATCATGAATATCAAGAAATACATTTTGAAGGGCCCTATATGTTAATTTGGCCTTATATTGTCCTGGCATTTAATGGATGATAGACACTTTCCAAAATCCACATTTGTTTTTAGCATTTTCTATTTCCGCCTTCTCACTGACTAGCCTAATTGACTGATTACTTGCATTTTCTTTAACTTGCTTATTGAATGTGGATGTTAGCACCAAGTCTTGTAATTGTCTATCCTTAATTGCCCTGGAGAACATGGTGATGGGCTGTCCCTTTGAGCTACTGCAGTGTCTGTGGCAAAGGGAAACCTACAGTGCTGTAAATTACCGAGTGGCACTCTAATGGCAATGAATGAATGATAAGTTAGTTCCAAGTTGGAGGTGTGTGATGTTAAGAGGAACTTTCAGCTGGCAATATTCTCTTGTCTCTGCTGTGCCCCGGTTCCACCAACTGGTAGAGGCAGTGGATTTGGAAGGTGATATAAATACATCCGTTGTCAGTGTGTTCTGGCGGTGGCACAGGTGAATGTTTGAAGTGGTTTATTGGGGCGGCACAAATGATTTGTTGACTATTTCCAGCCACATTTGTTATTTCAGGAATTAAGGATTGTAGTGAGAGGGCAGGTAAGAGTTAAGGCCATGAAAAGATCAGCCATGTTCTTATTGAAAGGTGGAGGAGGCTCAATGGCCTACTCCTGTTTCTGGCTCTTATGTGCTTATGTTTTGCAGGCTGTTTTTAGTAGCTTTTATAAGGTGCTAAAATGACACAGCTCAGGAAGAGCTCAATCAGTTTTTGTTTTTCTCCATTTAGATACATCCCATTCACCCATTCATTTTCCTTTTACAGTTTGTAAACCTTCTGTTTGTTATTTGATCAATCCCAATACACTAAATCCTGGACACATTCTTTGTCGGGATTGGACATTGGCATTACATCGGAACACCAACTGATGGCAATGTCTGTGAAGACTGGGCAAGGTTTCAACTTACATAAAACTCTTCCACTTAGAGTTAAAATCAGGACCTTTAAGAGAAAGTTCAGAATACTCAGAACAAGTATATTTTATTATAATGAAAATTTCAAAAAAGAGGACCCACTATCCATAGTTAACTAACAAAGTGATGGATAGCATCACACATAAGGAAAAAAAAAATCATGCCATTGTGCAAAGTTGAATACCAGGTCAAGTCATAGAGTCATAGAGATATACAGCACAGAAACAAGCCCTTTGGTCCAAATTGTCCATGCTGACCAGATATCCTAAATTAATCTAGTCCCATTTGCCAGCACTTGGCCCATATCCCTCTAAACATTTCCTATTCATATACCCATCCAGATGCCTTTTAAATGCTCGTGTTGGACTGGGGTGTACAAAGTTAAAAATCACACAACACCAGGTTACACTCCAACAGGTTTGATTGGAAGTACACTAGCTTTCAGAGTGACGCTCCTTCATCAGGTGATAGTCCATACTCCTGTGATACATTGCTCATCTTATCCTGTCACAGCCTTGGTTAGAATAGCTAAACTTCCAGAATATCCCAGGACACCTCTACCCAATGTTTAAAAGGTCTTTGTGCATCCAGTTGAAGGCCTTCAATCTGGGGCTGCCCTGCATGGATCCTGGAATTGCCCCACTCTTGTCAGGTATGGGGGCACTGGTGCCCATCCCTTTGGGGTGGGGGAGCTGGATGTCCTGGTGAATGGGGTGGTGCAGAGTAGGTCTGTCCTCTTCCCCGAGGACTGCGAAAGGCAACCACCACACCAGACCTCACCAGCCTGCTCTGAGCTGGCTGGCCTGCGTCCAGGGGAATGTTCAACAGAGCGGAATGAAAATGATGACCATCTCCTGCCCACCAGGGTAAGTGCCACCATGAAGCCCCCATCCCAGATACCTCACATTCATGCCATCTTTGGTACAGAACCCACCTTCCACCCAGGTTCATGCTCTTGCCCTGTCTTATGGGGCAGCCGATGGGTTCATAGAATTCTCACTAGGTTATTAATCCAGAGGCCAAGATAATAACCTGGAGACCTGAGTTCGAATCCCACCATGGCAGATTGTGGAATGGGAACTCAATAAAAATATCAAATTATGTGCCCAATAATAACTATGAAACTGTTATAGATTGTCAGGGAATTGTCAGTGGAAGACACATCTGGTTCACTCATGTCCTTTAGGGAGGGAAACTGCCAACCTTACCTGGTCTGGCCTACACGTGACTCCAGACCCACAGCAATGTGGTTGACCCTTAACTGCCCTCTGGGCAATTAGGGCTGGACAATAAATGTTGGCCCGGCCAGCCCTGCCCTTGTCCCATGAATGAATAAATAAAACCCTACTGGAAAGGACTGCACTGCCTTGTCTCAGCTGTCGAGGAAGAAACAAAACGCACCTTGCTCGCATTTGGAAGACTGCCAGAGACCAGGCACCAGCTCTTGGTGTTGGCCGTTCATGACCTTGGTGAAATGCACAGGGTTAGTGGACTGGTTTGTTAGGGGCAAAAAGTATAGTGCTGGAAAAGCACAGCCAGTCAAACAGCAAACGAGGAGCAGGAGAGTCGACGTTTTGACCAAAAGCTCTTCATCAGGAATGAGCAAGCTGATACAAAGGTGGCAGGACTGTAGCAACACTCTGTTGCCTCAGCAACCATAGAATGATCATCAATCATAGAATGCCTGCAGTGTGGAAACAGGCCATTTGGCCCAACCAGTCTACACTAACCCTGCGAAGAGTAACCTGCCCAGATCCATTCCCCTTCCCTATTCCTCTACATTTACCCCTGACTAATGCACCAAACCAATGCATCCCTGGGCACAATGGGCAATTTAGCATGGCCAATTCACTTAACCTGCACATCCTTGGACTGTGGGAGGAAACCAGAGCACCCAGAGGAAACCCATGCAGACACGGGGAGAATGTGCAAACTCTATACAGACAGTCGCCTGAGACTGGAATCGAACTGGAGTCCCTGATTGCTGTGAGGCAGCAGTGCCAATCACTGAGCCACTCTGCCACAATATGATCATCTCGTTGCCCCATGAAGAGATTTGTGATTTCCCATGGAGAGCCAGGTCCTGCAGTCTCAGAGTCTACTGGACATCTACATGGACCTGTCCTCTTTAGCTCAACACATCGATTTTCCAATTTGCAGGTACCTCTGGCTTCCAATATTTTCTGCAAGAGGCTGTTATCAGGAATGTATCTTGAAGGTGTGATTCCTCATGCGAGTCAGAGTGCAAGGAGAGACTATCGACATAATAGTAACCGAATATTCCAATGGGGAATTCAGATCAATCTTCTTCAGCCAAAGAACCTCCAAAATGTAGAACTCACTGCAGGGAGCTGTGAAGAGGTCACACTGAACTTGAAATGCCAACAACTCTATTTCCCTCTCTCCACAATACCTGGCGGGTTTTTCTAGCAATTTCAGTTTTTTGTTTCGAAGGTTACGATGGAAATGGGAATAGATGATAGATTAGGATGGGGAAAAGATTGGAGGAGTCTGGAATGGAGCATAAACATGAACCTGAGCAAACTGCTTTGAATGACCCTTTTCTCTGTATCCTGTAAGAAAGAAAACAAAGAATCCTGGACTTTGGAAATCAGAAACAAAATTAGAAATTGCTGGAAAAACTCAGCAGGTCTGGCAACATCTGTTGAGAGAAAGCAGAGTTTTGGGTCAAGTGACCTTTCTTCTTCCAATGTAATAAGTGCTGATAGGATAAAGGAACCCACGCTGCTCCCATCTTGAGGTTTAATATCTGCCCTTGTAACAGTCGTCAGGCGCAAAATCCTTCTTTCAACCCAATCACAGCAAAGTCAACTCATGATCATGCAAATCCCAACAAGGCATCAGAGCCTTGGGGAGAATTGGGTGGGGGATGGCATGGGTGTATATTCGTGGGGGGTGGGGGCGAAGGTGGGAAGAGAGTGAAATTCTGGAAAGTCACGGCAGCTGTTGAAAAAGACATTAACATTTCAGGCTTCCACTCTGTAAGTCAGATTTATTTTGTCAGGACAGCTTTCAGGTTTTGTTAAAAACAAAATACTGCAGAGGCAGGAGATTTGAAATAGAAACAGAAAATGCTGTAAATATTCAAAAAGACTGGCATCATCTGTGGAGGGAGAAGCAGAGATACTATTTTGAATTGAATACTCTGACAACATTATTTTTGACTCAAATCTATCTTTACTCCAGCATCTTTTATTTTGATTTATTTGTTTCAACTATAATTATTAGGCTATTCATTGTCAGGGTAAAACATTTAATTTTGTTTTCTCTCTGGACTTTGGACTGTTATCTTTCACAGGTTCAAAGATCAGATGTAACTACTAACGAAACGTTGAAGCATTTAAGTCATTTAGGGCTTCTCTTTATTTGCAAAATCTGGTAAGTGATCTCTTCAAAGTGTTGGAAAGGCTGTTACCTCCAGATCTCATCTCAGCAGGGTGGGGGAGAACAGAAGTTTTGTCTTCAGCGATCAGAAATTAAATCCAATTAAAACCCATTATGTAAATTCCAAAAGGGGAGGGAGATAAAACAGCCCTTTCAATGTTTCATTTATAGTAAATGATTTTATACCCCTGGGCTTGCCGTATCCTCTCCAGATTATGAAAATGCAAATTACCTCCCTGATTAAAATCTGAAAGAGGGAGATAAAGGGCTTATGTCTTTTACAAAGGCCTTTTGATAGACTATTAGGTGTCACATTTGCCTGTTTGTTTAAACTCTCTGGGCCTCTGCCCATAGTACCTGAGCTCTCTGGACCATTTCTACTTGCTTTTTCAATCTTTGTGGAGTGTTTACCTGGTAAACAGAAGGAAGTGAAATAAAAGTTTGTGTGAATGCTTCTGTTTCATGAGCTGAGATCCAGTCCCTATTTATCTCACAGGATGCAGCTCCCTTAGAACAAAGGACTCTACCCACCCAGTGAATCAGGTACAAGGGAATCACCATGTTACTTGAAAAGGACTGGAGAGACTTTTGTCCTATTGCAAAGTTAAAAATCACACAACACCATGTTATAGTCCAACAGGTTTAATTGGAAGCACTAGTTTTTAGAGCGCTGCTCCACCTGATGAAGGAGCGGTGCTCCAAAAGCTAGTGCTTTCAATTAAACCTGTTGGACTATAACCTGGTGTTGTGTGATTTTTAACTTTGTACACCCCAGTCCAACAGCGGCATCTCCAAATAATGTCCTATTGCAGATCAGCTCTTAAGATGGTGGCTCAAAGCTGCGGCCACCTTGATTGTTAAAAATCACACAACACCAGGTTAAAGTCTAACAGATTTCAAGGAGCAGTGCTTTGAAAGCTTGTATTTCCAAATAAACATGTTGAATTGAAACCTGGTGTTGGGTGATTTTTAACTTTTTACACCCCTGTCCGACATTGGCACCTCCACATCATGATCATCTAGAATGTTCTATCAGATTGTCCACTCTAAAACGCGTAGTAATGGGAAAGTGCAGCACATTTTGATTGAGTGGTTGTGTAAAATCATATTAACAGGAAAGATTTGCAAGTATAGAGCGTCCTTAAAATCATGAATGTGACTCAAGGCACATCATAGGGGTCCATGAAACAACATTTGACACCAAGCCCCCATAAAGTGATATTGGGGCCGATAATCACAAACTTTGTCAAGGATGTAGGTATTAAGATGTACCTTAAGGAGGAGCTGAGACAGATAGGCAGAGAGGTTTGGGAAATTAATTCCAAAGCTTGGGCAGATAGAAAGATTGAGTAACCAGAAGCAGGGGTGCCATTATGAGGCCAAAATTAGAGAAGCATATGAATCTTGGAGAGTTCTGGGGGAAATTAGAGAACTAGGGTTGGGGTGAAGTCATGGAGAATTTTGAAACTAAGGTGAGAATTGAAATTTGAGGTATTGGCAGACTGGGAGCTATTGTATGTGACCAAGAATGAGGGTGCCAGGTGAACAGGTCTATGAGGATCTGAGCCTACTCAGTTTTCTATGGCCTCAGTACAGATTGAGGCCATTCAGCCCATAATTTCTGCCCTTGCTTCCTAAAAGAGCCATCAATAATCCTAATCACTGCCTCTTTGCCAACATGGGTGGCACGGTGGCTCAGTGGTTAGCACTGTTCCCTCACAGCGCCAGGGACCTGGGTTGGATCCCAGTCTCAGGCGACTGTCTGTGTAGAGTTTGCACATTCTCCCCGTGTCTGCATGGGTTTCCTTCGGGTGCTCGGACTTCCTCCCACAGTCCAAAGATGTACAGGTTAGGTGAATTGGCCATGCTAATTTGCCACATAGTGTTCAGGGATGTGGATGTTAGGTGCATTAGTCAGGGCGTAAATGTAGAGTAATGGGGAATGGGTTTAGGTGGTATACTCTTCGGAGGGTCGGTGTGGACTTGTTGGGCTGAAGGGCCTGTTTCCGCACTGTACAGGTTCTATCTATGACTTCGCAGGTAAACTTCAGATTATAACAGCATGTTACAGAAGCAAAGCTCGCATAAATTTCTTTAGTGTCTTTTTTTGCCAATTATCATAAGTATGTGTCCTGTTATTATCAAATCTCCAGCTAATAGAGGTGATTTCTCCTCATCCACACCATTAGATGCCCTCATAATTTTTGAAATTGATATAATCCCTGCTACAGAGAATCCTTGACAGTGTAGAAGCAAGCCATTTGGCCCATCAAATCCACGCTGCCCCTCCAAAGAACCTGTCTCCGAAACACTGCATTTCTAATGGCTTGTCAATCTAACCTACACATCCCTGGATATTATGGATAAGTTAGCATACCTAACCTGCACAGAGAGTCACTAAAATTGAACCCAGGCCCTGGTGCTGTGAGGCAGCAGTGCTAACCACTGAGCCGCCAAGCCCCCCAATTACTTTGCCTTTTAGAATCCCTACAGTGTGAAAATTATGTTGCATTTTATATTTTACACCATTTTACTCTTAAAGTGCTTCACTGTTATTTTGATGCTAGGAATAAGGAAAACTTGCATTTACAGAGTGCTTTTCATGATCCCAGGATATTCTAAAGAGGTGTTAAGCTACAAGGATATGCTATTTCTTTTTGTAAGGTCAGAACTGCAGGAGACAATATACACACAACAAGTTCTCATTAATAGCAATGTTACAATCTGAAATCATGATGTTGCTTGAAGGATAAAGACTTTCCTGGCCCATGGGTAAAATACTGTTGTTCTTCAAAAGATTATTTTTTATATACATCTGACAGTGTCACAGTTCCATAATCAATCTGAAAGGAAGCATATCTATAGCACACTGAATCATCAGCCTGGACTTTCTACTGAATGTGCAAGACGGGGAATTGACCATGAAACCTTCCTGGTTTGTGGAGAGAATTCTACCGTTGACTCATGGTTCTGTTTGAAGCAATTGTACAGGGACACCAGAAATTGCTAGAAACAGAATGGCCTTAAAATCACAATTTGGCACATCAGTTAGCAAACCCTTAATACAATCATTTGATTTCCACTCTTCACTATTTTGGGTATTACTTGAAAGAGTTAATGTTTCTGTTTAAAAGGCTAGCCGGAAAATAAATGTATGGTATGCTTACATGTTAGTGCCCCATAGTCCTACCATCGTCAGGTTCATACCATCCTTCATTGAGGTCACGACCCCAACCACGAAAAGAAATCAATGACTCAATGACAAGTTATTTTTCATTCATCAGCACAGGTTTAGCAGGGAATACAGTCTAAGTGCCTGGTGGAATGTCCACTCCAAGGCCATTAATTCAGCCTCAATGTTTCAATCTGCAGTATGAATATTAATTCAGCTCCCTCAGTTTAACATTTGCGATGACCACTGCTTTTTTTCAGTGATGTCACTGACAGTGACAATTATACAAGCGTTTGAAAGAATCAGGGGGCGTAAAATTAGTTAGGTACATGTGCAATTTTAAAAATGATTAGAATTTCAAATTCTAGCTGTTTGGTCAGATTCATAGATTAAATATTTATTCTCTCTGCACCCCTACCTCCCAGATGTCCCACTTCACAGTGACTTGCTCAGCCAAACATAAAGCTTCCTCACAATGTGCAGACCATGATAAATGGACATTGTTCAAATCCGATCCCCCTAAGCACTGTGTGCTCAGGAAGGTGTTTATTTACTCACTCTCCATTTGTTAACTTCATGTACAACTTGACTAATATCATTAGAAGCTGTATTGCCCACGTTGCTGAGGCCACTGCTTTGCACTCAGGTTGGTTCCCATCGGAAGCATAGTCTATGGCAGCAAGCAGAAAGGGGAATGGACAGCATAGAATTGCCCCATACTGTAAAAATTAACTCCATTATCTTCAGTGCTGAAAATCTAAGTGAGGTAACAATTGCACGTGGACAATCTATAAAGAGCTGTTAAGCTACAAGGATATGCTATTTCTTTTTGTAAGGTCAGAACTGCAGGAGACAATATACACACAGCAAGTTCTCATTAATAGCAATGTTACAATCTGAAATCATGATGTTGCTTGAAGGATAAAGACTTTCCTGGCCCATGGGTAAAATACTGCTGTTCTTCAAAAGATTATTTTTTATATACATCTGACAGTGTCACAGTTCCATAATCAATCTGAAAGGAAGCATATCTATAGCACACTGAATCATCAGCCTGGACTTTCTACTGAATGTGCAAGACGGGGAATTGACCATGAAACCTTCCTGGTTTGTGGAGAGAATTCTACCGTTGACTCATGGTTCTGTTTGAAGCAATTGTACAGGGACACCAGAAATTGCTAGAAACAGAATGGCCTTAAAATCACAATTTATAGATTCTGTCCAGCCTCTTTCACAAGTTTGATTGGATTCCCTACAGTGTGGAAACAGGCCCTTTGGCCCAACAAGTCCACACTGGCCCTCTGAAGAGTCACCCACCCAGACCCATTCCCCTAAATAATTCATCTAACACTATGGGCAATTTAGCATGGCCAATTCACTTGGCCTACACATCTTTGGATTGTGGGAGGAAACCAGAGCACCCGGAGGAAACCCACGCATACACGGGGAAAATGTGCAAACTCCACATGGATAGTTGAGCCCAAAGCAGGGATCAAACTGGGTCCCTGGCGCTGTGAGGTAGCAGTGCTAGCCACTGAACCACCCTGCCGCCCTAAGTCATTTCCAAGGTCTGCTGAGATGAGCAAGTGGGCTAGTTAAAGCCCCCTTAGCTCATTGATCAGCACTTGCGTTGTAAAACAAGACCACATCAGATGCCTAGTGGATGACTATCACATCTTGAATATTGCTGTGAAGATTAAAGAAGAACAGAAAGGGTCAGGGAGACTCAGCTGCTGAGCTGACAGAAGAGAGAAACAGAATTAACTTTCCAAGTCCACTGTGACCCCTCTTTGGAACTGAAACACTAAAGTTGACTGCTAATTGACGACGAAAAGGATAAAGTCACTCGATGTGAAGCTGGAGGAGCACAGGAGGTCAGACAGCAATCAAGGAGCAGGTTCCAAAACGTTGCCTTTCCTGCCCCTCGGATGCTGTCTAAGCTGCTGTGCTCTTCCTGCTTCACATCTATTGTCTCTGACTTCCAGCATCCACAGTCCTTATAGTATCTAAGTCACAAAAGGAATAAAGCTCTTTCATAAACTTCAGAAACCTAGAAGGCCGATGTTTCTTCATTCCTCTTGCACCTTTTTTTGCCAGCCATAACAGTAAGTTTAGTTTTTGTGCTTGGCCTCAGTTTGGGCCAGAGTAAGGCAGATCAGCAATTCATTGTATGTGAGATTGTAGTTACAAGGTTGTCTCTTCCACAGGAATCTCCAGCATTTAAGCAGACCTTGATAACTGTTTATCACAAGAACTACTGCAGACTATGCCCCTGTATCAGAGTTAAAATGAGCAATTGTTATGCACCAGATCCAAGACCCCCAATGTATTGTAAAGACATAGCCTAGACTTTAACTTATACATTTATTTAAAGTCAAGTTTAAGGTGCTACGTGTCAGATGTTGGGGAGGCACAGTAGCTCAATGGTTAGCACAGCTTCCTCACAGCGCCAGGGACCCAGGTTCAATTCCAGCCTCAGATGACTGTCTGTGTGGAGTTCCCCGTGTCTGCATTGGTTTCCTCCGGGTTCTTCAGTTTCCTCCCACAATGCAAAGATGTGCAGGTCAGGTAAATTGGCCATGCTAAATGGCCAATTGGTGTAGACTTGTGGGGCTGAAGGGCCTGTTTCCACTCTGTGTGGAATCTAATCTAATGTGATTTGATTCTTCACCACTAGGCTTTAATCAAAACACACTTTATTCCTATGACACAGAGAAAATACAAAAACATGAATTGGCATAACTTTGCTGAACAAAGTAATGTATTATTTAATCATTAATTATCAACTAATCCAAAATAGACAGCAACACACAAACACATTCCTTCGGAAAATAAAGGGCAATTCAGCAAAATAGTTATTATTCTCATGCGCTGTTGCTCACCAGTCCAAAATAAAGAAAGGTCTGCCCCTTTTGATTTTTAAGAGGAAGCTTCACTGTCTGAAATGTCAATGTTTGTGTAAAGATTTGTAGCTCAGGTGTCGGTTGCTGTGGTTGTGGATATGTTCACTGAGCTGGGAAGTTGGTTTGCAGACATTTCACCCCCTGTCTGGGTGACATCTTCAGTGTTTTGGAGCCTCCTGTGAAGTGCTGCTGTCCTGTGTCTTCTGGAATTTATTTGGTTCCATTTCTGCTGCTCCCAGGTTGCTGGTTCCAGTTGATCGTTGTGGTGGTCGGTATATTTGGCCCAGCTCTGTGTGTTTGTTGATGGAGTCCGTGGATGAGTGCCATGCTTCTAGAAATTCTCTGGCTGTCCTCTGTATAACTTGTTCTATGATTGTTGTGCTATCCTGGTCAAATCTGAGGTCCTTGTCATCAGTATGTGTGGCTGCTAGGGACAGCTGGTTTAGTGGCTAGTTGGTGTTCGTGGATGCGGATTGCTAATTGCCTGCCTGTTTGTACAATATATTGTCTCATGCAGTGTTTGCATGGAATCCTGTAAGTTACGTTAGTCTTGCAAATGATGTTAAAAATCACACCACACCAGGTTATAGTCCAACAGGTTTATTTGGAAGCACTAGCTTTCAGAGCGCTACTCCTTTATCAATTACCTGTGCTATGATGTGGAGGTACCGGTGTTGGATTGGGGTGGGCAAAGTTAAAAATCACGCAACACCTGTTGGATTATAGTCCAACAGGTTTATTTGGAAATACAAGCCTTTGGAGCACTGCTCCTTTGTCAGGTAGCTGATAAAGGAGCAGCGCTCTGAAAGCTAGTGCTTCCAAACAAACCTGTTGGACTATAACCTGGTGTTGCGTGATTTATAACTTTGCCCACCCCAGTCCAACACTGGCACCTCCACATCATAGCGCATGATGGGTATAGGGTCTTTTGTTCTGAGCATGGCTGCCGGTTTATGGGCTGTCACTCTAACAGCTGGGAACACAAGCTTTTAGCTCCAGCAGCCAGCAGAAACCTTCTTACCAACTCGCTGAGAGCAAAAGCTGATCCCTGGTCTGTGCAAGTCCTGATCCCACCCACTCAACAAAAAAGACCCAGTGGAAACTCAAGTGCTGTTTAGCAATTACCTGTCTGAAGAAGACATTTTGCTACTGCTGTGACAGCACACCCCTGTAAGAGACACAGCACAAAGATCTCTTAAAGAAATGTTCCATCACATAAAAGAGCTTAATGCAGACAGCAAGTCCAACAGAGTGGAATGGCACATTAAAGGGTGAAATCTCAGAAGTAGCTCAGCTAAGTGTAGATGTCACATCTGACGGCTGCTTGGACTGAAGATAATTTATAGTTGGTTCTGTTATAACATGCGTTTCTTCATCGCGAATTGGCTACAATGGGATTGAAAACATTAGACCATTACTTGTAGAATGCAAACTTTCCTTACCTGAATTGGCTGTAACACGATTCCAGTCCCATTGGTTTCAATGATGCTGCCATTATGCGGTTTTCTTATAACGCGGGATTGCATGGGAGCAGAACTATCACGTTATATCAGAGTAGACTGTACGATGCCACAGGTCAGATTCTGTAACTCAGGCACCATGGAAGTACAGGTTACCTTGATGGAGACTGATGGTTTGAACCTTTCAGTTATCCTTTGGAAATTTGTTACCCATTGGTATTCCAGCACAATATCACTCGTCTTTCCTGTGTTTCATATACAGCTACTGCAGTTCAATTTGTGTTACGTGTTCCTTCTTTGCCTTTGGCTTCATTCTTTCACCATGGTGATTAATTTGCAATTAAAAACTAATATAAGCCGGAGATGTGTGTCTGATCCTACAGACTGCATCCAATGAGGATGAAATAATAGATATGTACAATATATATAAAAGATGGATTTCTCTAGTTTGAAGAATAAAACTGTGGGATTTGCAGCTTGGCTTGTTGATGTACTCCTGAAGGTTCAAAGGGTACAATCCAAAGGAACTGATAATTGAAAGCTTTTAGCTAATTAAAATTGCCGAGCAGAAGTGAAATTGTCCTATTTATCGGATCACCCATTTAGCAAGATCCAACAAGCCTGATTTAAACACACCAGGAATCCCAAGACAATGTCCTCATTAACTGTGCACTGATTAACTGACATTGTTTGAATTAATGGTTGTCACCAATTGTGTTTCATTGCAAGAATCACAACTGAATGCATATACACACATTTTTAATATCAGCTAATTCTTGGCGACATCCTGTCAAATGCAAGTATTGTTGAGTTCTAACTTTGCTCCTTACATAATCAGATTCAATCAATCCAGTTACATAAACAAATGCTGGAATCCAAAGCAGATAAGCAGCAGGCTGGAAGAACACAGCAAGCCAGGCAGCATCAAGAGATGGAGAAGTCAGCCTCCTGAAGAAGAGTTATATCTGAAATGTTGACTTCTCCACCTCCTGATGCTGCCTGACTTGCTGTGTTCTTCCCGCCTCCTGCTTGTCGACTCTGTATAGACTTACACATTTGCTTAAAGCAAAAACAAGAACTGCGGATGCTGAAAATCTGAAACAGAAACAGAAATTGCTGGAGAAACTCAGCAGGGCTGGCAGAATCTGTGGAGAGAGAAAACAGAGTCAATGTTTCAGGCCCAGTGACCCTTCTTCACTCCTGTTTCTGTTTTTGTTTTGAGAAGCACTTGGTTGATTTTTTTTGCCTCATGATAGCACACGCCTTCTCGGTGGTGTTTGTGAATGGACCAAAGTTTCAAATTCTTCCTTTACCTAGACAGGTGCTTGTGTTCTGTCTGCACACTTGCTCTCTTTGCGTGCTTGCAATGATCTTCTAAAAGGAATATATTGGACTAAAGATAACGAACCTAATCTGACCAGTACTACCTGAAGTAGGATAATTTGATTTGTTTTCACCTTATATTTGGCTTGGCTCTCAAGACCATATGAGCATATGACGTGGGAGCAGAAGTAGGTGATTCCGCCCATTGTGGCTGCTCCGGCATTCAATGAGATTATGACTGATCTGTTAATCCACAACTCCACTTTCCTGCCTTTTCCAACATGAGTCTGTCTCCCTTACTGATTGAAGACCTGCCGATTTCAGCCTTGAATATAATCAGTGGCCCAATCTCAGCAGTAAATAATTCCACAGATTAATAATGGGCCAAGGAGTGGCAGATGGAGTTTAATTTTGATAAATGTGAACTGCTGTATTTTGGAAACTTGAAAGGGTTCAGAAAAGATTTACAAGGATGTTGCCAGAATTGGAGGACTTGAGCTATAGGGAGAAGCTGGACAGGCTGGGGCTGTTTTCGCTGGAGCATCGGAGGCTGAGGGTGACCTTATAGAGGTTTACAAAATTATGAGGGGCATGGATAGGATAAATAGACAAAGTCTTTTCCCTGGGATCAGGGAGTCCAGAACTAGAGGGCATAGGTTTAGGGTGAGAGGGGAAAGATATAAAAGAGACCTAAGGGGCAACTTTTTCACGCAGAGAATGGTACGTGTATGGAATGAGCTGCCAGAGGATGTGGTGGAGGCTGGTACAATTGCAACATTTAAAAGGCATTTGAATGGGTATATGAATCGGAAGGGTTTGGAGGGATATGGGCCGGGTGCTGGCAGGCGGGACTAGATTGGGTTAGGATATCTGGTCTGCATGGACGGGTTGGACCGAAGGTTCTGTTTCCATGCTGTACATCTCTATGATTCTATGACTTACATGTTTAATGGTAAGGTCCTGGGGAGTATTGCTGAGCAAAGAGACCTTGGAGTGCAGGTTCATAGCTGCTTGAAAGTGGAGTCACAGGTAGATAGGATAGTGAAGAAGGCATTTGTATACTTTCTTTTATTGGTCAGAGTATTGAGTACAGGAGTTGGGAGGTCATGTTGCAGCTGTACAGGACATTGGTTAGGCCACTTTTGGAATATTGCATGCAATTTTGGTCTGCTTCCTATCGGAAAGATGTTGTGAACCTTGAAGGGGTACAGTAAAGATTTACAAGGATGTTGCCAAGATTGGAGAATTTGAGCTATAGGGAGAGGCTGGACAGGCTGGGGCTGTTTTCCCTGGAGTGTCGGAGGCTGAGGGGTGACCTTACAGAGGTTTATAAAATGATGAGGGGCATGGAATAGATAAATAGACAAAGTCTTTTCCCCTGGGTGGGGGAGTCCAGAACTAGAGGGCACAGGTTTAGGGTGGAAATGTGTTGCTGGAAAAGCGCAGCAGGTCAGGCAGCATCTAGGGAACAGGAGAATCGACGTTTCGGGCATTAGCCCTTCTTCAGGCTAATGCCCGAAACGTCGATTCTCCTGTTCCCTAGATGCTGCCTGACCTGCTGCGCTTTTCCAGCAACACATTTCCATCTCTGATCTCCAGCATCTGCAGACCTCACTTTCTCCTCACAGGTTTAGGGTGACAGAGGAAAGATATAAAAGAGACCTAAGGGACAACATTTTCATGCAGAGGATGGTGCGTGTATGGAATGAGATGCCAGAGGAAGTGGTGGAGGCTAGTACAATTGCAACATTTAAAAGGCATATAGATAGTTAGAGGAATAGGAAGGGTTTAGGGGATATGGTGCAAGTGCTTGCAAAAGGGATTAAGGATATCTGGTCGGCATGGATGAGTTGGACTGAAGGGTCTGTTTCCATGCTGTACAGTCGAGAGTGCGGTGCTGGAAAAGCACAGCAGATCAATCAGCATCTAAGGAGCAGGAGAATCGATGTTTAGACAAAAAACGTTCATCAAGAATGAGCCTGGGAGCCTTGGAGGTAGAGAGATAAATGGGAGGGGGATGGGGCTGGGGGGAAGGTAGCTGAGAGTGCAATAGGTGGATGGAGGTGGGGGTAAAGGTGATAGGTCAGAGGGGAGAATGGAGCAGATAAGTGAGAAGGAAGATTGACAGGTAGGACAGATCATGAGGACAGTGTTGAGCTGAAAGGTTGGAACTGGGATAAGGTGGCAGGAGGGGAAATGAGGAAACTGGTGAATCCACATCGATGCCATGGGGTTGGATGCATTCTTCCTCCAGGCGTCAGGTGGTGAGGGAGTGGCGAAGGAGGAGGTCCAGTACCTGCGTGTCCTCGGCAGAGTGGGAGGGGGAGTTGAAGTGTTCGGCCATGGGCTGGTGGGGTTGGTTGGTGCGAGTGTCCCGGAGATGTTCTCTGAAACGCTTTGCGAGTAGGCGTCCTGTCTCCCCAATGTAAAGGAGACCTCATCGGGAGCAACGGATACAATACGTGTGGAAGTGCAGGTGAAACTTTGATGGATGTGGAAAACTCCTTTGGGGCCTTGGACGGAGGAGAGAGGGGAGGTGTGGGCGTAGGTTTTCCACTTCCTGCGGTGGCAGGGGAAGGTGCTAGGAGGGGAGGGTGGGTTTTTGGGGGTGGGGCATGGACCTGATGAGGTAGTCACAGAGGGAATAGTCTTTACGGAAAGCAGATAGGGGTGGGGAGGGAAATTTATCTCTGGTGGTGGAGTCCGTTTGTACATGGTGGAAATGGTGGAGGATGATGTGATGTATATGGAAGTTGGTGGGTGGAAGGTGAGGACAAGGGATGTTCTGTCCTTGTTGCGGTTGGAGGGGTGGGGTTTGAGGGCGGAGGTGTGGGAAGTGGATGAGATGTGTTGGAGGGCATCTTCAACCACGTGGGAGGGGAAATTGTGGTCTTTAAAGAAGGAGGCCATCTAGCATGTTCTCTGGTGGAACTGGTCCTCCTGGGAGCAGATGCGGCGGAGGCAAAGCAATTGGGAGTATGGAATAGCATTTTTACAGGAGGCAGGGTGGGAGGACGTGTAATCCAGGTAGCTGTGGGAGTCAGTGGGTTTGTATAAAATGCCAGTGTTGAGCCGGTCACCATTGATGGAGATGGAGAGATCCAGGAAGGGGAGGGAGGTGTCTGAGATGGTCCGGGCGAATTTAAGGTTTGAGTGGAATGTGTTGGTGAAGTTAATGGACTGTTCAACTGCCTTGTGGGAGCACGAGGTGGTGCCAATGCAGTCATTAATGTAGCGGAGGAAGAGATGGGGAGTAGTGCCAGTGGTAACTACGGAAGATGGACTGTTCTACATAGTTGACAAAGAGGCAGACGTAGCTGGGGCCTATGCGGGTGCCCATGGCTACCTCTTTCATCTAGAGGAATTGGGAAGATTGGAAGGAGAAATTATTAAAAGTGAGAACCAGTTCAGCTAAACGAATGAGAGTGTCAGTGGAAGGATACTGGTGGGGACGTTGGGAGAGGAAGAAACAGAGGGCTTGGAGGCCCTGGTCATGGTGGATAGAGGTGTATAGGAACTGGATGTCCATGGTGAAGATGAGGCATTGGGGGCCAAGGAAATAAAAGTCTTGGAGGAGGAGGGTCCAGAATATATGTGGCGAGTTCGTGGACCAGGGCAACAGGACAATATCGATGTATGTGGAGATAAATTTGGTGCGGCAGGAGCAGGCCGAGACAATGGGTCAGCCAGAGTAGTCAGGCTTGTGGATCTTGGGTAGGAGGTAGAATCGAGCAGTGTGGGGATCCTGAACTATGAGGTTGGAAGCTGTGGTGGAGATCCCCTGAGGTGATGAGGTTGTGTACGGTCTGGGAGATGATGGTTTGATGATGGGGGTGAGGTTGTCGTCAAGGGGGTGGTAGGAGGAGGTGTCTTCAAGTTGGTGCCTGGCTTCAGCAGTGTAGAGGTCAGTGCGCCAAACTACCATTGCACCCTCTGGTTTGATGGTGAGGTTGGGGTTGGAGCAGAGGGAGTGGAGGGCTGTGCATTGTGAGGGTGAGAGGTTGGAGTGGGGGAGGGAGGTGGACAGGTTGAGGCGGTCAATGTCCCAGCGGCAGTTGGAAATAAAGAGGTCGAGGGTGGGTAACAGACCGGCATGGGGTGTACATCTGTACATGCTGTACATCTTTGAGACTCTATGATTGTAAAAAATTCCTACTCACTTCTGAATTAAATGTGCGACCATTGTTCTGTGATTATGCCTTCTGGTCCTAGTCTCTCCCACATCGACCTCACCAAATCTTCCAAAAATGTTGCACATTTCAAATGGTCACCTCTCATTCTATAATATTCTGAAAAGTACAGGCTCAATCTATTCAAGCTCTCCTCATAAGACAGTCCCTCCATACCTCGGTACCAGTGCAGTGAACCTGTCTGGACTGCATCCAATGCAGTATACCTTTTTATAGCTAGTATTCCAGCTGTGAATAAATTAGTGTCTTGCACAGTTTTAGCAAAACCTCCCTACTTTTACACTCCATTCTCTTTGAGATAAAAGGCTAACATCCCATTTGCCTTTCTGTTATCCATTTAACCTGGATGCTAGATTTTGTGATTTATGGATGAGGACTCCGCAATCCGTCTGTTCTGCAGCTTTCTGCAATCTTTCTCCATTTAAATGGTATTCAGCTCCTTAATTCTTCCCAGCAATGTGCATAACCTCACATTTCCCTACGTGGGTCGGGTGTATGTACTGCAGTTACTGGTTTAGGCTTTCAGTCATATTACAGTGAGGTGCTAGAAACTGTAGACCTCCCTCAAGCTGTGCTCCTGAATAAGAATGTACATTGTGAATCAAGAGTATTGGAAATGCATAAAGCACCTCAAAGTGGAACATGATATATAGAGAAAGATGGTCGACAGTGTGGTGCTGGAAAAGCACAGCAGGTCAGGCAGCATCTGAGGGCTTATACCCGAAACGTCGATTCTCCTGCTCCTTGGATACTGCCTGACTTCCTGTGCTTTCTCAGCACCACACTGTCAACTCTGATCTCCAGCATCTGCAGTCCTTACTTTCTCCATGTCGAGAAACATATCTATTTCACTTCCTGAAATTTCCAATTTGAAATATTTTGTCCTATAGTTGCATACCTGACATAAGTGTATTCCGTAAATATTAAAACTATCATAATTGTATTATTTGGAAGATGCTACATAGAGAATACATATATTCTTGTATGATTTTATTGTATATTCTGTAATCTTCATGTCCGACATTTTGTAATGTACTTTTACAAATTTTATGAATGACGTATATTTTTGGGGAAAAGACATCGCAAGGCACACAGCCAGATGAATTTCTCATTGACATCTCAAATAATGCGTGTTGCAAGAATTGTGATGCCTATTTTTAAAAATAAATTACGTGTGGGATGCATTTTAAGATATGCACTGGAAGGTAATGGAACATTTGAATTTAAATAGCACCTTCCTCAATCACAGAAGACCTAAAAGAGCTTTACATTCGATTAATTGTTTTATGCCAAGTGTTAAGTGTAAGCTGTAATGTAATGTTGCAAAAAAGGATCGCCAATGTCTGCACAACAAGCTTCCATGAATAAGAACGCAAGAACCATCCAATTGTTTTTTAAATGAAGTTTACTGTGAGGTAAATATTGGCCAGGACTCCGAGAAGAATTCCCCTGCTTTCCTTTTAAAACCTGCCATGAGACCTCTGAAATGTACCTGAGGATGCAGACAGGACCACAGAGTGTCTATTCCATGGCATAAATTCTCTATTCTCTCATGGGATGTGGATGTCAAGGTCAGTTTTTTTGCCCAATCCTAATTGCCCTTGAATTGAGTGAGGTTCGCTGGACCATTGCAGAGACCAGTCAAGTGTTAACCACTATACTGCAGGTCTGGAGTCACATGTCATGTGAGTTTATCTCTAGCAATGTATTTTACTGAATGGGGCAAATGCTCACATTATTCCTCATAACATAAGCGACTGGGTGTGGATTCTATAGTATTGAAGGATCTAAGAGACATTTATTACAGATAACAAATATGTACAACCATTACATTCTTCAAGCACATCAGTGTCTGATCTCTGAAATGGCCCAGCATACTGCCTCCCAAACTTTTACCCACTGTGATCCTACATTGCCGAACAGTTCATTCAGAAATGATACAAGTAGGAGGTGTATCTGCGTCCCTCATAGTCAGAAGCAACAAGATGTAAAATTCAAAATGTAATAAAACATTGCCGAGGCAGCTTTGACATTTCCTCTTCTTTTCAAAAGCTGACAGTTCTGTTAAATGATTTGGAATTGATATAATTATTGTGAGAGGCCTATGATTTTAAAGCATGAATGCTTATTCCAATGGCTTATTTGGTGAAATTTTTCTTGACATTTTGAGAATTCAAGGCATTGCACCTTGGTAAAATGGGAGATAATGAGTAATGGATGAGGGGGAGAGATGAAATAACTGCACAGAGGCCAGTATCCCACCAGCAAGTCATCCTTTATTTATATGTAGTTTGTACATGAGCTCTGACCAGCCAGTTCAGAGTGAGTCCCTCGGATCAGGAGACTCTCTGAATCTACCATCTATATTTGTCAGCCAGAGTTCCCTGATTAGACCAGGTTAATAGCCCTAATCAGTAAACTCAGACTCAATAAAATCCACCTGGCCTCCATTCCAATCACTGCGAAAGGATAATAAGGAGGAGACAAGGGTGGGTAATGGGGTATAAAGGGTTTGGGGATCACTGATCACTTTCAAATTACTCATCCCCTCAATTATGATGGACGTCAAAACCGAGCACGATTTACCCCCCTCATTTTGCCAGCAAAACAAATTTGTCAAAAGGAAGTAGATAAGTATTTGTAAAATAAGACAACAAGTAAAGGGACATGGACAAACGTTTAAGGAAATGAGACCGTGTAGATAGCTCATACAGAGCGTTGCCCTGAGTAATTTAAAATGCTTTGAGAATAAAGGTGAAAGCGCCACATAATCCTTTCCTTATAAGGGTCAATCAGACTGCCTGAACACTTTGTGAAGTCAGTTTAACCCTGTACCTCGCAACTGCGCAATTTAACTGGGATGAGGTGGCCTCCTTGAGGGAGTTTGACACCACTGCATTTCAAAGTGAGACCACTGTACAAAGTCACACCACTGTCTTTGTGTTGCTGAAGAACAAAACATCTTAAGAATATGGATGTGATGGCAGAACTGTACACTAGTAGTGCAAGGGTAAAAAGTGTCTTCCTTGTGGAAACATTATTTTGTCCATCTGTTTTGGAGAATCCGTGATGTTAAGTAATTAAACGTTCTATCAGGTACGAATCAGCACCGTAATAATTACAGATCAATAGCATACTAAAGCAAGGAATAGAGAATCAACAAGAATAAATGGTAACTGTGTCTACCTATAGGTCAGGTCAAATCAGTAGTCACTCTGATTGCTAATTACACCTCTATTTGGGTGAGGATGTGGGCTGGGTCCATAAATCATTGGCTGACAGTACAGTTCTTGCCACTCCTGGTTATTAGATGTGTGTCACTGAACAAAGCATTGATCAAAGCTAGCCAGAGGAGAGCCAGGGGTCGTAAAGCATGGCTACTGCCTAATTGTCAGACTATGCAAGGGGGGAAATTTGTAATGAAACCCAATTAGCTGGCAAGGCATTTGAGCAGTGGAGCGAAAATATGAAGAAATAGCTTTTGCTAATAGCATTTCACATTAAAGCTAAAGCTTTGCAAGGTTTAGTGCAGACATCCCATTAGGCTGGGTTACATGGTCTGTGGTTCAAACTATCAGCACACAAGCTGTCTCATTCATGTAGCTTGGCCTCTATAATGTTCTATGAGTCTGAAGTTTATCAAACCCACATTCACAACCCTCCCACAGTGCACTGGCTTAATGCAACGATCAATGCTTAAAGACATTGTGAAGCTGCACGTATATTTTACAATAATGCTTTCAATCCAGGTTACTGTATAAATCACTTCTGTCACTTATGTTGTGACCATCGAGTTTGCTTATCTGTTTTCCCCTGCTCTATATCCCCTTTCATTTTCCCTTTTCTTCGTGACATTTTTTGATCATCAGTTTTTTGTTACCTGTTTCAATTTTCCAATCTTACAGGTTTCTCAAAAAGTAAGTTCGCAGATGCATTTCACTAACAAAATCCTGACCAATCACAGTCTATTCAAACATTGTTTTCCTGAAAACAATGATGACTAACCCATCCCATCGCGCTTCCGAAAGAAAACTAAAATTTGGAACACAAGACTAGAAGCTTTGCTTTCATAACTAGTTTGTCTGCTCTAGAAATAGCATGACGTAATTTTGCCACACCTCTGGATGTCCTGAATTCTATCCACATGATCACCCGGCCCAAAGAACACACTCATGCTTACATTGCAACAATCTGCATTGATATTGCACCTTTATTGTTGCAAAGCACCTCAAGATGTTTCACATAAATTAACAAAAGCTTGTCACGAAAGCAGATATGAGGACTGATGAGCAAAGAGGTAGGTTTAACAGACCATCTTAAAAGAGGAAAAAAAGAGAGAGACAAGTGTTGATATTTTGGGAAGGAAGTCTGCAGATCTTGGGTAGCTAAAGGCACAACTGCCAGTGCGGGAGTGACTTGGGCGCAGTCAAGTCATAGAGTCACAAAGATGTACAGCACAGAAACAGACCCTTTGGTCCAACTCGTCCAGACTGACCAGATATCCTAAATTAATCTCATCCCATTTGCCAGCATTTGGCTCATCTCCCTCTAAATCCTTCCTATTCATATACCCATCCAGATGCCTTTTAAGTGCTGCAACTGTACCAGCTTCTACCACTTTCTCTGGCACCTCATTCCATACATGCACCACCCTCTGTGTGAAAAGGTTGCCTCTTAGGTCCCTTTTAAATCTTTCCCTACTCACCGTAAACCTATGCCCTCTAGTTCTGGACTCCCCCATCCCAGGGAAAAGACCGTGTCTATTACCTTATCCATGCCCCTCATGATTTTATAAACATCTATAAGGTCACCCCTCAGCCTCTGATGCTCCAGGGAAAACAGCCCCAGCCTATTTAACCTCTCCCTGTAGGTCAAACCGTCCAAACCTGGCAACATCCTTGTAAATTTTTTCCACGCCCTTTCAAGTTTCACAACATCCTTCCAATAGGAGGGAGACCAGAATTACACGCAATATTCCAAAAGTGACCTAAGCAATGTTCCATGCAGCTGCAACATAACTGAAAATCCCATAAAGACAAATGAAATAAATGACCGACTAATGGCCTGAAAGCTTAATTGATAGTGACATTTCAAAGCAGTAGGACAGAAATTGCATCCACTTCCTGGATAAAAAAGAGCATGGCCAGTTGTCACCTGCACAATTCGCAAAGGTTTCTCTGCCTTGAGGTAGGGTGCCACCACTTGAGTTTTAACCCAATCTGTCTCGGTGATGTTGGTCAAATGATACATGTTGGACGGACACCAAGTGGAATTTCTGGGCTCAGCTTCAAATTGTGCCACCCATCTTCCATGCCCAAGTGAATGTGATTCAGGTTAGACCTGAATGTCTGTAAGACCATAAAGCCACAAGGCCATAAGATATAGAAGCAGAATTAAGAGCAGAATTAGGACATTGGGCCCATCGAGTCTGTTCGGCCATTTAATTGTAGCTGATTTGTTTCTCAATGCATTCTCTTGCCTTTTCCCCATAACTCTGGATCCCCTCACCAATCAAGAAACTATCAGTCGCTTTATTAAGTACTCACAATATCTTGGTTTCCTCAGCCCTTTGTGACAAGGAGTTTCACAGATTAACCACTCTCTGGCTGAAGAAATTCCTCCTCATCTCAGTTCTAAAGGGTTGTGTTTTCACTCCAAGGCTGCGCCCTCAGGTCCTTGCCTCTCCTATTGGTGAAAACATCTTCTCCATGCTCACTCTATCCAGGCCTCTCAATATTCTGTAAGTTCAATCAGATCCCCCCTCATCCTTCTAAACTCTGTCAACTGCAGACCCAGAGTCCTCAACCACTCCTCATTTGACAAGCCCTTCATCCTGAGCTCATTTTTGTGAATCTCCTCTGGATCCGGTCCAATGCCAGCACATCCATCCTGAGATATGGGGCCCAAACGTGCCCACAATATTCCAAATGCAATCAAACCAGAGCCTTATACAGCCACAGCAACATTTTTTGCTCTTTTATTCTAGCCCTTTTGTAATGAATGTTGACATTACATTTTCCTTCCTAACTGCCAACTGAACCTGCATCTTAACCTGAAGAGAATCTTGAACTGGGACTCGTAACTCTAGTGATTTTTGAGAAGATGCATAGCTCAGGATGATGGTAAGTATGGAAGCTAGTTCGCTGAGCTTGAAGGTTTGTTTTCAGACGTTTCATTACCATACTAGGTAACATCATCAGTGAGAGCGAGCTGACATATGCACTCCTAACTCTCTTTGTGCTTCAGATTTCCATAGCCTTTCCCCATTCAGAAAATATTCTATTTTTCTATTCTTCTTCACAAAGTACATAATCTCACACTTTTGCAGACTGTATTCCATCTGCCACTTCTTTTGCCCACTCTCCTCGCCTGTCCAAGCTCTTCTGCAGTCTCCATGCTTCTTCAACACTACCTGTTCCTCCACCTAATGTAGCAAATGTAGCAACAATGTCTTCAGTATAATGTGAGTAGTTGTGGTCCCCAAACTGCAGAACTCCCCTAATCACCGGCTGCATTCCTGAAAAAAAAAACCTTTCACTCCATCCTCTCCCCTTTTGTGAGTGAGTCAATCCTCTTTCCATGCCAGTACCTTGCCCCTAACACCATAGTCTTTCATCTTATTTAGAAGCTTCCTGTGTGGCACCTTGTCAAAGGTCTTTTAGAAACCAAAATAAATCACGTTATGAGCTCTTCTTTGCCTAACTTGCTCAAAGAGTTCTAATAGATTTGTTAGCTATAACCTCCCCTTGAAAAAGCTGTGCTGACTTCACCCTACTTTACCACGCACTGCTAAACATTCAGCAATCTCATCCTTAATAATAGACTCTAATATCTTACCGGGCTAACTGTCTTCTGCCTCTTGCCCTTCTTAAACAAGAGTGTTATATTAGCCATTTTCCAGTCCTCTGGAACCCTCCCACCACCAATGCCTCAACAATCCCCTCAGCTATATCAGTCAGACTTCTGAAGTGTAGTCCATCTGGCCCAAGTGATTTATCCACTTTCAGACCTTTCAGCTCTCCCAGCACCTTCTCCTTAGTCATGGCCACTACACTCATTTCTGTTTTCTGACTCTCTTGAAGTTCTGGTATGTTGCTGGTGTCTTCTACTGTGAAGACTGATACAAAGTACTTATTTAGTTCCACTGCCATTTCTTTCTTCCTCATTACTGTTCTCTAGCCTCATTTCCAGTGGTTTAATATCCACTTCTTACCTTCTATATTTCAAAAAAAACTCTTGCAATCTTCTTTTATATTACTAGCCAGTCTTGTCTGAATGTTGCACATTTCAGATTTTCCCTTTGTATATCTTTTGTCCTTTTTATTCTTAAACTATTCAAAATGGCGCCAGATTGTGGCAACGGTTGAAGATTTTCATTGTATTTTCCTGTGTTGTTCATTGTAGAGTACAAGTGACAATAAGTCATCATTTAGTCATTCATTCCTGGATTGGTACTGGGCCAATGGACATTGGCACCAGTACAAAATGTGAAAAGGCCCTACCTTATCCTGCCATTTGAAAGTTAATTCTTGAAAACCTCCTCAATTAAGCTGTGGATCCTTCACTAAGTTCACAAGTGGAACTGCGAATCTCACAAAAGCTCTCACCATTAAAATAACATTGCCACAAATCCTTTATTAATCAAGTGCCTGTAAGTGACTTTGGAAAAACGTGACGAGAGGAATTAATTATGCATATTATCTTTGTTTTTATGCATTGATTTTAATGAGACTGAGAGACAAAAGCTCACTTTGGAATGCAGCAAGCTTTCAAGACTATTGATAATTTCGAGATGTTGATCTGTTCAAAGTCATCAGAAACATTGAAAGTAAAGGTCAGCGAGCCAAAGGCTGTGTTGCTGATGTGACCTGAAGGCACCTTCCTGCTATTTAGCAAAACATCGCCTGGTCAGCTGATTGTACTGATGTCCTCTGAGACATCAAATAATTTGCAATGCTTCACCTCTTCTCTTTGGTAAACCTGACTTTCATTCAGGTTGAGAAGACAGTGGTATGCAATTCCCAAAATGGTGGTAAAAATCCCCCCAGAATTTTATCACCCTAAGTAACAAAATTGGATTCGACATATTCGACATATCCCATCGGAACCCCCCGGTACACTCCATCTATTGCAGACAGGGATTTTTAAGTTAAAAATCACATAACACCAGATATAGTCCAACAGGTTTAATTGGAAGCACACTAACTTTCGGAGCGACGCTCCTTCAACACCTGATGAAGGAGCAGGTGTTGAAAACTAGTGTGTTTCCAATTAAACCTGTTGGACTATAACCTGGTGTTGTATGATTTTTAACTTTGTACATCCCAGTCCAACACCGGCATCTCCAAATCAGGATTTTTAAAAGTTCTGTAACAATGTAATATTGAGGTCATCGCATAGGTTCTGAGATGGTTCAAATTCATCATGTTGAACATAAAGCTTGCAAGAGGGTTAAAGAACTCATTGAGGAACTGAGTGATCAGTTTGTCAAGAGTCATTAGTTTAAACTTGTTCAATGCTGAATTGGTTAATCTCAGTGACTCCAATGTGTTATCATCTCCTTCAATGTCTCTAATCCAGTAAGTGGAACATGGGGCAATGCAGATTTTTGTCCAGTAATCAATTAGAAGAATGTTTGTGAGGACCAGAAGATTATAAGATCATAAGGCATAGAAACAGAATTAGGCCATTCAGCCCACTGGCCCTGTTCCACCAAGCAATCATGTCTGATATGTTTCTCATCCCCAGTAGGGCGGCACAGTGGCTCAGTGTTTAGCACTGCTCCCTCACAGCACCAGGGACCCAGGTTCAATTCCACCCTTGGGCAACGGTTTGTGTGGAGTTTGCACATTCTCCTTGTGTCTGTACAGGTTTCCTCTGGGTGCTCCAGTTTCCTTCCACAGTCCAAAGATGCGCAGGTCAGGTGGATTGGCCACACTAAATTGCCCCATAGTGTTAGGTGCATTAGTCAGAAGGAAATGGGTCTGGGTGGGTACTGTTCAGAGGGTTGATGTGGACTTGTTGGGCTGAAGGGCCTGCTTCCACACTGTAGGGAATCTAACCTATTCATTCTCCTGCCTTGTCCCTGGAACCTCTGATCCTCTTAACAAGCAAGAGTTTATCTATTTCTGTTTTAAATGCTCTCAATATCTTGGCCTTCCCAACCCTCTGCAGCAATGAATTCCACAGACTAACCACCCTCTGCTGAAGACATTCTTTCTCATCTTAGTTTAAAGAATCATCCCTTCAGTCTGAGTCTATGGACTTGGGTCCTAGTCTCTCCTACTATTGGGAACACCTTCTCTACCTCCACTCTATTCTGGCCTCTCAGTATTCTTTAAGTTTCAATCAGATTCCCCCTCATTCTTCCAAACTACGTTCAGTACAGACCTAGAGTCCTCAACTGCTCCTCATTCGACAAGCCCTTCATCCCCAGGTTCATTCTTGTAAACCTCCAATGGACTCTTTCTGACACCAACACATCACTCCTCAGACATCTGTCCCTCCATCTATCTTTGTGTCTCTTAACTACTGAAGGTAAAGTGTTGAAGAAGCAAGTTTAACTTTAACTCTGCCGAGCTAACTAAGAAAGGAAGGAGCAGGGAAGGAAGACAATCAGCAAAAGAGCAAGAAATGGGCAGAGCTCAAACATAATTGTGGAAAGGCCAAAAATCTTGAGTGAAGCAACAACGGAGTTGTCAGAACAATCACCCTCTATTTCCATCCCCAGTATTTTGTGTCAATTGAATGGGCATTTTCATGGGTGTAGGGATCAGGATAATCAAGGCCAATGTTTCTCATTTGCTGCAGACATGCTGACATCTTCCAGTCAGCACTGTGACTGGTTAACTTCAGTCGGCTGGATTTATAAGTTAAAGTAATGCCAGCAGTGTGGGTTCAGTTTCTGCACCAGCTGAGGTGACCATGAAGGACTTTTCTTTTGTAACCTCTCCCCTTGCCTGAGGTGCGGTCATGCTCAGATTAACAATCAGTTATTTCGCTCTTTCTAATGTGAGAGCAGGCCTCTGATTCTAAAGGACTATGGTGACTTTTACTTTACAGTTATAGTCCAGATCGTTTCTCAAGCCTCAAAGTGCCAACAGCACTGCTGCGAGAATTGGGTTGAATTCAAATTGTGGATGGGAAAAAGTTGGATGGGGAACTGATGAAGATGTAAAGGTCTTTTCCCTTCTTTTCTGGTCTAACAAACATCTGATTTTTCTTGCTGGAGTTGACACTTGGCTCCTGGAATGACCTGTCTTTGTGGGGCTATAACATGACAGTTTTGGTGAGATGCTCCCTATGCTTCAGTATCTGTGCAAAATTGACTAGACGTTTGACCTGTAAAATGAAAGATTAACATTGAGACATCACAGCAGCAGTTAAATTTCAAAACTGCCAACATTCTGTTGACTGTGATTTCTCCCAAAATGCATGCTTACACTGTTGCTGTTGATAGAATATTTGCTTTAGTGCAAATATCATTCCATATTGTCAGTTAATGGAAGATTCACATCACAAACAATTTTTTTTAATGCACTAAGTATTGAATTGGGATCGCTACAAATTGGGAAAAATGTTTAGGAGGAGCTCTCATTAGATATGGATTGAGGATAAATAAGTGTTGTATATGCTTGCATTGCCAAACTCTGCTCTTGTGATTTTATTTTGAGTCAATTTTTTTGATGGGTACTTAACTTGGGACATTTTACTAAAATAAAGATGCACTATAAATGCATGCTGTTTTCATTGACCCAGAAAGAAGTATCCTGTTGCTGGGAAGAATGAGCTATATCCTGCTGTGTAAATAGATCGAGGGATCAATGCTGTTTGATTACACTGCCTCATTGCAAGGAACTGCTCGGATTTATGCTAATACCTTTGTGTGGGCAATTGAGTGTAAATTTCCAATTGCTCCCTTGGTAGGAATCTCAGACTTCCAGGACCTGAACCGATGTCATTTTGATCCGGACCAAGCAAACATCAATGTTGAAAAGAGTTGAAATACATAGAGTCATAGAGATGTACAGCACGGAAACAGACCCTTCGGTCCAACTCGTCCATGCTGACCAGATATCCCAACCTAATCTAGTCCCATTTGCCAGCACTTGGCCCATATCCCTCTAAACCCTTCCTATTCATATACCCATCCAAATGCCTTTGAAATGTTGCAATTGTACCAGCCTTCACCACTTCCTCTGGCATCTCATTCCATACACGTACCACCCTCTGCGCGAAAAAGTTGTCCCTTTAGGTCCCCTTAACTTCATATTTCCTAATGAATGTACTGAACATGGACCAAAGAATGAATACAGTGGTCCCCCCATAACCGTGGGGGATATATCCCAGGACCTACTGCGGATAGGTATGAACCCATTCAATTAAATGGGAAATATACCTTCCCAGCAGCCTCCTGGTCCCTGGTTCCGGAACACTCCCTATAATATGTTCTGGCTGCGGGTAAACTGCGGAAAATGATTCCATGGATGTGGGGGTCGTCCTGTATTACAAAACATAATAAGGGATTGCTGGGCCCCTAGTTGAGATATTTGTATTATTGATGGTCACGGGTGAGGTATTGGAAGACTGGAGGTTGGCTAAAGTGGTGCCAGTGTTTAAGGAAGATAGTGAGGAAAAGCCAGGGAATAATAGACCGGTGAGCCTGATGTCACTGGTGGGCAAGTTATTGGAGGGAATCCTGAGGGACAGAATTTACATGTATTTGGAAAGGCAAGGACTGATTAGGATAGTCAACATGACTTTGTATGTGGGAAATTATGTCTCACTAACTTGATTGAGGATTAAGGCTCTCTGTGTTGTGGGGATAAGGTGCCAGGTGTATATGGGGAAGGCTCAGGTTGAGTTTTCTGGGTGGCAGTTAAAGTAGCAAATGCGTGGGGATGGGATGCGTGCAGGACAAGGTTACGGTGTTAACTAAATGAATGAATGCACTTACGGAGGTTCAGGAAGCTGGGTTAGATCTCGGGTTGGACTTGGAGATTGGGTGAGGGAGAGGATGAGTCGGGGAGGGCTGCCAGGTCAGATTGGTATGAATAAGGGTGTTCATGTCCATGGAAAACTGAGTTTATGGGTAAAGTTGGGGGAGAGGGGAGGTTTCAAGTTGAGGGAAGGGCAGTGGGAGGTGTGCAATGATCATTTGGGAAGTAGAGGGGGGAGGTTGGTGTGGGGGAGGTGAGGTCCCTGTTGGGAACAGGATGGCGCCTGAATTGGATGAAATGATGGGAAGTCAGGTCAGGTGCAGATCAGAGTAGGGGAGGGAGTGATGGGGGGTGTTGGAGGTGGTGCTGCTGTTGGTTGTGTTTGAGGGAGGATGTCAGTGTGAATATTTGGGTAGGGGTCATGGAAGGGGGCAGTCAGGTGTGTCCATATCCAGGTGTGAGAGCAGATTTTAATTCCCCTAATATGTTCTGAGTAACTATTTAAGCAAGTCAATTCAACTCCTCCAAAGTCTTGGACTCTGGTTTAAAGTTTGCAAACTTTTTGTATGCTCCCAGGTGTCAGGAAATTGTCCAGTGCAAGTTTCAACTTCCTTGTCAGTTCCGACATAATCAACACATAAGGGTTTCCAGATGGTCCCAACTTGCATTTTTCAGGATCTGCCTGGTCACCAACCCTCCAGATAATGGAAGATCTGTTGTCCAGTATTTAAATACTTGGTGGTAAGCCAGTCACTAGATGCACAGGTAAACTGCTTTAACAAGGTGTGAAATATTCAGCGGTTAGATCGTAGCAGTAATTCATTCATTTCCTGAAATTGATTCAATGTGATTGATCAGTTTCTAGCAGACAGCGTGGTTGCAGGATTAATGAGTCACAAAATGCTCTTGTTCAATTTGTCTAATTGCTTTCTGGCAAAAGGCTTTTAACATGCTTGTTTTAGAAACAAAGAACAACATAAGGTTGTATTTTTGGGGAGCAAGTAGGAATAATATGACCGAAATAGTGTTAGAACATGGAATATAGGACAGTACAGCACAGTATAGGCCCTTCGGCCCACGATATTGTGCCGAGCATTTATCTTAATCTAAGGTCTAACTAACCTACACACCCCTCAACTTATTACTGTTTATGTGCTTGTCCAGAAGTCGCTTAAATGTCTCTAATGTCTCTGACTTTACTACCATCGCTGGTAGTGCATTCCACACACCCACCATTCTCTGTGTAAATAACCTACCTCTGACATCTCCTCTATACCTTCCTTCAATCACCTTAAAATTATGACACCCCTTGTGGCAGCCTTTTCTGCCCTGGGAAAAGTCTCTGGTATCTACTCTATCCATGCCTCTCATTACCTTGTGCACTTCCATCAAGTCTCCCTTCTTCTCTCCAGTGTGAAAAGCCTTAGCTCACTCAATCTTTCTTCATAAGACAAGCCCTCCAATCCAGGCAGCATCCTGGTAAATCTCCTCTGCACCCTCTCTAAAGCATCTGCATCCTTCCTAGAATGAGGTGACCAGAAGTGGACATGATATTCCAAGTGCGGTCTAACCAGGGTTTTATAGAGCTGCAGCAAAACTTCATGGCTCTTAAACTCAATCCCCCTCTTAATGAAAGCCAAAATACCACATACCTTCTAACAACCATATCAACTTGGGTGGCAACTTTGAGGGATTTATGTACGTGGACTCCAAGATCCTGCTGTTTCTCCGCAATGCCAAGAATCCTGCCTTTAACCCTGTATTCAGTATTCAACTTTGACCTTCCAAAATCAATCACTTCACAATTATCCAGGTTGAATACCATCTGCCACTTCACTGCATCCTGTCAATGTCTTGTTGTAGCCTGCAACAGCCCCCGACACTATCTATAACACCACCAACCTTTGTATCATCAGAAAACATACTAACTCACCCTTCCACTTCTTCATCCAGGTCATTTATAAAAACTACAAAGAGGAGAGGCCTAAGAACAGATCCCTATGGGACACCACTGGTCACCAACCTCCAGGCAGAATATTTTCCATCCACGACCACTCATTATCTTCTTTCAGCCAGCCAATTCTGTATCCTGACAGCCAGATTTCCCGGGATCCAATACCTCCTAACTTTCTGAATGAGCCTATTGTGGGGAACCTTATCAAATGCCTTACTGAAATCCACATTCACCACATACATCACCTCCAGTGCACGACCTTCATCAACTTGTCTCATCACATCCTGAAAGAACTCTACAAGATCTGTGAGGCATGACCTGCCCCTCACAAAGCCATGCTGACTAACTTTAATCAAACTATGTTTTGCAGAGGTGCATTGCACTGAGGAGTTGTTGTAATTTGGGCCAATTGTCCTAGGATTTTCCAATTTGCACGACAGAATTAAAGTTGTACACTCAAAAAAAGGAAGGAAAGGTGAAAATTTGCACACTAAAATAAGACAATGAACTGCAGATGCTGGAGGTTTGAAGCAAATTCTGAAATTGCTGGCGAAACTCAGCAGGTTTTGCAGCATCTGTGTGAAAAGAGCAATGTCAATGTTTTCAGTCCAGTGACTCTTCATCAAATTCGGAAGGTTAACTCTGCTGAGAAAGTGTTGAGTGTGCAACTTATATTCAGTCTTGCAAATTGCAAACTCCTAGAACAATTTCCCCGAAATACCACCGCTCCTCAATACAGTGCACCCCTGCTGAAGTTTGCCAACAATTTCTGTTTGTGTTGCACATTAACATGCACTTTCAGAATGTCCCAAATTACTTTACAACCCATGAAGACCCACAGGCTAACCATGGCCCACTTGCCCGAACATCCTGACGGTAGCCACCTCACATGGTTAACCAACTGTCCAACACCTAGATTAATATTAGATGTTGTTCTTGACCTTACTGAACTGTGAAGATCTATCTGAAGGGTGTCTTCATTGACTTGACTGAGGACTACTCCATGACTTTGAGACATGACCATTTTCTTGAAGCACACGCAGTGAGTTGGTGCATCTGTGACTGGCACATGACTGACGTAGCACTGTGCCACATAGCAACACGTTCACCCTCTTGACAACTATGACAAGCTGCCTGCCAGTGTGTCAGTGCTAAAGGGCAAGGCAAGATGGACGTACTGAAAGCTCAGGCAGTGGAGGTAAAGTGCAATAAGGTAGCACTGGGCAAAGCAGGGAGCATAGCACAGATAATAGGCACTAAAGTGGGGGAGGGCTAAGATAGCCAGTAAGTGGCCCTGAGCTGTATTCAGCTGGTCCAATCCATGGGCACATTTCCCTGTGTTGTGAATCTTTGGAATTCCCTGTTACTGAGGGCTGAGTAGGTCAGTTATCCAGGACACATTGAGATTTCTGTACTTTTTAGCTCTATTGAAATATTCTTAATGACAAATGCCTCTGTAATCTATTTGAGCATATCATTAACTTGTTTTTCTGTGTCTGCATGTTAACATTCTATTTAAGGATACCCAGATGCCACCGAATACCACCATTTTCTAGATTCCCAGCATAGTAAAAACATTCTCCTTTCTCTGTGTCCTACCACAACTGACACGATCATATTTTATCACTTTCCGTTCCACCTGTCACGCGGCTTCTCACGTATTTCGCCTGTTGAAATTATTTGCTGCCTCTTTGTGTCATTTTTCACAGATTTACAAATTAAACTATTAGCAAAAGATGAAAGGAGGGAAATAGAGATTATGTATTTTCTCTACACAATTCTTCAGGAAATGATAGTAGAAGACTGGAGGTTGGCAAACGTGGTGCCACTGTTTAAGAAGGGCGGTAAAGACAAGCCAGGAAACTATAGACCGGTGAGCCTGACCTCAATGGTAGGCAAGTTGTTGGAGGGAATTCTGAGGAACGGGATGTACATGTATTTGGAAAGGCAAGGACTGATTAGGGATAGTCAACATGGCTTTGTGCGTGGGAAATCATGTCTCACAAACTTGATTGAGTTTTTTGAAGAAGTAACAAAGAAGATTGATGAGGACAGAGCAGTAGATGTGATCTATATGGACTTCAGTAAAGTGTTCGACAAGGTTCCCCATGGGAGACTGATTAACAAGGTTTGATGGAATATAGGGAGAACTAGCCATTTGGATACAGAACTAGCTCAAAGGTAGAAGACAGGAGGTGGTGGTGGAGGGTTGTTTTTCAGACTGGAGGCCTATGACCAGTGGAGTGCCACAAGGATCAGTGCTGGGCCCTCTACTTTTTGTCATTTACATAAATGATTTTGGATGCGAGCATAAGAGGTACAGTTAGTAAATTTGCAGATGACACC
>NC_057732.1:48028345-48070569 GCF_004010195.1 Chiloscyllium plagiosum | reverse complement strand
AATAGACAAAGTCTTTTCCCTGGGGTCAGGAAGTCCAGAACTAAAGGGCATAGGTTTAGGGTGAGAGGGGAAAGATATAAAAGAGACCTCAGGGGCAACTTTTTCATGCAGAGGGTGGTACATGTATGGAATGAGCTGCCAGAGGATGTGGTGGAGGCTGGTACAATTGCAACATTTAGGAGGCATTTGAATGGGTATATGAATAGGAAGGGTTTGGAGGGAAAAGTGCCAGGTGCTGGCAGGTGGGACTAGATTGGGTTGGGATAGCTGGTCGGCATGGACGGGTTGGACCGAAGGGTCTGTTTCCATGCTGTACATCTCTATGACTCTATGACTCTAAATTGAATCCTTATGTGTTTTTAAAAGGTAGCAAATAAATAGCGGACGTACAAACAACATGGAGAGGTGTTTGAGGAAAGGTAAAAGGGTGGAAACAAATCAATAGTTCATTGAAAAGTGCATTGAGCATTTCATTCATTTGGACTCATAGAGTTATACAACATGGAAACAGACCGTTCGGTCCAACGTGTCCATTTCTTTCCAGATATCCTAAATTAATTTAGTCCCATTTTGTAGCATTTGGCCCATATCTCTCTAAACCCTTCCTATGTGTATACCAATCCAGATGCCTGTTAAATGTTGTAATTGTACTAGCCTCCATCACCTCCTCTGGCAGCTTGTTTCCCACACCCACCACACTCTGTGTGAAAACCTTGCCCCTTAGGCCCCTTTTAAATCTTTCCCCACCCACATTAAACCTATGCCATCTAGTTTTGGTTTCCCCTACCTTGGTGAAAAGACCTTGGTGATTTACCTTATCCATGCCCCTCATGATTTTATAAACTTCTATAAGGTCACCCTTCAGCCTCCAACACACTGGGGAAAACAGCCCCAGCCTATTCAGCCTCTCCCTTTATCTTAAACCCTCCAACCCTGGCAACATCTTTGCAAATTGTGTCTTCACTCTTTCAAGTTTCACAACATCCTTCCGATTGGAAGGAGGCCAGAACTGAATGCAATATTCCAACAATAAATACCATACTGAAGTACCTGCAGAGGGAATCTAAAAGTCTCTAGAACAGCACATTATTATTAACAGAATGTTCACTATTACTGAATCTCATTGTCTCCATGTAAGAACTTCATTAAATGGATGCCTCATTGAAAGAACTGACACACCACCAAGGGCTGAATGGCCTTTTCCTGTGATATAAATTTTTAAGGGAGTCACTTTCAACTTAAGTGATGAGGCAATAACCTGCCTATTCGTTGTACAATTTGCCTGATTTTTATCCCATTGGGATGGTGATCCAACGTGTTGGGTTACGAAGTAGGATAAAAATTTGGAAACTCCTGACTTAGATTCTATGATATTATAAATATTTACTTGCCTAATTGAGGTTCCATTGAAGAAATCCCTCAGATTGCCGTATGTTAAGGTTTATAAACAAAAGGTGGAGTCGGACAATCAAGCTAAAGCAAATGTTAATGTGGAATGACTTTGCATGCTGATGTGAACAAAGTGCTTTCCAACTTTTGTGCATCCTTCAGTAATTAGTTTATTTTAACTTGCAAGCTCCATGTTAATGCTTTAATGCTTGGCTTGTTAAGTGTCAATGTTAAATGTGCACATTTCCAAGCTGTTTTCCTTCGAAAGCAGCTTGTATTAATGCTGCCCACATTTACCAAACAAAAAGCAGAAAAGAAAGAAACTGTGCATTTTGCTCAACCTCAGGGTGTCCCACAGACAACTCAAAGTGTTTGCAATACAGTTTCTGCTGGAAGAGTGGAAAATATTTGAAATTGGAGACATCGGGGAGTCTGGGAGCCAATATGGGTCATCAATAGAAGGACAAGATTTGGTTTGAGATATAGAGTTATAGTCATACAGCACGGAAACAAATCTTTTGGACCAACCAGTCCACACTGGACATATTCCAAACTAAACGAGTCCCACTTGCCTGTGCTTAGTCCATATCCCTCCAAACATTTTGTATTCATGTACTTATCTAAATGTATTTTAAACATTGTAACTGTACTTGCATTCCACTGCATCCTTTGGAACTTCATTCTATACACAAACCACACTCTGTGTAAAAGAAAAATGCCCTTCATGTCTTTTTAAAATCTTTCTTAAAATATCTCTTTAAAAATACGTCCCGTCATCTTAAAATCCTCCACTGTGATACTGGAAGCAGAATTTTGGAAAAGCTGAAATTTACAGATGAGGGGGATGGTCAGCTGATTAGAATTAGAATGAGAATGAGAATTAGAATTAGAATTAGGTTTTATTATCACGTGTACTCTAGTACAAAAGTACAGGAAAAAGTGAGGACTGCGGATGCTGGAGATCAGAGCTGAAAAATGTGTTGCTGGAAAAGCGCAGCAGGTCAGGCAGCATCATTCCTGAAGAAGGGCTTATGCCCGAAACGTCGATTCTCCTGCTCCTTTGATGCTGTCTGACCTGCTGCGCTTTTCCAGCAACACATTTTTCAGCTCCAAAAGTACAGGAGTCCAGTTAAAAGTGTACAATGTCACCATATATAGTGCCATCTTCGGTACAAAGTACTTGGTTACAAACCTTAGGTATTAAAATAGATTAGGTACAAAAATAGAGAAATAAAGAAAACAGATAAACACTCTACATTACAGTTCTTCAGAGTATCAGGGGATTATTGGGATAATTGAGTCAGGAGTTGACAATGTATTGATGAGGGTTCAAGCTGCAAATGTACTGAGGCTAGGCCAGAAGTTGGCAATGTTATGGTGGAGAATGGAGAGGAAGCCTTGAGAAATAACACTTTGCCTTTTTCTCACGCCTATCTCTCCTTTTACAAGTTCAACACATCTATTAACAACCTTTAAAAATAACTAAAACCCACATTGATACTTTTACGGTCATTTCTTTCACTGACATACAGCTTGGAATTTGGAAAACAATGTATTTTAGTTACCTACGTCAATCCATTTGTGCATTCAGAGCCAACCAAATACTTCATAATGATGCCTTCTGACATGCTTCGAGAAATCGTGTGAATAAACTCCAATTACAGATCGCTATTCAGGAGCTACTACAAAAATATGTTTTCCAGAGTTCGTGGGGGAATGAGCTTGTCTTAGCATATCTGAGGAATGCAAAAGTACACTTTACTATTTGCCTTTAATTGCTTCTTATTAAATGGCTTCTTGACTTTTCATTTCTCCGATTGTTTGTCAGTCCAGCTCAGCTGCAGGTGAACCATTTGGCGGCTTATTGGAAAAGAATTTTCCTCATTCTTAAGTGAGTGGGTGAATTCTGCTTCGCTTCGCCTCTTGCTGAGGCATAGTGGCACACAAAGCTTCAGATCCCTAGTATGTTTGGCCAGTCCTCATGTAGAAATAGACAGAGTGAGCAACCACAGCGGCTGATGGGAGCTGTGCAATAAACAGGCTGAGAATTTAAACATTTCAGCAATGCTGCCATTCTGACAGATCTCTCCAGATTATATTGTAGAGAGATAGGGTGAAAAGAAATATCCAGTTTGACTAGAATCCCCACAGTGTGGAAGCCATTTAGCCTATCGAATCCACAGCAATCCTCCAAAGAACATCCCATCCAGACCCAACATTTCCTATGGGTCTGCACATCCTTGGACACTATGGGCAATTTAGCATGGCCAATCTGCCTATCTTTCGGCTGTGGGAGGACACTGGAGCACCCGGATGGAATCCGCACAGAGAGAACGTGCAAGCTCCCCATTGGGAGTCACCCAAGGCTAGAATCAAACCCAGGACCCCAACACTGTGAGGCAGCAGTGCTAACCACTGAGCCACCGTGCCGGCTGGAAGCACTCCAAAAGCATGTTCTCACATCCTGAATATCCTTGTTGCCTCAGAGGTTGTGTACTGTCAAAGGTGGCATGGCAGATTCAGAAAGTTTAAAAAGGCACTCAAGGTTGATTTCAAAGAATTTTTTTTAGCCAAATCCAAGTAATATGGAGTTTTTAGGATGGATTTTCGATGAAAGGCCTCGTATATTCTCATGCCATACCTAAATTCACCAAATTAATCACCTAACCTGCCACAGGCCCCTTTTCAGCCCCATATTACCACGTATTCTTCCCAGAAAACTTGCCATTCAATGGATAGACCAGCATGCCTTGCACTGTGTCAACTCCAAAAAGTTGCTATGTACGCAGGTGAGCACTGACATTCCTGAAGCAGCCCTTGTTTGTGAATGGGCAGAATCTGAACCTGTCAGGGAAGGAGAAGGTGGCACCCTGATTCATTGGCAGGGGACGAGGTGGTCCTAGATAGGGGTTAGGGCCAAGTTAGGACATCATCTTCCTGGCAATTAGCCAGAGGGTGGCATGCAGTGGGACCCTGGCAGCCTGGTTTGAGGTTGTCACCCACATTCGAATCATCTCCACGTTGCAGAGATGTCCAGCAGAGCCACAAGGCGGTCAGTGAGCTTTGCTGTTCTGTCCCGTTCTTCTCCCTGCTTCATCACACTACCCTATCTCTGCTACTGTGCCTACTTCCCACTGTCTCTGTCACTCTCATTATTGATTTGGAGATGCCGCTGTTGGACTGGGGTGTACAAAGTTAAAAATCACACAACACCAGGTTATAGTCCGACAGGTTTAATTGGAAGCACTGGCTCTCCACCCCGGAGGCTCCCTGCCTTTATTCCTGATGAAGGGTTTTTCCTGAAACGACAATTTTCCTGCTCCTCGGATGCTGCCTGACCCTCTGTGCTTTTCCAGCACCACTCTGATCTAAACTCTACTTCCCACTGTCTCTGTCGCTCTTATTATTGGCTGCGACATCTTCCTTCACCTGCTCTCACCGACCCTCCAACATCCTATGTTAGTAACCATAACCGTCTGCTCTGCCTTCACAGTCCCTCAGGACACAACACCACCATTCTACCACCGGTACCAGCATTAACAGCTGTGCCACTCATTCCCACCTCATTCAGTCCCTCCCTTTCACTCATTACAGGTGAAGACAATGCACAGCAGGGCAGAGTGAAGCTGTGTGGGTAGAGAGCAGCCTGACATTATGCATCTCACCACCTACAAAATATCTTTTTTATTCCCTGGAGCTGAGGGGTAATCTTAGAATCATAGAGTCATAGAATTGTGCAGCACAGAAGCAGACCCTTCGGTCCAACTCGTCCATGCTGACCAGCTATCCTAACCTAATCTAGTCCCATTTGTCAGCACTTGGCCACATCCCTCTGAACCCTTCCCACTCATATACCCATCCAGATGCCTTTGAAATGTTGTAATTGTACCAGCCTCCACCACTCCCTGTTGCAGCTCATTCCATACACGCATCACCCTCTGTGTGAAGAAGTCGCCCCATAGGTCCCTTTTATACCTTTCCCCTCTCACCCTAAAGTAAAATCATGGGGATAAGAGATAAGGTGAATAGCCAAGGTCTTTTCACCACAGTAAGGGAGTCCAAAACTAGAGGGCATAGGTCTAAGGTGAGAGGGGAAAGATTTAAAAGGAACCTGATGGGCAACGTTTTCACACAGGGAGTGGTACGTATATAGAATGAGCTACCAGAGGAGGTAGTAGAGGCGGGTACAATTACAACATTTAAAAGGCATCTGGATATGTACATTGAGGGGAAAGGTTTAGAAAGATATGGGCCAAACACAGGCAAATGGAATGAGTTCAGTTTAGGAACAGTGGTCAGCATGGACAAATTGGGCTGAAGGGCCTGTTTCCATGTTGTATGACTCTGTGACTCTATGATAGAATCCTGGCCCTCATTGGAAAATACTGGGACTGTTGAGGAGATGTTGGGATATCCATGCCCATTGTGTAAGAGCTAGCCTTCATTCCACTGTAACCTTCACAGTCACCCCACTGTCAATCTCATTCTACCCACTGGCCTTTTCTCCTTGTGTTGTGCAGGTAGAAACAGCAACTTATCATCTCAGCAGTGAAAGGCCCAGCACCTCGACTTCTGAGGATGAGATTTTGGCTGTGCGCTTTGAGAAATCTTCAAATTCAGATCAGAAAAAATGAGAATGGTTCCAGAAATGAAAGACTTTGGTTATAAGGATGGGTTGGAGAAGCTGGACTTGACTTCCTTAGAGAAGGTACAAATGATAGACATTGCATGAGATGTTTAGTGAAAAACTGTTCTCTTCTGCACTGACTGTTAAGAATCAGGTAATGCAGATTTCAGGTTATTGTCAAAAGAACCAAAGCAGGCATGAGAATATATATTTTTATACAAGTATATCTATTTTATACAAATAAATATATAAATTTATAAATTTATATTTTATACAAGCCGTTCCGCTTTAATACGCGTTTTGTTATCCGAACTCACTACAACATGACTGATGAATTGGGACATTATTTCTACAGTGTGAGTTTATAATATGTGCGTTGGCTGTAACGTGATTACAGCGCCAACACTTTAAGCGCTGTTTCTGAAGCACGATATTTCTATAACACAGGGTTGCACAAGAACACAACCATCGTGTTATAGAAGGAACTACCTGTACTGCAAGTTGTTGGGACTGCCTGAAAGAATAGTGGAGGTAAATCGAATTTCAAAAGGCCATTAAATAAGAGCCTGAAGATGCAAGATTTACAATGTTCTGGAAGAAAGACAGTGTGCGGTACTATCTAATTGAGCTGGCAGAGTCCCTCGGTAATTTTTGATAGGCCGAATGGCCTCTTTTGGCCCTGGAACCATTCTCAGAGTTTATGATCAAATAAGAAATCCATATTTCCAACTTCTGTTCTTCCAGAAAAGGTGGGGAGCTCAGGATTATCTTGAGGTAGCCATTGTGGGTATTAACTAGAAATGGTATACATGGAATTGAGGTGATGACAGATGAGTTATGTGTCTATCAAACAGCATTGATTTCTGTGATAAAGCTCATTGAATGTCCTGGGGTTTGATTGTTTACATTGATTCAGTCAACAGTACAATGCATTATGGGATTGTCAAATCAAGCATAACAAATGCCTTCTTCACTATCATATCTACCTGTGGCTCCACTTTCATGGAACTATGAACTGCACTCCAAGATCTCTTTGTTGAGCAACACTCCCCAGGACCTTACTATTAAGTGGATAAGTCCTGCCCTGATTTAACTTTCCAAAATGCAGCACCTCACATTTATCCAAATTAAATTCCATCTGCCACTCCTCAGCTTATTGGCCCATGTGATCAAGATCCTGTTGTAGTCTGAAATAATTTTCTTCACTGTCTACTACACCTCCAATTTTGTCATCTGCAAACTTACCTACCATACCTCCTCTGTTCACATCCAAATCATTTATATAAATGATGAAAAGTGATGGACTGAGCACCAAGCACCGATCCTTGTGTCACAGGCCTCAAGTCCAAAAAGTAACCCTCCACCACCATCCTTTGTCTTCTACCTTTGAGAAAATACTGTATTCAAATGGCTAGTTCTCCTTGTATTTCATGTGCTCTAACCTTGCTAACCAGTCTAACCATGAGGAACTTTGTTGAACACCTTACTGAAGCCCATATTGCTTAGTGGATTAATGTAGAGATGACACGTTAATTAGAAATTGTATCAAAAATTTGTTTCATGGTGTCATAGTCATAAAGCATAGAAACAGACCCTTGCATCCAACCAATCCATGCTGGCCACGTTCCCAAACTGAACTAGTCCCACCTGCCTGCGTTTGGCCATATCCCTCCAAGCCTTTCCTATTCATGAACTTATTCAAATGTCCTTTAAAAGTTGTTACAATACCTGAATTCACTACTTTCTCTGGAAGTTCTTTCCACACATGAATCACTCTATGTGTTAAAAACTTCCCCATCATGCCTTTTTTAAATCTTTCACCCCTTACCTTAAAAATATGCCTGCTGGTTTTGAACTCCCCCACCTTCGGGAAAAGACCGTGCTATTTACCATATTTGTGCCCCTCATGATTTTATAGCTCTCGATAAGGTCACCCCTCAACCTTCTGCATTCTAGTGACAAAAATCCCAGCCTTTCCAGTCTATTTTTATAACTCGAACCCTCCTTTCCTGGCAACATCCTGCTAAATCTTTTCTGAACCCTCTCCTGTTTAATAATATCCTTTCTATAACAGGGCGACCGGACCCGGACATGGTACTACAGAAGAAGCCTCATTACTGTTCTCAACATGACGACATAACTCCTATATCAGAGATCTGAGCAATGAAGACATGCGTACTAAAGGCCTTCTTAGCCACCCTGCCCACCTGTGATGCAAATTTCAAAGAATTATGTACCTGAATGCCAAGGTCTCTCTATTTTACAGCACTATCCATGGCCCTACCATTAACTGTATCAGTCTTGCTGTTGCTTTATCGAAATGCAACACCTCACATTATCCAAATTCAATTCCATCTGCCACTCCTTGATCCAATTGATCAAGATCTCTTTGCAATCTCAGATACTCTTCTTAATGTCAGCTATATTATAATTTTGGTGTCATCTGCAAACTTACTAACCATGCCTCCTAAATTCTCATCTAAATCATTTATATAAATGGCAAACAACAATGGACTCGGCATCAATCCCTGTGGAATAGGTGGATGTTGTATACTTGCATTTCCAGAAGGTGTTCGATAACATGCCACATAAAAGACTCCTCATAAGATAGGAATGTATGGAGTTGCAGAGAATGTACTAGCATGGATAGAGGACTGCTGATGCTGGAGATCAGAGCTGAAAATGTGTTGCTGGAAAAGCGCAGCAGGTCAGGCAGCATCCAAGGAACAGGAGAATCGACGTTTCGGGCATAAGCCCTTCTTCAGGAATGAGGAAAGTGTGTCCAGCAGGTGAAGATAAAAGGTAGGGTGGAGGGACTTGGGGGAGGAGTGTTGGAATTGCGATAGGTGGAAGGAGGTCAAGGTGAGGATGATAGGCCGGAGTGGGGGTGGGGGCGGAGAGGTCAGGAAGATGATTGCAGGTTAGGAAGGCGGTGCTGAGTTCAAGGGATTTGACTGAGACAAGGTGGGGGGAGGGGAAATGAGGAAACTGGAGAAATCTGAGTTCATCCCTTGTGGTTCCTGCTGGACACACTTTCCTCATTCCTGAAGAAAGGCTTATGCCCGAAACGTCGATTCTTCTGTTCCTTGGATGCTGCCTGATCTGCTGCGCTTTTCCAGCAACACATTTTTAGCATGGATAGAGGACTGGTTAACCAATAGAAAGCAGAGAGCTGGGATAAATGGGTGTTTCTCTGGTTGGAGATCAGTGGTGAGCAGGTTAACTCAGGGGTCGGTGTTGGGCCCTCAACTGTTCCTGATATATATAAATGATTTGGAAGAGGAGACCGAGTGTAACATATCCAAGTTTGCTGATGACACTAAATTGATTGGAAAGGCAAACTGTACACAGGATGTGGAGGGTCTGCTGAGAGATTTAGATAGATTAGGTGAGTGGGCAAAGGTCTGGCAGATGGAGTACAATGTTGGTAAATGTGGGGTTATTCACTTTGGAAGTAAAAATAGTCGGGCTGAGTATTAGTTAAATGGTGAAAGATTGCAGCATGCTCTGTTGTGCAGAGAGACTTAGGAGTGATCATATATTAATCGCAAAAAGTTGATTTGCAAGTGCAACAGGTAATTAGGAAGGATTCTGGATTAGTGGTGCTGGAAGAGCACAGCAGTTCAGGCAGCATCCAAGGAGCTTCGAAATTTCGAAGCTCCTTGGATGCTGCCTGAACTGCTGTGCTCTTCCAGCACCACTAATCCAGAATCTGGTTTCCAGCATCTGCAGTCATTGTTTTTAACCTAGGTAATTAGGAAGGCAAATGGAATATTAGAACAAAGCACATAGAACAATACAGCGCAGAACAGGCCCTTCGGCCCTCGATGTTGCACCGACCTGTGAACTATTCTCAGCTCTTCCCCCTACACTATCCCAAAATCACCCATGTGCTTATCTAAGGATTGTTTAAATCTCCCTAATGTGGCTGAGTTGGCATTCCATGCCCTTATGACTCTCTGGGTAAAATATCATATATTGGTTTTCATTGTTACAGGGATTAAATTTAAGAGCGGGGAGGTTCTGCTGCAATTGTACAAGGTATTGGTGAGGCCATACCTGGATTATTGTGCACAGTTCTGATCCCATTGAGGAAGAATATACTGGCTTTGGAGACGGTGCAGAGGTGGTTCACCAGGTTGATTCCGGAGATGAGGGGATTACCGTATGAGGAGAGGTTGAGCCGCCCAGGACTGTACTCAGTAGAATTTAGAAGAATGAGAGGAGATCTTAGAGAACCAGATAAAATTATGAAAGGGATAAGTTAGAGGCAGACAAGTTGTTTCCACTGGTGGGTGAGGCTAGGACTAGGGGACATGGCCTCAAGGTTATGGGGAGTAGTTTTAGGACAGAGATGAGGAGGAACTGCTTTTCCCAGAGATTAGTGAATCTATGGAATTCTCTACCCAAGGAAGCAGAAGCAGCTTCATTAAATAGATTCAAGACACAGTTGGCTGGGTTTTTGTATGGTAGGCGTATTAAGGGTTATGGGGATAATGCAGGTAGGAGGAGCTGAAACGATGGATAGATCAGCCATGATCTTAATGAATGGCGGAACAGGTTCGACGGGCCAAATGGCAAACCCCTGCTCCTATTGCTATGAAACAATATAACAATGAAGCACTGCTGGTCCAGCCCAAAAACAACCCTCCACCGTCCAATTGTCAATCCCATGTGACCTAACGTTACTAATTCGTCTACCACATGGAATCTTGTTAAAGGTTTTACTAAAATCCAGGTAAACAACATCGATCGCTCTGTGTATAGGTTCCAGACATGAAGAGGGCACTGAGATTCTGGCTTCAAATGTCACACATTTTGTACATTTTGCTGAAACAAAAGGAAAAGAATTATTCTAATTTACAGGAACTCGGACTAATTTTCCTGAATAATTTCATGCAAAGTTTTCAAAATGTAGATTTGGCTCATGACCAAGGTCAGGAACAGGCCTTTGTTCTTCCATTCCCCCATTTCGATAAAACAATTAAGGTTGCCCTACCTCTTAGTAATAAATAAACTTCAAACTTGGAGGTAAATGCATTATAATGCTCTTTATCATTTCGTGGGATATGGGAATCGCTGGCAATGTTAGCATTTGTTGTCGATGCTGAAATCAGTTTGAACTAGAGTCTGGCTAGGGTCATTTCGAAGGGTAGTGTGATAAAGGTGTAGAAGTGTACTGTACATTTATGAGAGCAAAGGACTTGGCAAGCACACCGAGTGCTGGAGACTTTACAATGTAACATTTGGTTCAGAAGAGATAGCATTGGCTGAGTTGCTATGAAACAAAAAACCAAATATGAATTTGACCAGTCAGTTTAAATTATACCCCGAAAAAACCAAATTCCAATCAAGTTTGAGTTGAGTATATTGACAATTATTAAAATCAATGACACAATCCGATACTTTGGGGATATAAGACCAGGGAAAATTGAACAATTGAGAGGAGAACTGCCAAGCGACCAGCATATAAGGACTACCTGAAAAATAGCTCTCTTAAAGATACCTTTATCGATCAGTAACCTGTGAAGCAGGATCTCCAAGAAGAAGTAAATATGACAGGGATACAGAGAATAACTGAAAGCTGCCCAGTTTTGAGATAAGAAGTTTTGGCTTGGAAATCTTAATCGAGAATTTTATTGGACTGGTATCGTAGAAGGGGAAGGTAAAAGATAGGTTAGAGGAAGGAGTTGTTATTGTTGTTAGTTAATTATTCTCTGTTATACTTTAAGAAATAAAGTTGTTATTTTTACTTTAACTAGTTCTTGGCCTATTGAATTTTCACAGATTACTGCATGGGATAAATCTTTTCTGTGTTGCTGAGTTAAATTGAGCAGGAGAATTTACCATATGTCATAACAGTAGTTACAAGTCAACAATATTGCTTTGGATTTAGAGTCACATGTAAGCCAGACCTGCCTCTCCTCCACCCTAGTTTACTGCATCTGGTGCTCCAGATGTTGTCGTCACTACATTGAGGAGACCAAATGTAAACTCAGGGAACATTTCGCCGAGCATCTCAGCCAGGCCTGCAGGTGCCGACCTGACCTCCCTATCATCGGCCTTTTAACTCCCCTTCCCACTCCCTTTCTGACATAATCATCCTTGACCTCCTCCTTTGCCACAGTGAATCAGACCGCAAATTGGACGAAAAACACCTTATTTTCCATCTGGGCAGCCTACAGCCCAAAGGACTCAACATTGGGTTCTCCAATTTCAAATAAACTCGCTCCCCACCACCCGACTCAGTTCCAAGCTCTCCTCCTCCCTTCCATTCCTCTCATTGACTCTTCCTCCCAGCCACCAACTGGATTCATTCCTCCCATCGACCAAACAGGTCGTACCCTCTACCTGTCTCCACCTATCCCCACCTCACCACCCTGCCCCCGCCAACCCCTTTATCTGCAGCTCCCCTTACACCCACCCCAGTCCACCCACCACAATTTTGAAGAAGGGTTACACCCGAAACGTAGACATCTCCACCTCCTGATGCTGCCTGGCTTGTTGTGTCCTTCCAGCCTCCTGCTTGGCTACCTTTGGATTCCAGCATCTGCAGTTTTTTTGTCACAAGACAGGTAAGGATCCCAGATTTTCTTCTGTAAAGGGCATTAGTGATCCACATGGTCTTTGCAACAATCAATGATAGTTTCAAGCTCACCACAAAGTTACCCTGCAGCATGGCACAATACCCCTGTTGAAGACGAACCAATGCCTTATAAAGTTTTATCATAAGTTGCAGAGTTATAGAGTCATACAGCACGGAAACAGACCCTTTGGTCCAACAAGTCCATAATCCCAAACTAAACTAGTCCCATTGGCCTGCTGTTGGCCCATATTCCTCCAAACTGTTCCTATTCATGTACTTGTCCAAATGTTTTTAAACGTTGTAATCGTATCTACATCCATCACTTTCCCAGGAAGTTCATTCCAAATGCGAACCACCGGCTGTGTAAAATATGTGCCCCTCGTGTCTTTTTTGAATCTCTCTCCTCACAAGTTTAAAATGTGCCCCCTTGTTTTGAAAACCCCATCCTTGGGAAAAGACAACTACTATCAACTCTAGCTATACCCCTCATTATCGTATAAACTTCCGTGAGACGCCTCTCAATAGAAATGTTGAGAATTTCATGTTGGAAAATGCGAACGAGAACACAAGTTTCTGAGTTCAAAAACACAAGTCCTTCACTTCCACTCATTCTCTACATATTTCCAACTCTGGAGGCACTGTTAGGTGAGTGTGGATTCATTAGGAGGACTGACTAGATGACAGAACTCAGTTCACTGGGACATTGACCCAGTTCTCCAACATACTTCTTCTGTCCTTAAAGGTCATACCTCACCCCATCACCCTATCCATTCCCCTTTAATAACCCCTTCATACTGATCATGCTTTCTCTGTGATGCCTATGCGTTCTCCACATCCATTCATTAGGATTCACCATGAACATATTTCAGAATATCTGAGAAACTGACATTAAAAACCAAAAACTCCTTACAATGCAACTGAGCCATCATTATTAAAGACACATCATGCTGAAAATGCTCTCATTTATAGGAACTACTCAAAAATGTAAATCAACTTCATCAATTTGCCATAAAAGCAGACAAACATATACCTACATACCACATCAAACATCAACAATTTCTTGTTATTCGCTTAAAAATAAGACTGTCATTTGGAATGGGAAGACATCCTGACTGAGATAAATGATTCTGTGTTTTGAAACTCAGCCAAGAATAGAAAAAGCCCCCTTTAGCAAAACAAATTTTGGCAAATATAAGCATTAGAGTCATTTCCAAACCGATTTCTTTTTGAAATGTAGATGGTGTTACATTTCCATTTTAAAACTGATTTATAATAAAGCAATACATCGAAACATACTTTCAGCAGTAGGACAATATTTTTTATTTCAGACTGGAATATGAAGGAAACTTAAATTCAAAATAAGATAGGAGAGTTTCACAGCATACTTTTCTTCTGTTTTCAATCCATTATGACACTTTCCCCATTGTGGAAAGTACTATAATGCATGCTGGCACTAACACAAACATGGTCAATATAATTGCCAAATTACCATTGCAGGATGGAACCCTGTGATCAATTATTGCATTCAGCACTGTACTTTGTTTCCTACCACTCAGTCAATGTTGTATCCATGCTGTTATTATTTATTGCTATGACATGCTTCATATAACTATTAAGGTACCAAGAGTACTTAAAGCATAGTTCACTTTCCTGAATCTTTTTTCCAATAGGCCCACATAATAAGTAGATATCTGTGGAGTTTACATTTCAAACTGTGACATTAACTCAAGAGAATGATATGGTGTAAACTATTGTTGTCGAATGATGACTGGAACTAATTTTAAACACACTTGCAATCATGCAGTCAGGTTTTTTTTAGTTTTCTTTGATTGACAGTGTTTCCTCATCTCCAGGAATTCGTAGCATACATCAGCTGTGTCTTTGCCTCCTTGCTCCAAGGGATTGGAATTCCCTGTTAAAGTAAACAGGGCAATGTTTATATACAATTCAGTGCAGCCAAGGCAGGATTGATTTCCATTACTTGGAAAGAAAAGAGAATAACTGACAATTGCAAAAAGAAATTGAAGGGCGTGGATAGTCTTGTCATTGCAAGGCACCACTCGATTCACCAGTGACTGCACTGAGTGTGAAGAGCAGATCTAGGTGATTGAGCACTAATCGTCAGAGAGCCATAAATTCCAATTATTCACCTGTGTGACCATTGTTGAGTTGTGTTTAATGAGTACATAGCCCCAGCCTGAAATTCATTCGGGGTGTGTTGAGATGGATCACAGGGCAAAGTCAACTCAGATTTGGGCATGTTGAAATTTGAAAACAACTCATTGACAGCATTGGGCTTGGCTGGGATTTTCATCCACAATAGAGATCTTGTCAATTAATATGCTCTGTCACATCTTGAACATGAATAGTGAACGCTAGTTTCATGGAGGAGTGAAGGGCTTAAGAGGCAGGCATATTAAATTGAGGGAGAGAGAGGGGAGTGACAGAATGGTGATAGTTGAGGAGGATAGAGTGTGAATGGTGGATGGGGTCAAACGGGAAATTAGCCTCTCTGAACTCGTCAATTATCAGAAGTCACACAACACTAGGTTATAGTCCTGCAGGGTTATTTGAAGTCTTTCAAGATATGTTCCAAAAGCTTGCAATTTCAAATAAACCTGTTGGATTATAACCTGGCATTGTGTGACTTCTTACTTTGTCCACTTCAATCCAATACGGGCACTTCCACCATCATGTGTGTAAATTATGAGAGATTCGGAGTAGGTAACTTTTAATCTTTCACAGGTGTGCAGCACGAGAGTGTCTCTGACAAGGTAATAGGGTGAGAGTTATCACAAGAAGAGAGATGTTTTTCCATTTTTTATTCTGTCACTGGGAAAGCCAACATTTGTTTGCCATGCCTAATTGTCATTGAACCCCACGAATGCAATTGAATTGAATGAATTTTATTGTTGCGTGTACACACGTGAGTACAGAGAATGATTACAACTTTCCACTTGTGGCACCATCTTAGGTACAAAAGTACCCAAGTACATACTCTTAAGTACAAATTCTTAGGAAAAAATATAGAGAAATACAGAAATAAAAAATCCAGCATTATGGCTGTTGCTGGCATGATGGCTCAGTGGTTAGTACTACTACCTTACAGCGCCAGGGACCAGGGTTCGATTCCAGCCTCAGGTGACTGTGTGGCGTTTGCACACTCTCCCAGTGTCTACGTTGATTTTCTCTGGATGCTCCGGTTTCCTCCTGCAATCCAAAGGTATGCAGGTTAGGAGGAATGGCCGTGCTAAATTGTGCATAGTGTTCAGGGATGTGCAGACTAGGTGTGTTAGCCATGGGATATGTAGGGTAGGGGGATGGGACTGGTTAGGATGCTATTCGGAGGGTCGGTGTGGACTCGTTGGACCGAATGGCCTGCTTCCACACTGTTGAGGTTCTGTGAGATCATAGGAATAAAATAGAGAAATACAAATCCAGAATAACAGTCATTCTAACCCAATCCATGTCAGCACCAAGCCTCCTGTAACTGAAAGAGAATCCACTGCTACCTGTTCCAGACCCATCCATGTATGAGTCGTTACTCTTTGGTTGTCATGGCTTCCCAGGCCATGTCAGATAGTAGTAACAACCGAAGTGGCTTTTAGGAAGTGATGATTTGATTGATGTTCTGAAATACCACTTGCCTCAACTATTTCCATTTGTTTCGTTGATAGATCTATCAACTGTGAAACATAACAGTGCTTAAAATTAACCCAAAAGTGCAATTTTTACTGTAAAACTTCAAAACCCTATGGGAGCGATAACAATATGTGAAGGCACATTTCCAGTTCGAAATTTGCAATCTGCAGCCTTGACTTGAATGATTCCCTGATCAACAAGACTGACTTTGGATAATTCATTTGCCATCAGGCATCTTTTTCAAGAAAAGTTAATTAAAACTTTCCTTTCCTCCAGAAATAGTTTAGTGGTTACTAGTGGAAGAAAGAGTTTTAAAGTCAATAGAAAATTAACTCATTTATGGGTGGAATAACGGAATTGCTTTCAGTGAGATTGAGGAACACACAGAGTTCATTGTGTTTATTTCTTGAAAATGATTCTAGAAAGTGAATTATGTCCACAGTTTGAGTTAAATCCCTAAGGTGCACTCCACGTTCAGTGTAATTGATACCTTTCACGCATCATAACCTTAAATGTAGGGCTTTTGTTGGATTGTTGGCTCCGTTAGGAATGTATTCAATGTATTTTTTAAGCTGGTGGTCAGATTTTGATAGATTCCTTGCCTTGTCTCCACCAAATCATAGGTGAATGAAATTTCAATAGGACTAACTAGTGAATACAGAAAATGAATGCGATTAAAAATCAAGTTGTCAGAATATTTTATCACCAACTATTCAGGTTTCAAGCTGTGTGGTAGTTTGAGCACCCCAGATGGATAGTATCATTTTTTAATGAGCAAGATTGATTGGTCTTTGAACACTTCTCACACAATTCTTTTATTCTCAGAATATTAGTCAAAAAAGACATTACTGTACTTGGAAACAGGCTAAATGAAGAAAAAACACAACAGTAAGGGTAAATTATTAATCACTTTTTCAAATAGTTAAACGGCCTTATTCTGTTAATGATATGAAAAGCCACCCAATCATGATAGGCAGAGAGTCATCGAGTTAATGATTTAATATTTTTTCATTAAGATGAAACATCATGACCTCAGGCTCCTATAGCAATAAGCTGACAGAGAAATGGAGAGAGATCAAAGGACGAAAAGAAATAGCCATTTCACACTGAGAGCATTTTTAGGAAGAACTCAGCCACATTCAAAGGTGTGTTTACAAAGACCCAGTTGGTTGGACAATTTTGTAACATCATTAATATGCAAACTGAATATTGAGTAAAAGCAGCAGAGTAATACTCCTTTTTATCCGAATTAGTCTCTTCAGTTCTTCTCAAAGGCTGCAGATTCCCATGGAGTTGTAGTTCATCAAGTATAAAAAGCCTCATCTTACTAGACTTCCCTTGGACTTCCCTTGGCTCAGTGGTTAGCACTGCTGCCTCACAGCGCCTGGGTTCAATTCCAGCCTTGAGCGACTGTGTGGAGTTTGCACATTCTCCCTGTGTCTGTCTGGGTGCTCTGCTTTCCTCCCACAGTCCAAAGATGTGCACGTTAGGTGGATTGGCTATGCTAAATTGCCCCATTGTGTTCTGGGATGTGTAAGTTAGATGCATTAATCGGGGTAAATGTAGGGCTGGAGGGTTGGTGTGGACTTGTTGGGTCAAATGGCCTGTTTCCACACTGTAGGGATTCTATGATTTGTCAGTGTTTGCTACCAGGCTAATCAGCAATAGCAAGCATCCTAAAAGACCAATTCCAATAAAAAGCCATCATTCTGAAGCATTAACTCGTCTTCTCTTGAGAAATGCTGCCTAACCTGCTGAGTTTTCTAAGCATTATTTGCTTTTATGAGCTAACAGACCCAGTCCTGTCATTATACACACAATTAACATAAAGGTATCCTGCAGCAATAAATGACTAAATGACGATCATTCAAATTCAGTTCCCTTAACCCAATCTAACTCCTTATAAGTGACCTCTTTTTCTAACACAGCACTTTACATATCTTCCGCACAAGGGCTGTTGACTAAATAGAAATTGTTGTTGTGTTGTTAAAGAGTTGGGTTTAACTTTTGCACAGGAACGTGATCCTTGACACAACTATAAGTTATTATGCTTTCATGCGACAGCTGTGTTCCTCTGCAACCCCGCGTTATAGAAAATCACACTATGGAAAACTATAGAACATAGAACAGGGACCATGGAACAGTACGGCACAGTACAGACCCTTTGGCCCTTGATGTTGTGCGGCCTTTTATCGTACTCTAAGATCAGACTAACCTACCTACCCTTCATTTTACTATCTTCCATGTGCCTATCCAAGAGTTACTTAAATGTCCCGAATGTACCTGACTCTACTACCAATGCTGGCAATACATTCCACACACCCACCACTCTCTGTGTAAAGAACCTATCTCTGATATCTACCCTATACCTTCCTCCAATTGCCTTAAAATTACATTCCTCCTGATAGACATTTCCACCATGGGAAATAGTCTCTGGCTATCCACAAATATCTATGCCTGTCGTGATTTGGAGATGCCGGTGTTGGACTGGGGTGTACAAATTTTTAACTATGCCTGTCAACATCTTATACACCTCTATTAAGTCATCTCTCATTCTCCTTCACTCCAATAAGCGCTCCCAAAACCTTTCTTCATAAGACATGCCCTCCAGTCCAGGCAGCATCCTGATAAATCTCCTCTGCACCCTCTCTAAAGCATCTTCATCCTTCCTTTAATGAGGTGACCAGAACTGAACACAATATTCCATGTGTGGTCTAAGCAGAGTTTTACAGAACTGCAGCACAATCTTGCGTCTCTTAAACTTAATCCCCCTGCAAATGAAAGTCAACACACCATATGCTTTCTTAACAATCATATCAACCTGGGTGGCAACTTTGAGCAATCTACAGAGATGGGCCCCAAGATCCCTCTGTTCCTCCACACTGCCAAAAAATTCTGCCTTTAACCCTGTATTCTGCATTCAATTCGACCTTCCAAAATGAATCACTTCACACTTTTCCCTTTTGCCGGAAACGTCGATTTCGAAGCTCCTTGGATGCTGCCTCAATTGCTGTGCTCTTCCAGCACCACTAATCCAGGTTGAACTCCAGTCAGCCCAGTTCTGCATCCTGTCAATATAGCGTTGCAGAAGATCACTAATAGAAAAGTACTATAACCGTTCAGTGGAAAATTTGCATTATCCAAACAACATTCATGATTCATCAATCACGTTATAGCCATATCGCACTGATGAAACGTGCGTTGTAACAGAATGATCTGTACTACCTAAGTAAAAATAATCTATTTTCCAGTTTATGTGCCTCAGCACAGACTCAGACTCTGGGCCTCAGCATGGACCCGGTCAGGTGATCTCTTGGCCAGTCATGGCGATCTCCCGGCCTAGTGTGGTGATCTCTCGGTCCGGTGTGGTGATCTCTCGGTCCGGTGTGGTGATCTCCTGGCCTGGTGTGACGGTCTGGCAGTGTTTCAGCAGCATAGCATGGCCTCAACATAGACTTATAGCCTCGAGATGATTCTAGAACAGTCTCTCAGCCTCAAGAACCTTGAGGTGAAGCCTAGCACAGTCTGGATTCAAGGCCTGGTGCAGACTAGAGGTTAGGTACCAGCGTGGACTGTGTTTAAAGGACTGTTACTCTGAACATTTTATTTCTTTATTTTTCTAATTTATTCCGAAGATCTGTAATGCTGGATTTTTTAATTTCCTTATTTTTATTTTTTTTTCCCTGAGAATTTGTACTTAACAATCTGTACTTAGATATCTTTGCACATAAAATGGTGCTGTAAATGATGACTAATAAAAGTTTCACTGTACCCATGGTGTGTACATGTGACAGTAAAGCCAATTCTAATTTTAATTCTAGGTCATCAAATTGCACTGAATTCATTATAAAGACTTTGAGCACCACTGATTAATGTTGTTTTTATGGTCCATACAATCTTCCTCTCTCATCTCATCCTTCCAACATAACGTTCTATTTATTTCTCCCTCATCAATTATTCTAATGTTCCCATAGATGTATCCTTCTCCTGAGTGAAATAGGCCTATCTTCTCTGGAACTTAGATGTTTTGGAGATGATCGATTTGAACTATGTCATATTATAAAATGTGATAGGATTGCTGCAAAGATACTGTTTGCTCTGGCTCAGAAGATTACAATGAGGAGTCATAGTCTGAGAATAAAAAGTTAGTGATTTAGGACTGAGAGAAGGAAAAATATATTCATGAACAGAAATAATGAATATTTAGAATTCTGTTCTGTCTTATCCCATTGACAGTGATGTTAGAAAAGTCAGATTCTAGAATGAAACCTGATTCATACGTTTCATTTTGGCAGTTTCTTAATATCATCATTTGTCATTAAAGTACTTTCTTATGAGGCTGCAGATATTCTTTAACATCAAAGCATTAATTTATTGTACAAAAGCAGAAAACAAACAAACCAAGCTACTGATATCTGGAAGATCAGTCGTGATCTTATTAAATAGAGAAGACAGATAGAAATACTGATGGGATACTATAAATTAACAATGTTGCTTTCAGGTGAGATGTTAACTCCGCTTTGTGGTCAAATCCCATAAGACAGTTCAAAGAAGAGTAGAAATAAAAAGAGAAGTTGCTGGTAAAGCTCAGCACGTCTGGCAGCACCTGTTAATGTGATCAGTACTCCTCACTCAATCAACAAAATCTAAAATAAATTGATCATTCATTTATTTATTGCAGCTCTGGAATATCATTTTATACAAAGTGACAACTGGACTGACCTACATTTGGGATTAAATTAATGTTAGACAGCAATGTAAAGGCACTGTTTTATATCTCGCCTTTTTGTGTAGCAACCTAAGATCAGTTCCATCCCCAGTGTTTGGGCTTCCCAGCATCACAAAATTAGTGAGATGTTTTAGGCCAAACATCAAGGAACTAGCTGAACTCAGTTTTGGCCATCCTTTCCCGGTCTGGTCTACACCTGACCACAGACCCACAGCAATGTGGTTGACTTTTAGACTGCTCTCTGGAATGGCCCAACAAACTATTCAGTTCAAAGGCAGCTAGCAATGGGCAACAAATGTTGTCCCTGTCACAATGCCCACACTCTTTAATAATAAAAAATCATTTTGCAGGTTTGCATTATTTACAAATGTGTCCAAATAAAAATGATTTTTAAAAACATTACCATGCAACTAGTTTATTTTATTTAATCTCATGCAGGAAGTGCAGGATACAAAGCTGGAAGAGATTGCCAAAAAAATGACTTGATGCAGAACTCAGTTAGGAAGAGTTAACATAGAACATAAAACATAGAACAGTACAGCACAGAACAGGCCCTTCAGCCCACGATGTTGTGCTGACCACTGATCCTCATGTATGCACCCTCAAATTTCTGTGACCATATGCATGTCCAGTAGTCTCTTAAATGTCCCCAATGACCTTGCTTCCACAACTGCTGCTGGCAATGCATTCCATTCTCTCACATCTCTCTGTGTAAAGAACCCGCCTCTGACATCCCCTCTATACTTTCCTCCAACCAGCTTAAAACTATGACCCCTCGTGTTAGCCATTTCTGCCCTCCGAAATAGTCTCTAGCTATCGACTCTATCTATGCCTCTCATTATCTTGTATACCTCAATTAGGTCCCCTCTCCTCCTCCTTTTCTCCAATTCAAAAAAGTCCGAGCTCAGTCAACCTCTCTTCATAAGATAAGCCCTCCAGTCCAGGCAGCATCCTGGTAAATCTCCTCTGAACCCTCTCCAAAGCATCCACATCTTTCCTATAATAGGGCGACCAGAACTGGACGTGGTATTCCAAGTGCGGTCTAACCAAAGTTTTATAGAGCTGCAACAAGATCTCACGACTCTTAAACTCAATCCCCCTGTTAATGATGGCCAAAACACCATATGCTTTCTTAACAACCCTGTCCACTTGGGTGGCCATTTTAAGGGATCTATGTACCTGCACACCAAGATCCCCCTGTTCCTCCACACTGCCAAGAATCCTATCCTTAATCCTGTACTCAGCTTTCATATTCGACCTTCCAAAATGCATCACCTCGCATTTATCCAGGTTGAACTCCATCTGCCACCTCTCAGCCCATCTCTGCATCCTGTAACCCTATAATGGAAAACCATGCAGAAAATAATCAAGAAGGCTAATGGAATGCAGGCCTTTATGTCCAAAAGACTGGGGTACAAGGATGCAGAAGTTATGCTGCAGTTACACAAAACCCTGGTTAGGCCCCACTTGGAGCACTGTGAGCAGATCTGGACACCACACCTTAGGAAGGATATATTAGTCTTGGAGGGAGTACAATGTAAGTTTGCAAGAATGATACCTGGACCTCACGGGTTAAATTATGAGGCGAGATTATATAAATTAGGTCGGCTTTCTTTAGAATTTAGAAGGTTAAGAGCAAAGTCTTCAAGATGTCAAGATGCCTGGAAATGACAGGATAGATAGGAAAACTTATTTGCACTGATTGGGGCATCTAGAACTGGCAGCATAGTCTGAGACTTGATGCCAGACCATTCAGGAGAGATGTTAGGAAACACTTTGACACACAAAAGGTGGTTGATGTTTGGTACTGTCTTCCACAAATGACAGAGGATGTTGGATCAGTTGTTAATTTTGAATCTGAGATAGATAATGTTTTGTTAAGAAACTGTATTAAGGGATATGGGACAATGGCTAGTATATGGAGTTAGGCCTCAGATCAGTCATGATAATACTGAATGGCAGAACAGGTTCGAGGGGTTGAATGGCCTACTCATGCTGCTATATTGGGGATAATACTCTTAGTACTTTGATGAAAGGATTTCTTTCATCTGGATAACTGATTTGTGAGCCTAATAAACATGCACATTGACTAAGCATATTATCCATTTCCATTGGTATAAAATAAGACACTGCTTGATGTGTGTAGCTTTAAAAGTGCAAAATCAGAAGACGACCAGCTTATCACCCTCTTCCTTTTCTGGGAATCAACTAATCCTGGAAGAAATCAGCCTATTTTCTCATCTCCTGAGGGAGTTGGTGAATGACAGCTTAAACATCAGAATAGAAGCTTCTGTGTTATTTTACATTGACTGCCTGAGGTGATCCAGTAATTCTTCAGGCTATCATGTAAAAAAAAATTGGACAAGCCAGACTTGTTGCATTCCACAGTGTCATTTCCATTGCTCCCACAGCACAGGACCTACGGTGTCCCACAGAAGATCTGCAAATCTGCGTATATACTTAACCTTTATTTCCATGTCTATAGTGAAACACATACATTCAATTCACCTCCACGTTTTCCATGACCCTGCCCCTCCACCTCCACAAACAGCGAGGATGAAATTGGTCTTGGACAACAATACAAAATGAGCCATTTTGCCAGGGAGGTCTACTTTACGAACCGTCTAATTCCTTTTTGTTACCTGAAATGAGAAAAGATGTGAAAATGCCAATTAACATTTGACCAATTCCACCCTTCGCCGCCCCCCCACACCTCACAAACCCCAGTGGGTTCAACGACGTGGGAGCCCATAGCACTCCACCAGAGTATCCCCTCTGCCATTGCCAACCAGCACAGTGACTCCCCAGAAACACTAAGTGAGGTATCACAAACATAGCATTGCCCTGCCTGCCTCACATCTGGGCACTTACACTACGGAACACTCGATGCTATCAGGAGCAATAATGCTGTTTTTTTTTCTCTGCCTTAGCACAGGGATGTTGGCAGATGTGATGAGATCAGCGAACTCTGCACAAACTAGAATAAAGGAGTTAATTGACATCTTCTTGGTAGCCTATTCCACTTATCTATTGCTCTGTAGTCTTGCCTGAGGCTGATTAATTTTGTACATCTGTCCTCTAGTGCTGTGATCAGGGTGTAAGTTAATTAAATCTATATTAAATCTAAATCTACATTTCTTCATGCATTTAACTAAATCACACATCCTTCCTAAATCTTCTTCTTTGCATAAAAGTAACTTCTCTTCAAGTCTCTTTTCAGAAAGTTATGTGTTGCTTTTCCTCAATTTTGTGTCTTCTTTTCTGAAAGCACTTGCTGGGGAACGGATGAAAGGAGAGGAAAATTGGACAACATGGGTAGGTATCTCAGATACAGAACAGGTGAGATGGGCAGAATGGTCTGCTTATCTGCTGTGAAATTCTGTGATGATATTCAATGGTGCTGTTAACGAAAATTGAGATCAAAGTGAACCTGCAACATGGATAATATGTTTTTCAGATGCTGAATTGTCAAGATTTCGCAAGCCTTCATGTGTCTTTGCTTCAATAATGGGTGTAAATATGGATGCTGAAAGCACTAAAAATGATTATGTTTCCAGAATTTCACCTACCTTAGAACATGCAATAAAAAGGATAAGATTCTGGAAATACTCAACAAGTTAGGAACTACAGATAACACTGCAGGGCTATTCAATCTGGGCAATAATGATGATCAAGGGAGCCAAAATGTCCAGGCTATCAGTTAAAACTCCTTGAAATTGTGACATGCCAGTATTAACTCCTTTGTCCTTTAATTAGTTCTGTCAGTAAAGAACTTCTGTCTAATGTGTCACCGCTAAGTGTCAGTTCAATGAGTCTTATTTCTGTTCCATTTTGCAACAACTTGGCAGTAAGGTCTTCTCATGCTCTTAATTCTTCTGAAAAATGCTTTCAGTTTACCTGTACTTCATTCCATTTTCCTTATTGGAGTTAAAAATCACACAACGCTAGTTTATAGTCCAACAGGTTTATTTGGAAGCACACCGATCATGCTACCTGATGAAGGAGCAGTGCTCTGAAAGCTTGTACTTCCAAATAAATCTGTTGGATGACAACCAGATGTTGCGTGATTTTTAACTTCTTTCTACAGAAGAGACCAACCACAGATTGGATGACTACTTTGTGAAACAGATCCATTCAGGCCACTAATAAGATCCTGAACTTTCTGTTGCCTGTCATTTTAATTCTCCACTCTGTTGTCATGCTGACATCTCTGTCCTTGGCCTGCTGAACTCTTTGAGTGAAGCTCAGTATAAACTTCATCTTTCAATTAGTTACTTAACCTTTCGGATTCAAAGTTGTATGTACCAATTTCAGGCAGTAACCCCTTACTTCATTTTGTTTCTTTCTCTTTGTCTAGTTCTTACTTTCAGATGGCAGCACACCTACTCCAGGCACACCTTTGGTTTCTTTTCTTGCCCCATTTCCATCTCTTTCACCCTGGATGACTAATTCCTCCATCATTCAATCTCTCCTGGTCATCCACCTTGTCACACACTTCCCTTTTGTCCTTGTCCCTCCCATTCCTTGCTTAAAACATTTCCTAGTTCTGGTGAAAGGTTGTTGATCAGAAACTTTAATTCTTTCCCTAACCACAAGTGCTGTGTGTCCTGCTGACTATGCCTAGCGTTTTCTGTTCTTACCTGGGAGACATTGATCTTGCACAAAGTTAGTGTTGATGAGGTGCAAAGTAAGCCATTTCCCCTGTATTTCTCCATAGCCCATTGCTTTACCTGTGGTATAGATTACTCAAAGAGTCTGGATCTGAAAATTGTTCAGAGCTTGCATTTAAAAAAATGGGGTATGAAGAATTGTTTATAAGACTCTGCTTTTTGCACAAGCTCTATTCCACGGTGTCCTTTGGATTCCAATGATGCAGTTCCTTGGTTGCAGCACCAGTATGCTTGCTAATCTCTGAAAAAATACCAATCTGCTTCTAGGTTGTAATTTAAATCAGCTTTGTGCTCATGATGCATGCCACTATATGAACCCACTGTAGATATGTTATGACTTGACTGAATAGTTTAAATATTGATATGCTACCTGTAATATTAAACACAGAGAATACTTAGTTCAAAGACAGACAGACTGCAAGAAAACCTCTGTCAACAAAAGGAAAGGCAGCAAAAGCCTCTTAGATTCAATCACAAATTGTGAGGATTACTGGTCAAGTTGGTATTAACTACTCTATCAACCATCATCATCACTGAGGGTGGAGCAGAGTGCTGTCTCTCCTTAGTCCTGCTACTCTACTAGTCACAACATACATATAAATGTTTTACCCTGTTATTGATCTGGGCAATTGTATTCTTTGTCCATATTCGGTTTAGGATAAAAAAAATTCAACAAGCAGGTTTCTTTAATGAGCAACAAAACTTACTGTGAAAGAAGGACTTACCAGCAAAAGATGGTTAACACACAGTTTGAAACAGGAAGGTATAACATTTTATCATTCTAAATAATCCAGGCATAACCAATCAAAAAGAAAGAACCAAGAACTTTCACGGCAGAAATCAATTTTGACACATGAAAGCATCTTGTCCAAATGGCTGCTAGTTCTTGAAGGGAGAGAAAGGAAAAGGCATGAAACATTGAAGATTTTCAACACAAAACCAATATCTGGTAAATTGAAAAGTCAGCTGTGAGACATTAATGGATAAAGCACTTAATCTCACACAGCTTGAAAGTTCTCCGATATGTATGGACTCCATCCAATCATAACAAACTGTCATCTAAGGGAATACCAACATTTACAAATATGGTCAAGGAGTCAGAGACATCCAGCTCAGTGTTCCTTTGCACCCTGGAATCAATCAGGTTTTCTGTGGGTGCTGTGCTGTGCTTGCTCAATATGCATTGGCGCCTGGTTAAATAATGCTGTGACTAACGAATTCTAATTCTCTGTTTCAAATCCCAGTGCAACCTCTGCTCAGCTCCATCGTTTGCAGCCCAACTGTTCCATCCTTGAGTTCATTGCGGAGATGTCAAGAGAAGTCATCTAGCCACCTTTCAGAGGGAATTACTCTTTAGCTTTTCAGGTATCACTCTGGAGTCTCCCAGAAGGGAGCTTTCCAGAAAAGCAGAGGATGAGCTGTAGTTTACAAGAATCACTGAGACATATGAATCCATCTAACTCTGCTCTCCCGCACATGGCCTCATTTAGTTTCAAATTACATTTTCAGCCATGGGGGGCCTAAGCTGCAGAATTTGCCTCTTGAACCTCTCCACCCTTTTTTCCTCCTTTAGGATGGTTGTAAGAACTGTTAATTTAGGCCATCTCCGCTAATCTCACTTTCTGTTGCAATATACTGTGAAGCACATTAGGACATTTGATTATTTTAAAGGTATAATATAAAGCCAAGGTGTAGTGATTGGAATGAGGTCAGACAGGTGGACATTTTTTAGATTAGATTAGATTAGATTCCCTACAGTGTGGAAATAGGCCCTTCGGCCCAACAAGTCCACACCGACCCTCCGAAGAGCAATCCACCCAGACCCATTCCACTACATTCACCCCTGACTAATGCACCTAACACTACAGGCAGTTTAGCATGGCCAATTCACCTAACTTGCACATCTTTGGACTGTGGGAAGAAACCGGAGCACCCGGAGGAAACCCATGCAGATACAGGGAGAACGTGCAAACTCCACAGAGATAGTTGCCCAAGGCAGAAATTGAACCTGGGTCTCTGGCGCTGTGAGGCAGCAGTGCTAACCACTGAGCCACTGTGCCGCCCATCATAGAATATATGTTCCCTGATTGTGGCTGTTAATCTGGTCCAATCAGAGAGCCCTGGTTGACAGACATAAACAGGAGCGTCAGTGGCCACTCGGGTGTTTCCTTTCTTCCTGGTGGTGGAAATTGAATAAAGATTTATACACCTTGTGTCTCTCACTGTGTCTCACACCTGCACACACACAACATGGGTGCTGGGGAAAAAATAAGCACTACTGCAGTTAGGCGGTAGTGTGGGGGTTAAAAAAAAGGGAAAAAAAAAGGAAAAAAGAAAAAAGAAAAAAATAAACAGGAGCATAGCTCACTTGGCTAGATCGTTGGTTTACAGATCAGTGTGATGCTAAGAACATGGGTTCAATTCCCATCACCGGTTTGAGGTAACAATGAAGGACTCTCTTTCCCAACCTCTTCCCTCGCCTGAGGGCTGGCAGGTTTAATCACCACCAGCTGACTCTCTAACAAGAGAGCAGCCCCAATGGTCTGGTAAGACTATGGCAAAAACAAACCTAACATGAGCCAGTGCTTTCAGGAGTAAAGGAAACAAGAAAAATAGCATGTTTTAGAACAATCACCACAAATGTTGACCCCCTCCTTTAAGACACGAGAGGAAGAAAAAAAATAAACACTGTGTCTGACACCTGCGCACACACATTAAAAAAAAATAAACAGGGGATTTTTGGGAGAGGTGGGCACTGCAAGGATTGGAGTATATAAAGAAAAATAAAAGAGTAAACAGGAGTGTCAGGGGTTTTGCTCATTCTGAGAGCTGGCTCTGTGATAACTGGGCCCGTGTCATGTACAGTGAATGCGTAAGTAAAGGGTGACAGGATACCAGCCTTTGTGGAGTTATTTCACAAGATGTTTTTGTCATTGTTTAGCCACCTCAGAAGAAAGTGAACTTCAGTCAGGAGGAATTGTCTATGAAGTTGTTATTACATTTTCAAGTACAATGAGTTCATTTAATCCCCCTTAAATTAATTGCATATTATTACTTCAGCTGTATTAGCATTAATTTTAACGATTGCTATGAAATTTGTTTTAGGCTTCATTCTTCAAGAATTGGACATTGGTTCCTTTGGAATGTTGAGGAGTTACTAGACTGTTGTCTTAAAGAGGTCATTGAAAGGACATTGCATGTTTTATTTAAAGGATATCTCTTTAAAGTCACATAGTTTAAATGAATTACTTGAGCATAATTACTGGTAATCCCATGCTTGGGTTTCTGACTTAGTTTTGGATACTGGAGGTAAATTGTTGTATATCCTGCAGAGGGAGCGAACCAATTACATCTCATCCTCTGTCTTTCCAGAGAATAACCTTTTTTAAACACTCTGGTGTAAGATTTGCGAACTTAAACAACTATTCTCCCCAAAAGATGGTGAGCTCACTTTATTGATATCCCCTTCATGAACGGCATTTGAAAATCTCAATAACAGCTGCCTGTATTTGATGTCTCCCATCCACGTGTACATGACTAAAGGTCATGCTGAACATTTGTTTCTTGTCCTTTCTTTCATCAAGAACCAACAATGATTCACCAGCACTTTTTTCAAAGTTAATGTCTGCAGGGAAAGTTCTTTTATTTTATTCCCCTTTAATTGGCATGTGCCTAGTTTATTTAGAAGCCTAAGTATTTATATTTAACTATTTCAAACTATGTGCCGATTAGCTTTATATCTTTGCCAAATGAGTTCTGTTTTCACTATAAATTAATAAAGCCTAATAAAATGAAGGCAGCTATATATGCTGGCAGAATAACAGAGGAAGAATGATGAGCTCTGGCTGAAGTGTCCTACACTGCCACCATCCAGTAGGAGAAAAGGCAGCACAGTGACTCAGTGGTGAGCACCGCCAGGGACCCGGGTTCAATTCCAGCCTCAGGTGACTGTCTGTGTGGAGTTTGCACGTTCTCCCCATGTCTGTGTGGGTTTCCTCCGGGCGCTCCGGTTTCCTCCCACAGTCCAAAGATGTGTAGGTTGGGTGGATTGGCCATGCTAAATGCCCATAGCATTCAGGGCTGTGCAGGTTAGGTGGATTGGCCAATCTAAATTGCCCATAGCATCCAGGAATATGCAGGTTAGGTGGATTGGCAAAGCTAAATTGCCTGTAGTGTCCAGGGATGTGCAGTTTAGGTGGATCAGCCATGGGAAATGCAGGGATGGGATGGGGTGAGTCTGAGTGGGATAATCTAGACAGGGTTGGTGTGGACTTGAAGGGCTGAATGGCCTGCTTTCTCACTGTCGAGGATTCTATAATGTGCCATATAGCCGACTTCTGCTCCCACATCTTATATCAGTAATTGGGTATAGAATCTACAATGATGTTTTGATCAACGGCATTGTGAGGCTAGACAACAATAATGCATTTCTCAAACTTTGATTGGAACATAGCACAATATAAGAATATTTACAAGCAAATTGACCAGTCTCGAGGGAATCATGCCTAAAGTAGGCCTGACTCATTCTGTGGCTTAGTGCTGGTAAACCACTGATTGCTGACATGCACTTTGGTAGTACCACATGGATGAGGAATTTTAAGAACTTTTGATTAATGTATTTCTTGTTTTGTTATGAGCTAAATTTTTTCACAATTAAATTTGGTTCTCATCACTACATGACAGAATGCTTGGAGCCATGGTTATATTTTTGATGCAAAGCCAAAATGGATTGGTTGATTGTAAAATTTTTAAATTCAACAATAAATGTTAAAATTGAGAGGTATAAATATTGAAATCACTGGTCTCTCTTTTCAGAGAGGGGTTTCATCCAAAATATATCATTCACCAAAGCGTACATTCGTTATGAAATTAAACTATTCCTGATTTACTGATGAAGTCGGTCAGATTTTTTCATTAAATATTGGCATTTTTTAACATTGCCCCAATGCCATCACACATGACCATATATGGCTGTGATAAAACAAAGGATCTTGAATCCATTTTGAAACATATAGAGCTCTGAGAGGCCTGACAGGGTAGATACCACTATTGTGGGTTACAAAGGGACATAGATAAGATGCAGACCTGGGCTGAGAAGTGGCAAATAGAGCGAGGCAGTTCACTTTGGAAGAAGTAACAGGAATGCAGAGTGCTGGGGTAATGGTTAAATTCTTGGCAGTGTAGATGAACAGAGAGATCTCGGTGTCCAGGTGCATAAATCCCTGAAAGTTGCTACCCGGGTTGATAGGGTTGTTAAGAAGGCATTTGGTGTGTTGCCATTTGTTGGTAGGGGGATAGAGTTTTGGAGGCACAAGGTCATGCTTCAGCTGTACAAGACACTGGTAAGGCCACACCTGGAGTATTGTGTGCAGTTCTGGTGACCGCATTATAGGAAGGATTTGGAAGCTTAGGAAAGGGTTCAGATGAGATTTACTAGGATGTTGCCTGATACAGAGGGAAGGTCTTATGAGGAAAGGCTGAGGGAACTGAGGCTGTTTTCTTAGAGGAGAAGAAGGTTGAGAGCTGACTTAATCAAGATGTATAAGATAATCGGAGAGTTAGATCGGGTGGACAGTGAGAGCCTTTTTCCTCAGATGGTGAAGGCTAACACAAGTGCACATAGCTTTAAATTGAGGGGTGATAGATTTATGACAGATATCGGGGGTTTGCACGAAATTCCCCCTCTTTGGAAAATCAGCCCATTTTTCACTTAGAAGGTTAGTGTTTAAAGGTGTTAGTTTATTTGTCCATGTGATTACCTAGGCACAGATTTAAAATGGTTGTAGGAAAATTAAAATGATTACTGAAAATGATAAGATTTAACAGGTTGAAAGAAAAGAGAAAATAAATGAATAATTGTAAGAAAAGCAGCTGCATTATTTACTTCTAGCAATTAAACACTTCACTGATATCTCTGTTATTTTATCTTCAGCAAGTAAACATCTCACCAAATTCAGTTAAAAAATATCATTAATTGTGGTTATGCAATTACAGAAGTGATTAGTTCCTGAAGTAGCAATTTTATTCTCCTCGTGATCAGTTGGGGTGTCTTTTCTGTAAATTCTCTTTCAGTAAGTTGGGTGAGACAATCATAGAATACCTACATTGCAAAAATTGGCCATTCAGTCCTTTGAGTGTACATCAACCCCAGCCAGACCCAACCCCTCACCCTGTTCTTGTAACCCTGCATTTCCCATGGCTAATCCATCTAACCTCTGGGCAGAGGAAATGACCTGGGAGTTGCAGTGGGAGAGGGACTCCCTAAGACTCTTAATCTCAGGGCGATTTCGAAGCTCCTCGGATGCTGCCTGAACTGCTGTGCTCTTCCAGCACCACTAATCCAGAATCTGGTTTCCAGCATCTGCAGTCATTGTTTTTACCTAATCCATCTAACCTGCACATCCTTGGGCACTATAACATGGCCAATCCACCCAGCCTGCACATCTTTGGCCTGTGGAAACTGGAATGCCCAGAGGATACTCACACAGACACGGGAGATTGTGCAAACTCGACACAGACAATCATCTAAAGCTGGAATCAAACCCAGGTCCCTCTTGTTATGAGGCAGCAGTGTTAATTACTGAGCCACTTTGCTGCCCAGGTCTCTGATGTGTTCAAACATTTATACCCTTTTCCACAGAATAGGATCAGTTCATCATATTGTAAAGTCACCGTAGATTAGATTAGATTACATTACACCACAGTGTGGAAACAGGCCCTTCAGCCCAATAAGTCCACACCGACCCGCCGAAGCGCAACCCACCCATACCCCTACATTTACCCCTTACCTAACACTACAGGCAATTGAGCATGGCCAATTCACCTGACCTGCACATCTTTGGACTGTGGGAGGAAACCGGAGCACCCGGAGGAAACCCACGCAGACATGGGGAGAACGTGCAAACTCCACACAGTCAGTCGCCTGAGGCAGGAATTGAACCCGGGTCTCAGGCGTTGTGAGGCAGTCCCAGATGACCATAGGTCTGCTTTCTCATTACAGGGAGGCGACTAGTGGTGGTAAAACCTGAGGGTTACCAAGGCAAGGGGAGATGTTGAGAAGACAGGAACTTTGTGATAATCTCAGCTGATGCAGCAGGTGAACCCAGGCTGTTGGCGTAACTCTCCATCACAAAACAGCCTTTCAACTGAGCTAACTGACCCCCATTATTGTCAACAGAAATTGCTGGAGAAACTCAGCAGGTTTGGCAGCAGCAGTGCAGAGATAACAGTGTTAACATTTCGTGTCCAGTGATTATTCTTGCATTTGTTTCAGATTATATCTCCACTATCATATTGACAAGCCACAGGAAAGCCTAGGTGTGTAGTGATGTTCAGAACATTAATTGTGAATATGCTGTCAAGTAATAGTAGAAAAGGTGGGCATAATGTGTCCAAAATTGGAAAGATGTGCCAAGGATGAGCAATCACTCACCTACATCCATATCTATTCTCACTTTTATTTCTCCATTTATATTCATCTTGGATTTCTTTCCAAACAGATAATAGCCATTTAAATGTTGCTGGGATTAATCCAACAAATTTCTTTTGGATTAGACAGTGTATGTGACAGCCTGGAGATGATTCCAGTGATAATCATAGAGTAATTAAGTTGTACAGCATGGAAACAGAACCTTTGGTCCAATTCATCCATACCAACCAGATATCCAAAATTAATTTAGTCCCATTTGCCAGTATTTGGCCCATGTCCCATAGTGTTCCTTTGTCAGCAGGTGATCAGGTTTTAGGTAGAACAGAGAAATGCAACCCTAACCTACATAAAGTGACCCTTTACAGATTTCTGGCTCAAGATTCATACTTCCCTCTCTTGTTCACTTTCACCCAACTGGATAAAAAACCTACTGGGTACCACTTGAGGAGTTAAAAGAAAGTCCTTACTGGCCTGGCAGGAGGACTATTTTAGATTAGATTCCCTACAGTGTGGAAACAGGCCCTTCGGCCCAACCAGTCCACACCAACCCTGCGAAGAGCAACCCACGCAGACCCATTTCCCCTCTGACTAATGCACCTAGCACTATGGGCAATTTAGCATGGCCAATTCACCTGACCTGCATATCTTTGGACTGTGGGAGGAAACCGGAGCACCTGGAGGAAACGCAGACACGGGGAGAGTGTGCAAACTCCACACAGACAGTCTTAAAGAACTGCAGATGTTGTAAATTAGAAACAAAAACAGATATTACTGAAAAAGCTCAGCAGGTCTGGCAGCATCTGTGGAGAGAAAGCAGAGTTAATGCTTTCGGTCCAGTGACCCTTCCTCAGACAGAATAACTACTTCTCTTGAAAACTGTGATTAAACATAGGAACGATTCTCAACAGAGGCATTAATAGCCATGGCATGGTTTTGCTGTATGCTATTTTGTTTGTTTGTTAATATTCATCATTCTTTTCTTAAATTGATGAACCTCTCTGGATATAGATCTATGAGCATCAGGAGGAGACAGTGTTCTGGTGGTTAATATGACTGGACTAGTAATCTAAAGCCTCAAATTAACGTTCCCAGGATATTCCCAAATCCCATCAATAGTGAAATTTGAACTGTACCATTGACAATTTTTGAAAAATCCAATCCAGTTCACAGATGTTCTTAAGGGAAGGAAATCTTCCACCTCTACTCAATCTGGCCTACACTTGTCTCCAGAGTCACAGCAATGTGATTGACTCTAGACTGCAGTCTGAGCAATAAATATTGTCCTGGCTAATTCCTACATTCCATGAAAGAATTTTTAAAAAATCTCTGGTATGTTGTTCAGACAAAGATACAAAATAGCAGCCGAACCAGGCCATATAATTGCTCCATCAGCTCACACGATGGCCTGGAGTTATTATTGCCAGCTTTCTAATTCCAGGTTTTAATTGAATTCCAAGTCCACCTTCTGCTGTGACAGAATTTGAACCCAAGGCCCTGTTACATTTCCTGGATCTCTGCATTAATAATTGAGCAATAAAATATACAACAGGAGGAGAAAAAAAGGAAGGAAAGAGAATTAAAGAAAAACTAGCATGGATTAAAAAAGGACAGAGTAAGTTTGATGAATAGAATGGTCTACTGTTATTCTTTACAACAAATAAACGTCAATAGCTGTTAAATTATATGGTAATTTTTTAGAGGAATTATGTTGACTGGCACTTATTGTACTTACTGACTCTTGCCCGCATAACCAGAATGTGAAACTGACAGTAGTTAGTTGCTCTGAACACATACCATTGAAGGCTGATAATGTTTATGTACATTCTCAGTGTGAGGTGAGAGAGACCCACCTGATTGTTATACATTGCTGGGAGATGACACGTGGTGCCCTGTCATTAAAAAAAACATTCTAACTGGGGCAGGTTTAATGAGAGATTTCAATGGCCCAGCTGTTTTGTTGTCTGTGATCATTCTGTCTGATCATTTGGAAATATTACAGTTGTGTTTCAACCTTCAAGTCAGATCTACACAGCTATGGAAAAAAGATGTTAGCCATGATGCGGAGGTGCCAGTGTTGGACTGGGATGGATGTCACATGACACCAGGTTATAGTCCAACAGGTTTATTTGAAATCACAAATCTTTTGGAGTGCTGCTCCTTTGTCAGCTTGTAATTCCAAATAAATCTGTTGGACTATAACTTGGTATTGAATGACTTCTGACACAGAAAAAAGAGACGTGATTAGATTGCACTTTTATGACCTTGGAGCATCCCAAAGTGCTTTACAATAAATTTGTTAAGTACAGTCACTGTGCTGTAGGTATGAATAATGGTCTCAAAGGCAAACTTTGGTTGTGACCGTAATTAAATGTATCCCAAGAGAATGATCACAGTAACTCAAAAAATACAATGTAACCATTAATGAGGAATTGCATTGACTGAATATCATTAAACAAACAGAAGGCGAATTTTCTGTTTTAATTCTTCTTGTATTCTATTTCCCATTATTCAATACTTCATATAGGTTGAGATACTGGGGTAATTGATAGATGTTCTGACATTACATGCTGAGTATATACTAAGTTCGTACTGATTAGGGCGCAGTGCAAGCTGAGTCAGAGAAAACTATGATCAAAGTAGAGTGATGTGGTCAGACTGCGCCTTGAGTACATTTCTGATTTCCAAATTACAAAAGGTACATTCAGACTTCGGAGAACATGCTAAAAGATGCTGTAAGTGATCCTGAGGGTCAAAGGCTGAGTCAGATGTGACACATATGATAAAATGATTGGTTGTCAGAGGTTAATTATTGCAAAAGTAAAATGTTGCCTTTGAAATTCTTTTTGGCAAAGTCCTTAACTCAATCACTGTAGGTAATTCGATAGATAGTGTTCACCCTGCAGTAACTCAGTGATGGATCTGATCACTGGTGAACATCTAGTGCTCATTTCTGTTCATAAAAAAAAACATCTTGTCAAGAGCACTCAGGTTAAACAGGGACAATGTTTAGGCCTAGGCTAACAATTGGAAATTTAATGTTGCACTAAAATAATTGAAGTGTCAATAACAAAAAAAAAAGAGCCAAACATATTCTTCTGATGATGACGCATCACTGAGTCCACCACCATCAAAGGTTTAGGAATAACAAAAGTTTAAGTGGTCCAGACACATTAACACTTCACCACAAGAGTAGGATGGAGGCTTGATAATTCATATAAACTTCTGACCTTGCGTAGCCTTTTTGCGCTATCTGTACGGTTCAAGTCAGGAGTGTAATAACACAAAAACTACTTGTTCATGGGTTTGGTCACAGCAGCACTTGAGAAGTTTGATTCTAAAAGGGGTAAAGAAGTTTATTTCTTCAGCGCCCTTATCATTGAACTCACCACTGAAACCTTCCACCATGAAGATACAGTAGTTGGATAATATATTATTTATATTCATAACAATAATATATTATCTACAGCATGCACTTCAGTAAATCTTTGAGTTGACTTTGACAGCATAGATTGTTCTACAGAGTGCTAAAATTCACTTGATTGGTTGAATGCCCTCTTTCTGAATGTCTGGTCACAACATTACAGGATGTTGCTTGAGGATTGTCTGCCGATATTTATGCCAATGTTTTCAGTGATTGTGATACTTAGCAGCAGTGTATAATTGTTATTGTCTGAGTTTTTTTAAAATTCTGAAGCAGGGAAAGGATGACAGTCTGATTAGAAGTGGAAATGTGCCCTAAAACCTCTGAACCATTTGTCATGAATACTGACAGAGCACCATGAAAGAAAATTCATTCTTACAAAACAGAAAACAATACAAGCACATGTGAGATTCTGAGGAGCATACAGGTTTACTGTCATCGATACCTGCATCAGCCAGACCTGAAACTATAATATTCATGTCGACTTCTGCAGGTGCTGCATTCAATACTGTACACAAAAGCAGCGCACAAAACAGTAGGAATCAAGGCCGGATTTCACCCCAAAGGCCTGAACTCCTCCATGTGAAATGCATGTACTCAAAAACAGAGAAGGCACAATCCAATGATCAATTGTTATGCCTTAGTGACCTGGCCTTCAAATCACTTACAAACATCATTTATGAGTCGGAACATCACTCCAAAACTACTGGTATTTGTCTTTTAGAGGCCCAATTTTAACGCTGATGTGAAGGTGCTGCTGTTGGACTGGGTGGACAAGGTCAGAGATCACACGACACCAAGATATAGTCCAACAAGTTTACTTGAAATCGTTATTTTTCAGAGCGCTGCTCCTTCATCAGATGAAGTGAAAGAGAAGCACACACACACAGAACTTATAGGCAGAGCGATCATGGGCAGAGACATCAAAAGATCATACAAATGGTGTGAGTGGAGTGTCGTCAGGCCGAATAATAAGTGTCTGCAGGTGATCAAGAATGTCAGACAGTGTTAGTAAAGTGTCAACAACTGAATAACAAGTGAAGGCATTACATACAATCTGGTTAAAAGAGGCAGACAGATGATTACAAAAAACTAAAAATAAGGAGGTTCTGGAGACAGACCAAATGATTGAAATAACATAATATGCTTAAGCATTGCATGGCAAGGGTCTAAACAAAGTAGTACGTAATCCAAAACTGTACAAACAAATTAAGGCAGAGAAGTCAAAACAATTTATCAAGGTGATGGTGTCAATAAAAGGGCAGTAAGGAAGTTTTTAGAAAAACTGTGTGGTGGGATCACAGGTAGTATGACATGAACCCAAGATTACAGTTGAGGTTATCTCCATAGGTACAGAACTTGGCTGTCAGTTTCTGCTTGGCAATTCTGTGTTGTTGTATATCTTGACATCTGCCTTGGAGGACGCTAACTCGAAGATCAGAGGCTGAAGGTCCCTGACCGTTAAAGTGTTCCCCGAGTGGGAGGGCACAGTCCTGTTTAGTGATTGTTGTGCGGTGTCCATTCATTGTTGTCATAACATCTGCTTGGTCTGGCCCATATACCATGCCATGGGGAATCCTTGTCTGCAGCATATGAGGTAGACAACAATGGCTGAGTCACATGAGTATTTGCCTTGTACGTGGTGGGTGGTGTTCCCACATGTGATGGTAGCAACTGTGTCGATGACCTGGCATGGTTGCCATGACAAGGTTGTGTGATGTTATGGTCGATGTTATCCTAAAGGCTGGGGGTTTGCTGCGAATGATGGTCTGTTTAAGGTTTGGCAGTTGTTTGAAAGGGAGATGTGGGCTCGTAGGGATGATCTTGGTGAGATGCTCATTGGCATTGATGACAAGTTGAAGGCTGCGAAGGACATGGCATAGTTTCTCTGCTGCGGGGATGTAGTGGATGAGGAAGAGTACCCATGGTCATCCTGTGCCTGTCTTTTGAGGAGGTTATTGCAGTTTTTTGCTATGGCACGTTAGAACTGTTGGTCAATGAGTTGAGCATCGTGTCCTGTTCTTATGAGGGATCTTTCAGTATCTTTTGAAGGAACAGAAAGCTGTGAGAACCTGGCATGACAGGGAAGTTGAGGCCTGGGGCAGATCAGCCATGATCTTGTTGAACAGTAGATCAGACTAGAGGGGCCAAATGTTCCTTTTTCTTATGTTTCTATGTCCCACAATAAGATGTTGAGCCTGAAGGTCAGTTGCAAGTCTTAGGAATGAGATTTAGTCAGGCCAGGGCTTTTTTTTAATGGAAGTAGAGCTGGTAGATGGTGCTAAAATGCAGATTAGCCATGATCTAACTGAGTGAAGAGAATTTTTCGCTGCATTTTCATTTTATTTGTTAACATCTCCCTGCAAGTCTCTTCCACAGAATCCTGCCATTGTTTCTAGGGGTAACCAACTACCAGGGGATAAAATACAAGGGAAACATTTACACGGGGAATCAATCTTGAGTATGGAGGGGGTGCTGTAGAGACCATGGGAACAAGGTGGGCTGTTCTAATTGTCAAGGTGATGTGAGCATTTGGTGGCGGCAGAGTGGGGAGGGGCAGAAGGTGGGGGTGTTGACATCCAGGTGGTTGGAGCTGTCCAACAAAAGCAGAGTAAATACTGTGCTCAGGTGCGTGTTGTACGTCTCTGCAAGACTCAAGGGTCTCCACTGATGGAAATGTGTTGCTGGAGAAGCGCAGCAGGTCAGGCAGCATCTAGGGAACAGGAGAATCGACGTTTCGGGCATTAGCCCTTCTTCTCCTGTTCCCTAGATGCTGCCTGACCTGCTGCGCTTCTCCAGCAACACATTTCCATCTCTGATCTCCAGCATCTGCAGACCTCATTTTCTCTTCAAGGGTCTCCACTATTGTGCAACTGCGATTTATAGCTACTGAGATGTGAGATGATGTGGTGCTTGGGAGCCATTTCTTTATAAACAACCACTGCTGTTAGCCCAGATCTGTTCTGCCCTCATAATTGCTCCCACATGCAGTGATAGTTTTTTTTTATCTTCAGGAATACATACCTGATGATGAGGTACTTATGTTAGCTTCAATACAATAGGAATGAGACACAGAGAAACTTCAATAAACCTTTGTGAGAAACTCTTATTGCAAAGCAATGTGGTTGACTCTTAACAATATTATGGGCAATTAGAGATGGGCAATAATTACTGACCTAGCTGGAGATGCCCACATCACATGACCAAAGTTAAAAGAAAAACGAAGTGCAATCACAGGCACTTATATATCCAGGCTCAAGCTAAACGTTTTTATAAATGACCTAGATGAGGGCTTAGAAGGATGGGTTAGTAAATTTGCGGATGACAGATGAAATTGGTGGAGTTGTGGATAGTGCGGAAGGATATTGCAGGTTACAGAGGGACATAGATAAGCTGCAAAGCTGAGCAGAGAGGTGGAAAATGGAATTTAATGCGGAAAGTGTGAGATGATTCACTTTGGAAGGAGCAACAGGAATAAAGAGTACTGGGCTAATGGTAAGTTTCTTGGTAGTGTCAATGAACAGAGAGATTTTGGTGTCCATGTACATGATCCTGAAAGTTGCCACTCAGGTTGTTAGGTTTGTTAAGAAGGCATACAGTGTGTTAGCTTTTATTGGGAGAGGGATTGAGTTTCAGAGCCACGAGGTCATGCTGCAGCTGTACAAAACTCTGGTGCAGCCGCACTTGGAGTATTGCGTACAGTTCTGGTTGCTGCATTATAGGAAGGATTTGGAAGCTTTGGAAAGGGTTCAGAGGAGATTTACTGGGGTGTTGCCTGGTATGGAGGGAAGGTCTTGTGAGATAAGGCTGAGGGACTTGAGGCTGTTTTTGTTAAAGAGAAGAAGGTTGAGAGGTGACTTAATTGAGACATATAAGATAATCAGAGGGTGAGATAGTGAGACCTGTAATGTTCTATGTTTTATGTTCAGAACAGTTTGGATATAAAGTTTTACTGCATTGTGTCATGCCACAAGAGGACTCAGAAAGATGGAGACTGAGGTCTTTATACCTTCAGGCCACATGCTACAGTATGGTGATTACATCATGTAAATGCCCTGAAAGGCACATTGCAAACTAGGCATGAGAGAGAGCATGCAGAGAACAACAAACTGAAACTCCAAATCCGTCTCCAGTTTCTGCTTCAAAGGTAAAGTGCAAAGGGCATCGATGCCACAAACAGCCTGGAACATGGGGCAAAAGCCTCAGTGATTGGGTGGTCCTGTAAACCCTGTGACAGTTGGTGTCCTAGATTGCTCCCTAACATCTCCACTGATTAATCACAGCATCTTTCTAGATTGCACTTGGAACATCTGTCCCATTGAACATCTTATTGGGCTGGACATCTTAATGCTCAAAATTAATACAAAGTTAAACAATTGAAGTTACAAGAAACAAAAACAGAGAGTTTGAGATAAATTTAGCAAGTCTGACAACATCGATGGAGAGACAAATTGAGATTTTTTCTATTCATTCACAGGATGAGGCCATCACTATCTAGGGCCTAATTACTGAGAGGGCAGTTAAGAGTTGACCACATTGCTGTGGGTCTGGATTCATGTATAGGCCAGACCAGGTAATGATGATATATTCCCTTTTTTAAAGATCATAAGCGAACCAGATGGGTTTTCCTGATAATCAATTTATTGGATTCTTAATTCCAGAGTTTTTTAAATTGAATTCAAATTTCACCATCTACTGTGGTAGGATTGGAACCTGGGTCCCCAGAACAGTACCTGAGCTTCTGGTGTAATAGCTCAGTGATACTATGGCTAGGCCATTGCCTCCCCAAATTAATGCTTAGAGTTGAGTGTAACCCTTTGGAATTAACTCACAAGCACTTCTCTCTATCAAGCTGGATGTTCTTCCCTTCAGTTTTAAAGGAATCAGTAAACAGGTCTTTTGTTTCTCCTGAGATTACGTGCACAGCCAGAAATAATGAACCTTGCTCCTTCAAATGGATCCAGATTCTGAATATCTCAGAGGTTTCTATGTAGAATACGTGGGGCCAATACATTGCAGGAGCTGAGACTCTCTAGTTCGAGGCATAGGCATACGTTTCTGTGGCCAGCAGTGAAAGATCAGAATGGTGTGTTGTTCCCTGGTGCCAGGATCAAGGATGTCTCAGAGAGGATGCAGAATGTTCTCACAGGGGAGAGGGGCCAGCAAGAGGTCATTGTCCACATTGGAACCAACGACATAGGAAGGGAAAAAGATGAGATTCTGAAGGAAGAATATAGAGTTAGGTAGAAATTTAAAAAGGAGGTCCTCAAGGGTAGTAATATCTGGATTGCTCCCAGTGCTACGAGCTAGTGAGGGCAGGAATAGGAGGATAGAGCAGATGAATGCATGGCTGAGAAGCTGGTGTATGGAAGAAGGATTAACATTTTTGGATCATTGGAATCTCTTCTGAGGTAGAAGTGACCTGTACAAGAAGGATGGATTGCACCTAAATTGGAAGGGGACTAATATGCTGGCAGGGAAATTTGCTAGAGCTGCTCGTGAGGATTTAAACGAGTAAGGTTGGGGGGGGACCCAGGGAGATAGTGAGGAAAGAGATCAATCTGAGACGGGTACAGTTGAGAACAGAAGCGAGTCAAACAGTCAGGGCAGGCAGGGACAAAGCAGAGAACAAGGTAGGACTGATAAATTAAACTGCATTTATTTCAAAGCAAGGGGCCTAACAGGGAAGGCAGATGAACTCAGGACATGGTTAGGAACATGGGACTGGGAT
>NC_057732.1:48014466-48028304 GCF_004010195.1 Chiloscyllium plagiosum | reverse complement strand
GATCACCTTATTGGGATTGTATTATAGACCCCCTAATAGTCAGAGGGAAATTGAGAAACAAACTTGTAAGGAGATCTCAGCTATCTGTAAGAATAATAGGGTAGTTATGGGAGGGGATTTTAACTTGCCTAATATAGACTGGGACTGCCATAGTGTAAGGGGTTTAGATACAGAGGGATTTGTTAAGTGTGTACAAGACAATTTTCTGATTCAGTATGTGGATGTACCTACTAGAGAAGGTGCAAAACCTGACCTACTCTTGGGAAATAAGGCAGGGCAAGTGACTGAGGTGTCAGTGAGGGAGCACTTTGGGGCAGTGAGAATAACTGTATCAGTTTTTAAATAATGATGAGAAAGGATAGACCAGATCTAAAAGCTGAAGTTCGAAATTGGGGGAAGGCTAATTTTGACAGTGTTAGGCAAGAACTTTCAAAATTCTGGATCAGTGGTGCTGGAAGAGCACAGCAATTCAGGCAGCATCCGACGAGCAGCAAAATCGACATTTCAGGCAAAAGCCCTTCATCAGGAATAAAAGGACTTTCAAAAGCTGATTGGGGGCAGATGTTCGCAGTAAAGGGACGGCTGGAAAATGGGAAACCTTCAGAAATGAGATAATGAGAATCCAGAGAAAGTATATTCCTGTTAGGGTGAAAGGAAAGGCTGGTAGGCATAGGGAATGCTGGATGACTAGAGAAATTGAGGGTTTGGTTAAGAAAAAGAAGGAAGCATATATCAGGTATAGACAGGATAGATTGAGTGAATTCTTAGATGAGTACAAAGGCAGTAGGAATATACTTAAGAAGGAAATCAGAGGGCAAAAAAAGGTTAAGGAGAATCCAAAGGAATTTTGCAAATACATTAAGGACAAAAGGGTAACTAAGGATAAAATAGGGCCCCTCAAAGATCCGTAAGGCAGCCTTTGTTTGGAGCCGCAGGATATGGGGTGGGATACTAAACAAGTATTTTGCATCAGTGTTTCCTGTGGAGAAGGACATAGAAGATATAGAATGTAGGGAAATAGATGGTGATATTTTGAAAAATCTGCATATCACAAAGGAGCAAGTGTTGGATGTCTTGAAATGCATAAAATGGATAAATTCCCAGGACCTGATTACGTGCACTCTAGAAGACTGTGAGAACTGAGGCAAGTGATTGCGGGGCCCCTTGCTGAGATATTTGAAACTTCGATAGTCACAGGTGAGGTGCCGGAAGATTGGAGGTTGGCTAACGTGGTGCCACTATTTAAGAAAGATGGTAAGGACAAGCCATGGAACGATAGATCAGTGAGCCTGACGTTGGTGGTGGGCAAGTTGTTGGAGGCAATCCTGAGGGATAGGATGTACATGTATTTGGAAAGGCAAGCACTGATTAGGGATAGTCAACATGGCTTTGTTCATGGGCAATCATGTCTCACAAACTTGATTGAGTTTTTTGAAGAAGTAGCAAAGAGGATTGATGAGGGCAGAGCGATAGATGTGACCTATATGGACTTCTGCGAGGCATTGAATAAGGTTCCAATGGGAGACTGGTTAGCAAGGTTAGATCTCATGGAATATAGGGAGAACTCACCAATTGGATACAGAACTGGCTCAAAGGTAGAAGACAGAGGGTGGTAGTGGAGGGTTGTTTTTCAAACTGGAGGCCCGTGACCGGTGGAGTGCCACAAGGATCGGTGCTGGATCCTCTACTTTTTGTCATTTACATAAATGATTTGGATGCAAGCATAAGAGGTACAGTTAGTAAGTTTGCAGATGACACCAAAATTGGAGGTGTAGTGGACAGTGAAGAAGGTTACCTCAGATTACAACAGGATCTTGATCAGATGGCCAATGGGCTGAGGATTGGCAGATGGAGTTCAATTTAGATAAATGTGAGGTGCTGTATTTTGGGAAAGCTAACCTTAGCAGGACTTATACACTTAATGGTAAGGTCCTAGGGAGTGTTGCTGAACAAAGAGACCTTAGAGTGAAGGTTCATAGCTCCTTGAAAGTAGAATCACAGGTAGATAGGATAGTGAAGAAGGTGTTTGGTATGCTTTCCTTTATTGTTTAGAGTATTGAGTGCAAGAGTTGGGAGATCATGTTGCAGCTTTACAGGATATTGGTTGGGCCACTGTTGGAATATTGTATGCAATTCTGATCTCCTTCCTATCAGAAAAATGTTGTGAAACTTGAAAGGGTTCAGAAAAGATTTACAAGGATGTTGCCAGGGTTGGAACATTTGACCAATAGGGAGAGGTTGGATAGACTGGGGCTGTTTTCCCCTGGAGGCTGAGAGGTGATCTTCTCGAGGTTTATAAAGTTATGAGGGGCATGGCTAGGATAAGTAGACATAGTCTTTTTCCCAGGGTGGGAAGTCCAGAACTAGAGGGCATAGGTTTAGGGTGAGAGGGGAAAGATATAAAAGAGACCTAAGGGGAAACATTTTCACACAGAGGGTAGTACGTGTATGGAATGAGCTGCCAGAGGAAGTGGTGGAGGCTTGTACAATTGCAACATTTAAAAGGCATCTGGCTAGGTACATGAATAGGAAAGATTTGGAGAAATATGGGCCAAATGTTGGCAAGTGGGACTAGATTGGGTTGGGATATCTGGTTGACATGGACGAGTTGGAGTGAAGGATCTGTTTCTGTGCTGTACATCTCTGTGACTCTGTGACTGCAAGTCTGCAACAGAGGTGAAAAATCACTCTTAAATAGATAGGGATGAAATATTTTTTGTTGCGTTTGGTCAATTGTGTTATGGATTGCAGAGGAGAAAGCGAAAAACAGTGGGAGAGGATCACAAGCAGTTAACTGAGGCAGGTAAAAATTTTTCTTAATGTCCAGGTGATACAACATTGCTTCGAGAGGAAACAGCTCATTGATCCTGGAAACAATTGTAAACAGGTCCCCTATCCCATGGAGGATCCACGGTTAGCGAGATAGTGTGGGTGGAGTCAGGAAACACAAAGTTTACTCTCTGAGCTTGAGGCCTTTTAACTGGGGGAGAAAAATGAAGAGGTCATTGAGGGGTTAAGGTCAGGAAATGCCTTGGTAACTCGCTGCAGTGAGAAGAGATGCACCTTCTGCAACTTCTTCAATATATTAAAAAGACTGTGGCCCAGCGCACCCTTTCTCCTGGTAAATGCTGATTTCTGTTGCTATTGAAGCAACAGCAACAAAAAACAAGGCAATTAATGTGTGACTTTCTCCCATTAGGGAATGGCTGACTTCTCACACAGTAAAGAGTTGAATTGAAAGGCAGTTAAATACAGTTGAAAACATGACCAGTCTCGTCATTAAAATCAATGCCTCAGGAGAAATGACTGAAATTCCATCTACTTTCCTACGGTTCAGTGGTCAGGCTATGTCATCTTGTAACTATTATTTAAAAACTCTAAAAAGCTTGTGGTGGTTTGTGTGAAATACAGAATAGAATGGTTGTGGTTAACTGATGAAGGTACTTCCTTTGGGCGTGATTATTCATTCTCCATTTGGAGGCTTTAAAGAGGCACTCGTGTCCTATTGGAATGTGTTGAGTCCGACTATTGGACAGAAAATGAGTGCAAAGCCTAACCAGGTTATAACTGATGCTCATGCCGCTCAGTCATTGGTTCGAGTGCAAATCTGAGAGTCCCTTCCAAGGCAGCCTAGACAGACATCTATAATAAGCTTTGTTCTGCTTGAGTGTATGAATTGTTGAAGAGCTTTCTTGCAAAATTAATCACCAGGAACCCTAACTGCATCTCTCAGCTCTGCAGACTCCGTGGCCGCAGAGTTCAGGAAAATATATTTCCCTTTTCACAAAAAATAGGAACAGTTTTTGTTTCTGCAGAGTTGGGACGATCAGGCATGCTTCATTGAGTTTGATAGCTTTAAAGATCTCCACCCCTCTGCTCTCCCGTCCCCATATTCCACACTTTTGTATGTGCCTGAACCAAACCCCAACACCCAGAACCTACCTAGGAGCTGTTGCTGCTGTAGGGAAATGAGAAGGAAACATGGATACATAACATGTGTAATTATAAACCATATTGTTAAGCTTATTGTGTTATGTCTCATAAAATACATTCATACAACATCATCACTGTGTCATAACGTGACCTGTAGGGATACAGATTTCATATCTTACCCGAGAGTACTTGAGGCATGACACTCTACTGGAAGCAAGCTGCTCTATGGTAAACCAGCTAAATATTAGAACAGATGTTTATTTGCTTCAGGAATGTAATCTTTGTTATAATATTAATTATAACAAATATCTGTTGGATTCTTCAATACCATCCACACCCAGTTTCTTATGTTACTGGAGACAACATAAGCATTGTCCATTCATGTTGAGATTACGGTCAGGAAAGCATACCAACACCTCTGCTACCTCAGAAGGCTACAGAAATTTGGCATGTCCACAATGGGTCTTACTAATTTTTATAGGTGCACCACAGAATGCATCCTATCTGGATATATCACAGCTTAGTTTGGCAACTGCTCTGCCCAAGACTGCAAGAAATTAAAGAGAGTTGTGAACACAGCCCAGTCCATCATGCAAACCAACCTTCCATCCATTGTCTCTGTCTATGCTTCCTGTTGCCTCGAGAAAGCAGCCAATACAATCAAAGAGTTGTCCCACCCTAGTTGTAACCTCTTCCACTCTCTTCCATCAGGCAGAAGATACACAAGTTAGAAAGCATATACCAACAGAGTCAAGAACAGCCCCTTCCCCGCTATTATCAGACTTATGAATGGACCTTTCATATATTAGAGTTGATCTTTCTCTGTACCTTCTCTGTCACTGTAACACTATATGTTGCATTCTGTTCTGTTATCCTGATATACTTATGTAAGGTATGATTTGTCTGGATAGCATAGAAAACAATGCTTTTCACTGTATCTTAGTACATGTGACAATTATATATCAAACAAAACCAAATCAAATCAGGTAAAACACCTAGTTAGAGGCAAAACCACACCACAACCCAATGGATGTGAATAATCTTAAGACTGACGTACATTTGAAGAGAAATATTAGGGCAAATGAGAATTAAAGCATAACCATATTGTTCAGCCAATAGTGCTTGTTTTACTTACTTTGATAAATGATGAAGTTTGTTTTATGACAAATAGTAACATCTTGTCAACATAGTTCTATTGGTTAAAATGAGAGCTTTTAATTTTTTTAAAAATGTTATTGGTGCTTAACAGGATTGAAATAAATAGTCCTGACTAAACCGACACATCAGCACAGATGATAAATTCAAGTGGGGTTAGTGGCAACCTACAATGGCAAACTATTTCCCAGGTAACCTACATCTCTGCTTCTATTCTTATGACATACATTTTGCTTTGTCATTCTTACTTAGACTGGGGGAGGGGGGAGTGATGGTGGAAACAGGGATCAATTATTAACAGCAATTTTAAAAATGCCGTGAACAATTCCAGCATAAACATCTTCAAACGAGGCATTTCAAAATATCTGTGGAAACTATTTTAGCAACTTCAAAACTTTCACCACTGTTTGCTTTTCAACCTTTTGTGTTTGTGACATAGTTTGAACAGAGTATTGGTTTGTTGATGAGATGAAGAATGCAAACGACCTCTTCTGAGTACAGTCCTGTGGGCAGATCAGAGTCACTGATCAGCATTACAACTGAGTGACAAGCTTTAAGCTCTGACCAAGCCCATTGAAAAGGTCACATGAGAATCAAACACCAATGTATTGAAATACAATATAAACCTCCCTGAAGATGTAAATTAAAAACAACTGACAATGCTCCTTTAAAAAAAAAGTTTGGATATGCATATTGATCATTTTAGAGAGGAGACTATTGAAAACCTACTGGTTATTTCCCATGTTGTTACGCAGTCATTCTGACAATTATTGAAATGGTGAAAATCAAATAAACCATGTTCATTGTACAACAATAAAATTCAAGAAAACCCCAAATGTCAGGCCAGTATATGTGAAAGAAAGAGAAAGAATCAAACTTCCTTCTGAACATATAAAGATATATTTGGCAGTTATGGGACTGCTACTGTTACATTTCAACTTCAGTACCAGTCTCACCTGTCACCTTCATGACTAATACTGGGTCAAATTGAGCCAGAGCATTTGGTGGTAAAAGCCACAATAACTGTTCATGTTTGCCATTGTTAAACTACTGAAACTGATAGCAACTTTGAGAGTCTGCAAAAGTTCAGACTAATAAAGGAGCCTAACATTTCCTCAGAAGGAGGGTATGCTTCAATCATTGAGCAAAAGGAACGTTTCTTAGTCTCGCTGCAAAAGCCCTCGAGAAAGTTGCACTGCAGTAATTGAGGTGTAAATGGGTTTTAACAGTGTGTTAATTTTATGAGTACAGTTGAACAGCTTCACTGTCCTCAAAAATGTAAGTTCTTTGTTATGATGCAAAAAAATGCCATGTATTTTACAATATCCCTTTCAACATTTATTTCTGGTATTTGAGCTTCTCTCCCAATCTAATAATAGACATTTATTTTCCAACCTGAACTATATAAACTATAATTATAAAGATTCAATGCTTTTGATTTCTTGGTTTTTCTGTTGGAGTGAATACTTCAATGTGATTGGCTACTTCCCTGGTTTGAGGCTTTCACTGCTGATGAGACTGTAAGGTTCCATTGAGCTGTTCTCACTCTTTGCATATCAAGAAAAACATTGGAATCTGACATTCCCTATAGATTCAAAATCCAAAGGCATTTCTTACTTATGCAGGACACTATTTACATACATTGAGGCAATGAGAGGCTCTGATAACTGAATGGACCCCCACTGTACTTTGACAGAAAGACCTTAGAAGATTGTCTTTCCCCACTGCATCTTGGTGGCAGCTACTCCATGCGACTTGAATCCATGTCCTTAGAACATTCTGAATTACTAATGAAGTAACATCATGATGACATCACCACATTCCTCTGGGTTCATTGGTTTAACAGGGAGCACACAATATTACACAAGCAAAGAAAGATAGCAAATATTAAGGATAGAGATGAGAAGCTGTGTGCAGTTTTGATCTCCTTATCTCAGCAAGAACCTTGTTGTGATTAAGGAAGTGCAATAGAAGCTTTTCAGATTAATCCCTGGGTTGGACTGTTATTAGAAGACTCTGAAAAAAATGGGTCTGTATTCTCTAGCATTTCAAACAATGAGAGGTGATCTAATGAAAACTTACAGAATATTGACAGGGTGTGACAGGACCGATGTGGACAGGTTGATTCCCTTGACTGGTGATTCAAGAACCAGAGGATGCAATCTCCTCAGGTGAGGAGGAATTTCTTATGTAGAGGAGCTGGCGTTGAACTGGGGTGGACAACTTTAGAAATCATACAACACCAGATTATAGTCCAACAGGTTTATTTGGAAGCACTAGCTTTCAGAGCGCTGCTGCTTTGTCAGGTAGCTATGTTGAAGGAGCAGCGCTCTGAAAGCTAGTGCTTCCAAATAAACCTGTTAGACTATAACTGGGTGTGGTGTGATTTATAACTTTGAGGAATTTCTTGACTCAGAGGATTTTGAATCTTTCGCCCACTCTACCCCAGAGGGCTAGGGAAGCTCAATCACTCTCAAGATAGAGATTGATAGGTTCCTGAATATGAATGAGATCAAGAGATATGGGGATAGTAGGAAAGATGGTGTTGAAGTAGATGATCAGCAATGATCTGTTTGAATGACAGAGTAGTCATGATGGGCTGAATGGCTTACTTCTGGTCTTATTTCCTATCTCCCTGTGATACAATGTACCCCCAGAATAGGAGGTGAAGTATAGCATGGTGTGTTGCATGTGTCAGTTATTGAATGCCAGGGAATTGAAGAAACATTTTATTGTCTGGTTTGACTCCAGCATTTCCAGGTCTTCTTACACTTTGGTGACAAAATCTCAAACGTGTCGCTTGACCTTTTGGATGTTTGCTCCTTTTCACTTCTCATGTAACACGAGAAACAATAACTTGTAACCTGAAGGAAACAGTCACACTGCAGCACAGCCATCACATAGTCCTGACCCTAACCACCACTTCAAAGCAGCTTCCTGAGGCAGGACTCTCTCATTTGATAAGACAGTAACACAATTAAATAAATAGTTCCTGCCAAAATTGTCAGATAATTGGAGCAGCTGCTTTAATTAGAAATACCAATCAATATTCATCAGGCCAGAGGAATTGAGAAAATGGCTTCTATGCAGATCTGGAATGGGTATCATCATTAGAATTGAACCAAAGCTAATCCACCCACCGAGGTCATTCTGACAGATAACCAATTAATAGTGGCTTCATTGTTTTTTTCTCTTGGCCAATTAATATTTAAAAGCCTCAAAATGATTTTTATAAAACTGACTTAACAGTGTTGTACATCTGATCTACTCCGACATCTATCTCTTGGCTGTTTCTTATCATTGTCCTAATTATTTATTTTTAATAAAAGTATCCCCCACACCCAGAGTTTCCTCAGTAGAACATGCCTTAATTGGTTCACATTGCTCAGCATTTCTGCACTTGTCAAGGATTTCTGTGGTAGAGGTTCTGAAGTCAGCAATAACAGAGGTCGAATATAGATCAAAACTCTCTGTACTCCACCCTGTGAGAATGTTCCTTAGTCTGACTTTTACATGGCCATCACTCACTGACACATTTCTCTTTCATCAACTTTTATGCCCTAGCTGAATCAAATTAAAAATGTTCTCAACTTTAAATATTCATCATTTTAATGTTACAATACAAACTTGATTCGATGCAGTTCATTTATTCGGTAATGATGAGAACCTTAGCTGATGGAAGGGGAGATGGTAGTGTTGTTGCCTTGTCTCAGAATGTATGTAAATCTAGGTTTGTTCAATATATTGCATCAGTGCATGACACTATGATCTTTGCTATACATTCTGTGTCCAACGATCCTACTCCATGAGCTACTTGACGAAAACAGCAGCGCTCCGAAAGCTTGTACTTCCAAATGGATCTGTTAGACTATAATCTGCTGTCGCGCAATTTTTAACTTTGTCCACCCCAGTCCAACACCAGCACCTCCACGTCAGAATGTAAGGTTTGTGAGTTCAAGCCCTGGTCACAGATCGATGCTCCAATGCAGTATTGTGAGAAGGCTGCACTGTTGGATGTGCTGCTTTTCAGGTGAGACAATTAAAATTGCTCTTCCCAGTGGATGTAAAAAATCCAGTGTTGATCCCTCAACCAGAGTAGCCACAACAGATAATCCCATCACTGTTTGCAGAGCAAAATGCTTCCATCATAGAATAGAATCTTTACAGGATGGAACCAAGCCATTCTGCCCATCGAGTCCACACCAACCCTCCGAACAGCATCCCGCCACTGCCCTTCTACTCTATCCCTGCATTTCCTATGGCCAATTAATTTAACCTGCACATCTTCAGACTGTGGGAGGGAACCAGAGCACCTAGAGGAAGCCCATGCAGACACAGGGAGGTAGTGCAAATAGTTACCCGAGGGTGAAATTGGACTCATGTCCCTGGTGCTATGGGGCAGCAGCGTGAACCACTGAGCCATCATGCCACCCATGTTTCCCTTCCTTTCTTTACAATATTCCACCATAATTATTGGTTGTTATGGATCTCTGGATGTTGCTAAAGGTGCTACCCAAATGTAATTTCTTCCTATCTGAATTGGAGAGAGTGCGTGACCATGTTGTAGAACTGGGCGTGACAAGTACATTTAGATGTAGTTAATTCATTAATATTCCAAATGAAAAAGACGATATTAATAATGGTAAGTGTGAGTTTAACCAAAGTGCTTTAAAAATGGCTCACAAAAGTCTTGTAGAAGAGGAAATCTGACACTTTTACCTGATCTGGCTGATACCTGATTCCAATCCCATAGCAATGTGATTGACTCTGAACTAACTTCTGAGATAGCTGAGCAACTTACTCAGTTACATTTTGAAAGGCAGCTCAGCAACACCTTCTCAAGGATAATGAGGATTGGATAATAAATCCTGATATTGCCAGCAATGTCCATAACACCTTAAGATGTAGGAGAAGAATCTTCCACTCTAAACATCCCAGGAGTTACCAATGACCAGAAACTTAATTGGACTCACAATATAAGTACAATGGCTACAAGAGTCGGTCAGAGGCTTGGAATGCTGTGGTGAGTAACTCGCCTATAGACTCTCCAAAGCCTGTGTACCATCTCTAGTGCAGGAGTGTGCAGGACTCCACAAGTCAGGAGTGTAGTGGAATACTTACCTGAATGGGTGCAGCTCTAATAACAATCAAGACACTTGACACCATCCAGGACAAAGCAGTCCACTTGATTGGCACCATGATCTCAAACCCACTCCCTCCACCATCAATGCTCAGTAGCAGCAGTGTGTACTATCTACAAGATGCACTCTGGCAATTCACCAAAGATCCTCAGACAGCACCTTACAAACCCACAACCACTACCATCTATATGGTCAGGCCCAGCAGATACCTGGGAAGAACATCACCTGAAATTTCCACTCCAAGCCACTCACCATCCTGATTTGGAAATATAATGGCATTCCTTCAATGTCACTGGGTCAACATCCTGGAATTCCTTCCGTAACAGCATTGTTGGGGGATGTCCATTGTTGGACTGCAGTGGTTCAGAGTCTAGGACCAAAGGACATAGTCTCAGAATGAAGGGTCACCAATTTAAGACTGAAATGAGGAGGAATCTCTTCTCTCAAATAGCTGAGAGTCTTTGGAACTCCTTGCCACAGAGAGCTGTGGGGGCAGAGTCCTTGTATAAATTTAATGCTGAGAAAGATAGATCCTTGATCATTTGAGGAATCAATGGTCATCAGGAAAGGGAAGGAAAGTGGACCTGAGGAAAGTTGGATTAGCCAAGAGTGAGAGGCTGAATGGCCTACCCCCTTTCCTATTTCTGATGGTCTTATAGTCTTAAGGCAACTCACCACTGCCTTTTCAAAGACAACTAAAGATAGGCAATAAACGTCAAGCAGACAGCAACACCCACAGCCCACATCCCATGACAGAATTCTTTAAAGTTAGGCTATTCAGCCTATCAAATCTGCTCTGCCATTCAGTGAGAGCATGGCTGATCTAAATACCGTCAATTCTATTTTCCTGCCTTTTCCCCATAACTCTTGATTCCCTTACTGTTTAAAAACCTGCCTAAGATCTACCTACATCCCAAGATTGAATACAAAGAAATCTGTGGACTACTTTGGTTCCGTTAATTTTATATTGTAATTTCTAAACTTCATATCGGGTATCAGGCTAAAAGGAGCCATATCTGGAAAATAATAAAGGCAGTGAAGAATGTAAGAGAATTTCAATGAAATGATAGAGGCATTTTTAACTCCTTTCTGACTTTTCATCACCAACGTATCTCTATTGTCTTTCCATCATGTTGTTAACTTCATTGAATTTTAGAATTAGAATCCCCACAGTGTGCAAACAGGCCCTTCGGCCCAACAAGTCCACACCAACCCTCCGAAGAGTAATCCACCCTGACCCTATATTTACCATGACAAATGGACCTAACCTACACAGCCCTATAGACAATTTAGCATGGCCAATTCACCTAACCTGCACATCTTTGGACTGTGGGAGGAAACCCACGCAGACAGGGGGGAATGTGCAAACTCCACACAGTCACCCAAGACTGGAATCGAACCCAGTTCCCTGGTGCTGTGAGACAGCAGTGCTAACCACTGAGCCACCATGCTGCCCTAAAGGGGCAATCATAACATTGATTTTTGCTTTTTAAGTTTACATTCAGAATAATTCTAAACTTTAATTCACCATTGGAGGTGCAAAAATGTTTTTGATAAGATGATATATATAATTATCAATCTTTTTTCTTGTTCCAAAGCTACAGAGAATTTTTCATGAAGAGTTCAACACAGAAGGATTTGTTGTTCAATTTTTTAACACCTTCCAATGAATAGAGTAACTTAATAATGCTGATTGCTTGACTATGTATAGCCACAGTGACAGAACCTTTCCCATTTGCTCTGGAACTTGGTAACCTGTCCAACACAGACAGATTGGTTAATGGCATCCAGTCATCCAAGCATGTAAACCCTTTTTTTATGGTTTCACAAGCAAAGAAAGCAACTTTTGATGGGAATTTATTTATCTTTCATGTGTGTCAAAGCCTCTCATTCCCAATGGGAATCTGTATAGAGCTGACCATAGTGCTCTATCTTTGGCTTGCAAAGCTGCCATCCTCCCCAAAATAGCTAAAATTAAACCTCAATATTTATTTCACTGGTTTTTTCAAATGTCTTTTCAAGGCAGGCCAGTCCAATTATGAACATAATTCACTTCTTGTTGGGTCAGTTTTCAAATCATCGGTGGATCACATTGATGAGGAAAGTGAACCACAACTCTTACCTCATAGACAGAGGCCATTCGGTCAATCGTGCCTGCACCAGCTGTTCAAATGAGCATCATTACCTACTTTTCTGCTTTCTCCCATATCCCTGCACACCATTTCAATCCAAATAAACATCCAATGCCCTCTCAAATGCCACAATCGAATCTGTCTCCGTCATATTTCTAGGCATTGCATTCTAACTACTCAGAATCTTTCTTTTGATATCACCCTTGCTTCTTTTACACATCACCTCAAATCTGTTTTTACAAATGGGAACAACTTTTTCCCAACTACTCTATCTAGCCCACCCATAATTTTGACAAACTCTATGAAATCTCTTCTCTGTCTCCTTCTGTCCAAGGAGAACAATCCCACCTTTTTTCATCTATCCTCAGGATTGAAGATTCCCATCCCTGGAACCATTCTTGTAAATCACTTCTGAACTCTTAAATGCAATTGCATCTATCGTACAATGTGGCACCCACAATTGTGCACAATATTTTAGCTGAGATCTTACAAGAGTATTGTACAAGTTCAAAAATCACCTCTTGTACTTTATGGCCCTATTAATAAAGCAGAGGGGGTTGGATGCTTCATTAACTACTCTCTCCACTTTTCCTGCCATCTCTTTAATGATCTGTGCACATTTACACCGAGATCCCTCTGCTCCTGCATTCCCTTTAGCATTGTACCCTCTATTTTATGTTGTCTTTCAATGTTCTTCCTACCAAAGAGCAGCACCCCACATTTCTCTCCATTGAATTTCATCTGCCACCTTTCCAACCACTCCAAGAACTTGCCAGTGTCTTTTCGGAGTTCCACATTGTCTTCCCCACACTTCACAGTTTTTACAATTTTCATGTCATCTGCAAAATTAGAAATTGTCCACTGTACACTGAGGTAGGCAAGGCCCCCCCAGTACTGACCCTGGGTGAACTCCAGTATAAATCCTTCCTCCAGCCAGAAAAGTATCTGTTGACCATTAATCTCTGTTTTCGATCACTTAGCCAATTTTATATCCAAGCTGCTACTGTCTCTTCTTCGCCAAGAGCTCTCCATTTCCTCACAAGTCTGTTGTGTAGCAGTATATGCTGGAAATACATGGTCACCATAACAACAGTGTAACTGCAGTGAGGTACCATGAGCATTTATAGAGTTTCATATACTTCGGTATCAGGGATTATTTTAATTTTTGAGGCTAGTAAATGTTATATAAGTCTTTCCCAACTATCAATTATCTGAATACTGGATTATCCGAAGGAGAGCTCGAGGTCCCGGTAGAAACATTATGTCAACAAGCTGTTATTAAAAACAATCTCTGCTCACTGAAATGCTGCCGAGGACAGTCGTGGACAGTACAGGCACTGTCTCCAAATGACTGACCTCCCGCCCTCTCTTTCTCCCATCACACTTTCCATGGAGTTCTACACAAGGGTGAACCCTAAACCTTCCTTCCCCAAATAATCCCTCCAACATTGTCCTATACAGGGCAGAGGTGGAACTT
>NC_057732.1:47987242-48014140 GCF_004010195.1 Chiloscyllium plagiosum | reverse complement strand
TGGGAGTGGGAGTGGGGTAGGGGTGGGAGTGGGGTAGTGGGGCTCGCACGTGGTGTGCTGCTGCCTAGTCTCCTTAACGGGGAGCTGACTTCACAGAAAGCTCTGAGTGCCAGAGGAAATCAATTAACCGAATAATCAATTATCTGAACGAAATAGTGCCTGCCCATTTTGTTCGGATAATCAAGGTTTCTCTGTATTGCCCAAATCAAAATGAACCGCCTTGTGTTTCATTTCAGATCGGGCAATTGAGAGTGGTTCACCTAAAATTCAGTTTACAGCATACTGCCCAATCAGTCAAGGCTGAAGAAGCGGGGATTAGACGCTGAGTATCAGGGAACATAATGTAATTTTATATCTTAAAAAAAGTATTGCTTTTTAAGACAACCCTCTCACTCCAGGTATTAGTCTGGTAAACCTTCTCTGAACTGTCTTCAATGAATTCATATTTGTTACCAAGTAAGGTGAATTGTACTGTGTACAGTCCTTCAGATATTGAATCATCAGTGTCCTGTAAAACTGAAGCCTAACTTCCTTCCACCACTGATGCTCAGTGGCAGTAATGTGTACATCTACAAGATACTCTGCAGTAACTCACCAAATTTCTTTGAAATAGACTTTCAAAATCTTGACACCAACCAGCTAGAAGAGTGGCAGTTGCATGGAACACTTCCAACTTAGAGATTCCCTCAAAGTCCCAAACCACCCTGAGCCATTGGTTCCTTCAATGTCCCTGGATCAAAATCTTGGAACGCACTCCCTAACTGTACTCTGGGAATCCAAAGACCTGAGTCGAGAGTGTGGTCCTGAAAAAGCACAGCAGGTCAGGCAGCATCCAAGGAGTAGAAAAATCGACGTTTCGGGCATATCAGGAATGTCCATAGACCTCAAGAATTTCAACAATGCAAGTAAGTAGCTTGCCATCACCTTCCCAGGACAATCAGAATGGGCCATAAATACTGGCCTGGCCAGCAACATCCATATCCCTTAAACAAATGATAACTTCATAAATCATTCGAAGTGCCATGGAATCATTGAACTTTAAAATCGTCTCTGATATTCCAGCTCAGTTGTGACATTGCTGAGAGTGATGCATGTGGGAATCCTGGATATTTTGAGACCTGTGCTTCCTGCTGGGGAAGCCATACTTGTCATCTGTTATGAAAAACAACTATGTGGAACATCTTGTTGTTTTGATGTAGCTCGTCCATTGGTTTTCCTCAATTTATCACAATGTCAGTGGCCTTCTTGAACTGATAATAAAACCTGAAGAGTGTTGTTTAAAGTACTGCTAAATACCAGTCAGCGTGCATAGCCATTGTGAAGTGACTTATTACCCAGAATCTGACTCTAGAATATATTGCACCAATCTACTTTTAATTCAGGAAGAAAGTTTCTGCCAGGCAGTTCACCATATCAATACCTAGCAGAGAAGGAAACATTATACTGTGCAGTGATGTTGTGGAGATCAGTACGAGCTGATACAGGTTGAATTCTCATCCTTACTTTCAAATCTCACCATTTTTATTTTGTAAATTAAAGAGATCTGCATTTTGCAATGCAGTGTATCAATTGTATACTTTAATGCACAAAATTGTGCAAAATGTACATTATTTTATGCCTTATTTACTTTTTAAAAATTGTCCTAAATATGTTCAGATTTAAGATTAGCTGTTTTATTTACATCGACATTTTGCCATTTAATTTTAGAGAATGCTAATTAATTATAATGAGTTATTACCACTAAAAAGGATGTGGAAGTTTGTCTCTCAGCTGCTGTCCTCTCAGCCTCAGTTGTTGTAACTGATGTTGGAAGTCACAGCTTGAAGTAGAAGAAAACAATATACAATCAACATGTACAATTATTTGTCATAATACTCAATGATAAATCTATGTGATTCTAAGAGTTACGCACAGTCTCTTTTCTCAGTGAAATGAAGAATTCCAATTAGCACGTTTCAGGAAAACTAGAGGTTTAAGGTGAGAGGGGAAAGATTTAAAGGGGACCTGAGGGACAACATTTTCATGCAGTGGATGGTGTGTGTATGGAGCTAGCTGTCAGGGGAAGTGGTGGAGGCTGATATAATTACAAGTTTAAAAGACATCTGGATGGGTACATGAATAGGAAGGGTTTAGAGGGATATGGGTCAAGATTAGAGTAGGGTTGGAAAAGCACAGCAGGTCAGGCAGCATCTGAGGAGCAGGGAAATCAATGTTTCAGGCCAAAGTCCTTCATCAGGGCTTCCTGAATTTCCTGTTCCTCGGATGCTGCCTGACCTGCTGTGCTTTTCTAGCATTACTCTAATTTTGACTCTAATCTCCAGCATCTGCAGCACCGATGTTCGCCTTGGGATACGGGCCAAGTGCTGACAAATATGACTAGATTACTTTGGGATATCAGGTCAGCATGGATGAGTTGGACTGAAGGATCTGCTCCCGTGCTGTACCTCCCTCTGACTCTATGACCCCTGTTGATTCTCCCTTTCTAAACTCAAGGCAGTGGTTCTACTCAGAGCTGTGATGAAGAATCATCTAAACTCGAAACATTAACTTGCTCTCTCTCTCCATTGATGCTGCCTGACCCGCTGTGACCTCCAGCATGTTTTGTTCTCAGCAAGGATTCCAGCATCTGCAGTTATTTGCCCCTTCCATGTTGTAACTGATGTTAGGTTCAAGAGTAAAACTTGTCTTCAAGTTAATATTTAAGATTCTTTACAATTGATAAAGCTTCATGGAAGTGGAACTGCTGTTGTAATATAGGAAATGTGGCGGACAGCAATTTACACACAGCAATTTTGAATGAACAGCTATGCAATGATAACCAGGAATCTGTTTTAGTGATGTTGACTTGTGGTGCCAAGGCATATAAGGCTATGGAGTAAGTGAGGACTTCAGATACTGAAGATCAAAGTCGAAGAGTGTGCCGCTGGAAAAGGCAGCATCCGAAGAGCAGGAGAATCAATGTTTTAAGCATAAGCCCTTCATCTGGAATGAGAGGGTGGGCCAAGGGGGCTGAGAGATAAATGGAGGGGGGCTGAGGGGAAGGTAGCTGGGAATGCGATAGGTAGATGAAGGTGGGGGCTGATGGTGATAGGTTGAAGAGGGGGGTTGAGCATATAGCTGGGAAAGAAGATGGACAAGCAGGATAGTTCAAGAGGACAGTGCTGAGTTGGAGGGTTGGATCTGGGATAAGGTGGGGGAGGGGAAATGAGGAAACTGGTAAAATCCATATTGATCCCATGTGGTTGGAGGGTCCCAAGGCAGAAGATGCGGCGTTCTTCCTCCAGGTGTCGGGTGGCTACAGTTTGGCAGTGGAGGCAGCCCAGGACTTGCATGTCCTTGGTGGAGTGAGAGGGGGAATTAAAGTGTTCAGCCACAGGGTGGTGGGGTTGGTTTGTGCCTGTGTCCCAGAGATGTTCTCTGAAACATTCCTCAAGTTGGCTATGGGCCAAGAGCTGGAAAATGAGATTAGAATGGTTAGATGGTGTTTTTGATTGGCACGGATATGATGGGCCAAATGGTCTTTTCCTGTGCTATAGATTTCTATGACTCAATAAGTGCTGGCCAGAACTCTGGTAGTAATCCTTCTACTCTTGTTTAAAAAAAGGGAGTAAATAGTGGTGACAATGTAGAAAGCACCTCGATTTAATATGTTCCTTAAGAAAGGGAGAATCAGCAGCGGTCATAGAGACAGAGGGATAGCACAGAAGCAGACCTTTCGGTTCAACTCGTCCATGCTGACCTGATACCCCAAACTGATCTAGTCCCATTTTCCAGCACTTGGCCCATATCCCTCTGAAACCTTCCTATTCATGTACCCATCCATACGCCTTTTAAACTTGTAATTGTACTAGACTCCACCACTTCCTCTGGAAGTTCGTTCCAAACACGCACTACCCTTAGTGTGAAAAAGTTATCTCTCAGGTCCCTTTTAATTCTTTCCCCTCTCCCCTTAAACCTATGCACTCTAGTTTTCCTGAAATGGGCAAATGGAATTCTTCATTTCATTGAAAAAAGAGAGTGTGCGTAACTCTTAAAATCACAGATTTATCGAGTATTATGATAAATAATTGTACATGTTGATTGTATGTTATTTTCTTCTACTTAAAAGCTGACCACAATACTTTTATGATAAGCAGCATTACCCCATTACTCATTAGCCTTGAAATAAGGTAACTATTGAGATCTGCAAATGGTGAATTAGGAAAGTTGACACAAGTGCAGTGCTCTGTTTAGGATGAAATGGTCTTACTTCTCACAATGATAGCACTATAATCAAAACAAGAAAATCCCATTTATGATGTGTTTTAAAACATGACTGAGTGCTATTGAACTTCTTCAGATTCCATTCCATTAGCTTTAGCAACTTCAGGATCAGTCATCCACATCCCTTTACTCTCAAATAACAAAGAATCACTTTCCTTTAACTGCCCAAAGGTGAAAAGAGAAGATTCGTGACATCCATCTTGCTCTTTATGAAAATCCATAGACACTTGAAATGTCTGACATCTTAGAAAAGTTATTGTGTAAAATTCGTACTATGTTTAACAGAGCTCCTTGGGACATTTCAATTCACTCTGTTGATATTCCAAGAAAGAGTGACTTTCCAGTTAATATTTCCCCAGGTTATCAATTCCAGAAATATGTATTTATATACATATTTAGAGACACAGGCATTTACATATGCACCTAACAGTTCATATTTCTTATATTGTCAGGAGGTTGTGTGTTCAAGACATAGAATCACACAATTATATGGTGCAGAAGGAGGCCATTCAGCCTGTCATATCTACGCTGGCTGTTTGAATTCAGTGCCAATCTCCTGCCTTTTCATTCTAACACTGCACATTGGTCACTTTAAATAATCATCCAATGCCCTCATGAATGCCTCAATTGAAACTTCCTTCACCACACTTCCAGGTTGTGTCTTCTATGCTTGTTTTGTGAAAACATTTTCTCTCGTCTTTTATTGGCATCTTTTGCAAAACCCTGTAAAATCTGTGGCCTCTGGCTCTCAATCCATTTGGATTTCCCCAGTGCACTCTCTCAGTGCCCCTCACAATTGTGAAAACTTCTTTTAAATTTCCTCTTCAGGAAAAGAAACACAACTTCTCCAATCTGTCAATGTAATTGAAGTATTGCATCTCTGGAACCATTCCTATAAACCTTGCAGCACTGTCTCTTATTCATTCTCATTCTTCCTATAATATATGCAGCTAGCATGGGATTTGAACCTAAAACCTAATCAAGACTGGAGGAGGCCTCCTAACCCAGAGGTAGGGACAGTACCACTATATCATAAAAGTCCACTGCACATTCTGTTTATAGCTTACAATTCTCACAAATTCTGTGTTGTCCATGAACACCACCACAAATCTGCTTTGAACGTGAAAAATACTCACGACCCATTATTCTGTTTCCTATCCCTATCCCCATCCCTATGGTCAATTCTATATCCACTCGCTCCAAGACTTCGATGATGGCACTGCAGTGCAGGACTAATGAAATTCTGCTCTATTCATTGTCTTTCGAATGAGAATTTGAACTGATTGCTCTCTATTCTCACAGATATAACATATTTCATGGCACTGACTCACAGAAGAGCAAAGAAATTAGCTGAAGTATGCTAACCAATATTTATTCCTCAATCAACCTCAGAGTAATTAGTTACAGTCAGTACCACATTGCTGTTTGAGGCATCTTGACCAATTAGTTGCTGATTTGATTGATTGATTGATTTACTGTCATGTGTACTGAAGTACAGTGAAAAGATTTGTTTAGGAGCAGTACAGGCAGATCATAGTAAGCAAGGATGTACAGATCAAAAAGACTTAGACAGAGGTATGCAGGTTACATTGCTTATTGAGGCTAGAGAATCCATTCATCAGTCGAATAACAGCAGGGAAGAAGTTGTTCCTGAACCTGTTAGTACATGCATTCAGGCTTCTGTATCTTCTGCCTGATAGAAGAGGTTTTAGGAGATCATTACCAGGATGCATTGGGTCTTTGATGATGTTGGCAGCCTTTCCACAGCAGTGAAACGTGTAAATTAAGTCCATGAATGGGAGGTTGACTTTGATGATGGTCTAGCTTTTCCAGCAACACATTTTCAGCTCTGATCTCCAGCATCTGCAGACCTCACTTTCTCCTCCTTTGATGATGGTCTAGGCTGTGCACACAACCTTTCTTATGGTCCTGTGCAGAGCAGTTGCCAGACCAGGCCATTATGCATCTGGACAGTATACTTGCAAAGGTGCATCTGTAGAAGTTGGTGAGGATCCTTACATACATGCCAAATTCCCTGAGCTGCCTGAGGAAGAAGAGATGTTGTGCCTTCTTGACTGTTGCAACTACATGGGAAGACCAGAACAGGTTGTCGGTTAGCGTCACTTTGAGGAACTTGATGTTCCTCACTGTCTTAACCTCAGCTCTGCTGATGTAATTGGGGGCATGTTCTCCTCCTTTTCCTGCATCTCTATAATGATGATATTTTTATTGGCTGTAAAATGTCTTGGAATTTCCAAGGATATGATAGCTGCTATAAAACTCTAACTTTTTTCCTCTTCTGCGCACTGAATTGAGTATAGTTCTGTATGTGCAAAGCATCTAATTTGGGTAATTGAATAGATTATTTGTGATGAATGGAGCACTTTTCTGTTTGGCATCTGAGAACAGGCTTTGTAAATGTGTATTTTATGATGCTCTGGCAGTGTGCCTACAATTTCCCAATATTCCGGGCTAATGTCTGATGTACTCATCATCGGTAACATTTAGCCGAAGATTATCCCTCTCATGCTTCCTGAAACCTTTTCCAATAAGTTGCCAGTTCGAGGCTTGGAAACTGCTGCCATCTCTTAGTCAATGGTGGCAGTGGGGAAGGAGAAGATTTATTAGTGGGTGTTGGGAGATGGTCATGGCTGCCTTAGAGATGGTATTGAAGAAGGGCTTATGCCCGAAACGTCGATTCTCCTGTTCCCTGGATGCTGCCTGACCTGCTGCGCTTTTCCAGCAACACATCTCCGGCTCTGATCTCCAGCATCTGCAGACCTCACTTTCTCCTTAGAGATGGTATTCCCAATTCTAGTTGTGTCCACCACTTTGGGAAGTCCTACTGTTGTATCAACCTTGAAGTGTTCTCAACGAAAAAGTGTTACGTTTATATTGTGGATTTCATAACTTCATAACATCTCAAAGCTCATTACAGCAATTGAAGTACTTTTAAGGGGAAGTCATTGTTGTAATTTGGGAGAGATGGAAGACAATTTGCATGCAGTAAGCTCACATAAATGTGATAGCTCAAATGATCAAATTCTGTTCCTCTATTTTATGGAGAAATCATTGCTACTGAAAGCTGTGGAGAACAAGTGCAGTTAGGACAGAGATAGATAGGTTCTGATTAGTAAAGGGATCAAAGGTTATGGGGAGAAGGCAGGAGAATAGGACTGAGAAACATATCAACTGTGATTGAATGGTGGAGCAGGCACAATGGGTTGAATGACCTTATTCTACCCATGTACCCTACAGTCTGACCAGCAATGTGATCTAGACCAGGTAATCAGCTTTTGCTGTAGTACTGCCAAAGAAACACATTTTCACCAGAGAGGATTGACATGCTTTTCTTTGACAGAATGTGATGGGATTTTTTAAATCTACCTGAGATAGCAGTGGTTTCCAGTGACATGTGAAAAACAGCACCTCTGACAATGTAGCACTTTGTTAGTACTGCACTGGGAGTGCCAGCACAGATTTAACACCAACATCTCTGTAATGGGCGGCACGGTGGCACAGTGGTTAGCACTGCTGCCTCACAGCGCCAGAGACCCGGCCGGTTTCCTCCCACAGTCACAAAGATGTGCAGGGTCAGGTGAATTGGCCATACTAAATTGCCCGTAGTGTTAGGTAAGGGGTAAATGTAGGTGTATGGGGTGGGTTTCGCTTCGGCGGGTCGGTGTGGACTTGTTGGGCCGAAGGGCCTGTTTCCACACTGTAATCTAATCTAATCTAATCTAATGGGTCTTGATCCATTGGTAAATGTGTTAATTGGCAAAAAATCTTAAGAGTGCTAGATAACATCATTTCAACTGCTATATGCCTTCATCACAAAATAGGAACAACAGCTATTCCCAACATCAACATGAAATTTCTCACTTACCTTAGTAGCCATTCTGTGGTCTCTCTGGATGTGAATTCCAATGTTGGTAATTAGATCAATGTGTGCAGCATATGAATGTTGAAGGTGTGTGACATGTAGTTGAGTACCTATACTACATCTAGATTTTTCTAAATTTGTTTATCAGATGTCAGTGACCCCTTGCATTTCATTACCAATCCTTCATTTCCCAGAGCTTGGTTAAGAGTCAACCACACTGTTATGGGTCAGGAGTCACATGTAGGACAAACCAAGTAAGGATGACAAAGTTTCTTCCCTGAAAGACATTAGTGAACCAGATGGGTTTTACAACAACCAACAGTGTTGTTAGGCGAGATTTTTATTCCTGTGCTTACTTACATTTAATTGATTTCAAGTCTGCCCCTGTGGTATTTGATCCCACTTCCGACTAAATGCCTGGGATTCTAGGTTACTGATCCAATGATATCATTATGAGAATCATAGAATCCCATTTGGCCCATCAAGTTCATACTAACCCTTTGAATAGCATCCCGCCCAGACCCTATCTCTGTAATCCTGCATTGAAAGACTTATGCCCAAAACATCAATTCTCCTGCTCCTAGGCTGCTGCCTGACCTGCTGTGCTTTTCCAACAACACACTCTCAATCCAGACTCATCCATCCAGCCTGCACATCCCTGAACACTATGGGATATTTAGCATAGCCAATCCAGCCTAACCTGTGCACCTTTGGACTGTGGGAGGAAACCAAAGCACCCGGAGAAAACTCACACAGACATGGGGAAAATGTACAAACTCTACACAGACAGTCGCCTGAGGGTGGAATTGAACCTGGGCTCCTGGTGCTAATGACTGAGCCACCACACTAAGCCAGCCTCTTCCCGAACTTCTCATTCAAATAATTAAATCATAATTCTATTTTTGTCAAGACATGAGAGTTGAAAGAAGAAAAATTCCTTTGAATTAAACAAGAGCTAAATTCTTGCAGCAAGATACCAATGACGATAAACCTCTCAGACAACATTCCAAAGAACAAGGCAAGATTTCCTCTGAACTGTAGGCCATAGCTTTTTATATCATTATATTGCTTAGGGCTTTATGTTGTGTATAAGCCTGCATTCCTTCACAAAACATGCATTTTAATGTGCCAAACTGAACGGGTCAATCTTGTGATAGTATTAAACTAACCCTCATTGTCTGTGGGTGGTTGTTCAGCTGGCCCTTTGTGTTGTCTCCATTAAAACTGGAACTCTGCAGGCTCAAGGTAAATTTCTGTCAGCATAGAGTCATAGAGATGTACAACATGGAAACAGACTCTTTGGTCCTTCTCGCCCATGCCGACCAGATATCCTAAATTGATCTAGTCCTATTTGCCAGCACTTGACCCATATCACATTCCAGACATTTGTGTTTTAGCCTGGCTTGACCACCTGTTATGTTTCAGGTACATGCTTCCACAAGCTGAAGGGTTAACTCATTTTCTCTCTATACACATGCTGCCTGCCCTGCTGAGCATACCTAGCATTTTCTGAATCATAGAATCCCTATAGTACAGACGCAGGCCATTCAGCCCATTGAATCTGCACTGAGCCTGTGAATAGCATCCCACGTAGGCCCATTTCCCACTCTCGCCCCATAACTCCACATTCATCATTGCTAATCCTCTGAGTCTACAATTTCCTGGGTACAACAGGGCAATTTAGTACAGCCAGTCAACCTAACCTGCAGATCTTTGACCTGTGGAAGTAAACCGGAGCACTCAGAGGAAACCCACGCAGACACGGGGAGAACGTGCAAACTCCACTCAGACAGTTGCCCGAGGCTGGAATCAAACCTGAGTCACTGTTGAGACAGCAGCGCTAACCACTGAGACACTGTGCCACCTTATTTTCTGTCTTTATTTCATAATTCCACTACGTGCAGTGTTTCAATTTTGTACTGCAATCCTTTCTTGGTGAAATTGTTCAAATTGCCTATTGTACGTCTGTTGGGAAAATAACATGCAAATTCCTCCTCAAGTTGGAGGATGGTGCGTTTGGGTAAGGAGGCTGGATTTTGGTGTTGGAGTGATGTTCATTGGACAAGAGGTGATGTTGTTTAGCTAGAGAGGAGCTGGTTATCAAAGTTGGGGAGTGGTATGGGGCTGGTAAAGCATACACTTGTGAAGAATGTGGAATCTGATCCCCAATGCAGGAAAAACATTTACCTGTACGTCGCAGCGCGTTCCAATCAAGTTCATAATGGATGGTGTTACTCAACGCATATGCTCCTTCCTTGAAGTCACACTCTCTGCATCCATGTTTGACTCCAGTATTTGTCAGTCACAGCAGAAGTGTTTGTGAGGTTGTTGTCCAGGTTGATTACTAGCTTGTTAATCCTTAATGCTATGTCTCAAAGTTAAAAACTTGCGTGAGGATGAAAAACAGAGCTTAACTTTGCTTGGAGACAGGCTGGTTCCAAAACCCATGTTTTGCTCATTGGGTGAGGTGCTGTTCATTGTGATTCTGGTCAGTGTGAGAAGGCATAGAGAGGAGAGGACTGTGCCCTCAGTGTTCAGTCAAAGAACAACATGAATGAGAAAGATTGGAAGCCAATTGAACAGGGTCAATCGGTCAATGATCCTGGAATTAGAGTCATAGATTCATAGAGCTGTACAGCATAGAAACAGACCTTTTGGTCCAACTTATCCATGCCAACCAGATATTCTAATCTAATTTAGTCCCATTTGCCAGCACTTGACCTATATTTCTCTAAACCCTTCCTATTCATGTACCCATCCAGATGCCTTTTAAATGTTGTATTACCACTCTCCATCAATTCCTCTGGCAGTCATTCTCATAGCCCCACTCCTACGTACTAGGGGGTGGCATGGTGGCTCAATGGTTAGCACTACTGCCTCACAGCACCACGGGTTTGATTCCTGCATTGGGCGGCTGTCTGTGTGGAGTTTGCATCTTCTCCCCGTGTCTGCGTGGGTTTCCTCCAGGTGCTCTGGTTTCTTTCCACAGTCCAAAGATGTGCAGGCTAGGTGAATTGGCCATGCTAAATTGTCCAAAGCGATATATGTATTAGTCAGGGGTACATGTAGGGGTTTGGGTGGGTTACACTTTGGAGGGTCAGTGTGGACTTGTTGGGCGCCTGTGTCCATACTGTAGGAAACCTAATCTATACGCACCATCCTCTGTGTGAAAAAGCTGCCCCTTGGCCCGTTTTAAATTTTCCTCTCTCACTTTAAACCAATGCCCTCTAGTTTTGGATTCCCCCACCCCAGAGAGAAAACTTTGTCTATTTACCATAACCATGTTTTTATATACCCTCATGATTTTATAAATCTCGATAAGATCACCCCTCAGACTCCGACCCTCCAGGGAAAACAGCCTCAACTCCACTTTCCCACATTATCTCCACATAACATTGGATTCCACAGTTCAAAAAGCTCACCAATATGTGTACAATGGTAATTTAGATGAGCATAAATGCTGGATCACAACCCATGAAAGAATAAATGAAAAAGAATTGAGGTGATGCTGTCCCTTTAAGAGGTTATTTTTGGTCCTGTTTTGGTTTTGAATAGAGGTTGTAAGGCAGAGATAATGAGCTGGCTGGTTAAGAGCTCGCCAGCAAACAGCTTGGGTGGCCTTGGGTTTTTTTTTAAAAAAACAGCCTGAATGGATATGGCCAGCTCTCGGAGATTAGATATCTGGGTTTTGGTTTTTCAGTAGCATAATGAAGCTATTGGGGTCCCAACAGAGTTGGAGCTTCAGTCGATGTCTCCTGCTGTCTCGGAATTTACTCTTGATCTCCCACCCAGGATGGAGAAAACAACTGCATGTGCGAATATATGACAGAATTTTCCTTTTCCCAAGAGGTTTGTTCATCAAATTTTGAGAAGGTTTGTAGTTCAGGTTGAGGTTCTGGGTGTAAGTTTGCTCGCTGAGCTGGAAGGTTTGTTTACAGACGTTTCATCACCATTCTAGGTAACATCTTTCAGTGAGGTGAAGAGTACAGAGCCAGGTTTATTTGTGGAATGTTGCTGTATTGGAACAGTTAATTAATAATAATTACTCTATCTATTATTCTGAGAAGTTTCCAATGGAGTTGCTATTCTAAATTCTTCTTCCTTTTGTTTATTTTAACTACAGTGTTAAATAAATTATATTTTACTTAACGTAGAGTTGCATCTGAAACAGACAATTTACATTTACTTTTTAAAATAAGAAAAAGTTAGGGTCTTGGCTACATCTTAAAATGTTTTGAGGGTGTATCGTCTGGTCCATAATAAAACAAAAAGGGCAGCATGGTGGCACAGTGGTTAGCACTGCTGCCTCGCAGCACCAGAGGCTCGGGTTCAATTCCCGACTCGAGCGACTGACTGTGTGGAGTTTGCACATTCTCCCCGTGTCTGCGTGGGCACCCTCCGGGTGCTCCGGTTTCCTCCCACAGTCCAAAGATGTGCATGTCAGGTGAATTGGCCATGCTAAATTGCCCGTAGTGTTAGGTAAAAGGGGTAATTGTAGGGGAATGGGTGGGTTACGCTTCGGCGGGTCGGTGTGGACTTGTTGGGCCGAAGGGCCTGTTTCCACACTGTAAGTAATCTAAAAAAAAAAAATCTAATCTAATCTATCTATCTCAGCCCATAATGGACCATCAACAATCTTCTCGAGTAAAGAATTCCAAAGGTTCATAACACTCAGAGCAAAAATATTTCCCCTCATTTCAGTCCTAAGTGATCAATCCCTTACCGAGATGTTGTAGCCCCTTGGTCTGGATTCCCTAGGCCAGGAAACAACCCTTTGCTTGTCAAACACCTTTAGGATTGTATATTTATTCAACTGGGATAGTTTGGCTTTCTTTTACCTGTTTTTCAAATTTGACTTTTTTTTCCAATCTGTCAATTTGAGCTTTTCCCATTTATCCTTTATCCTACAAACTTCCCAATTTATTGATTTGAATTTCATAATTGGTGAGATTTAAACTTATAACTCCTTCCTATCGGAAGAGTGTTGTGAAACTTGAAAGGATTCAGAAAAGATTTACAAGGATGTTGCCAGCATTGGAGGATTTGAGCTTTAGGGGGAGGCTGAACAGGGTGGGGCTGTTTTCCCTGGAGCATCAGAGGCTGAGGGGTGACCTTATAGAGGCTTATAAAATTATGAGGGGTATGGGTTGGGTGAATAGACAAGGTATTTTCCCTGGGGTGGGGGAGTGCAGAACTAGAGGGCATATGTTTAGGGTGAGAAGGGAAAGATATAAAAGAGACTAAGGGGCAACCTTTTCATGCAGAGGGTGGTGCGTGTGTAGAATGAGCTGCCAGAGGAAGTGGTGGAGGCTAGTACAGCATTTAAAAGGCATTTGGATGGATATATGAATAAGAAGGGTTTGAAGGGATATTGGCCGGGTGCTGGCAGGTTGGACTATACTGGGGTGGGATATCTGGTCGACATGGACAAGTTGGACTGAAGGGTCTGTTTCCATGCTGTACAACTCTATGACTCTATGAATCTCACCCAAATTAACACTATAACTTCTGTATTACATAACCAAATTTACCAAAGATTTAGAATTATTGAAGGCTAATAGTGCAAACACAGACCGTTGGTCTATTTTGTATTTTCTGGCTCAGTCATAGATTTTATTCAGGATGTCTATCCTGTCAGCCAGCATTGAAACAAGAGCTGACCTTTTGACAGAACTCACAACAAAGTTTATTTTACAGAAGAATCATTAACTCAGAGAAAAAGCAAGGCTGACCAGTTCACAGTTTCTATTCAAAATTGAACAAGATCTATTCAAAATGAACCATTACAACACTCATGATTATAAGTGCAGCAACTTGTGACAAATTCAGGATTACTCTCCCACAAAATGTAGAATGGGGAGCATTACAGAATACAGACTGTATTCAGAGAATCAATCCCATGAAATAAAACAAAGAACTGCAGCTGCTGGAGATTTAACTCAAACATGGAAGATGTTATGAAACTCGAAAGGGTTCAGAAAAGATTTACAAGGATGTTACCAGGGTTGGAGGATTTAAGCGAGAGGGAGAAGCTGCATCGGCTGGAGCTGTTTTCCCTGGAGATTCGGAGGCTGAGGGGTGACCTTATAGAGCTTTTTAAAATCATGAGGGGCATGGATAAGGTAATAGACAAGGTATTTTCCCTCGGATGGGGGAGTCCAGAACTAGAGGGCATAGGTTTAGGGTGAGAGGGGAAAGATTTAAAAAAGGGACCTAAGGGGAAACTGTTTCACGCAGAGGGTAGTGTGTGCATGGGATGAACTGCCAGAGGAAGTGGTGAAGGCTGGTACAATTACAGCATTTAAAAGGCATCTAGATGGGTTTATGAATAGGAAGGGTTTAGAGGTATATGGGCCAAGTGCTGACATATGGGACTAGAGTAGGTTGGGATATCTGGTCAATATCTGGTCGGCATGGATGAGTTGGACCGAAAGGTCTGCTTCCATGTTGTACATCTCTATGACTCTATGACTCCCAAAACAGAAATATTGGAGTAACAAGTCTGGCAGCATCCGTTAAAAAAAAATACTGTTAACGTCTCCAGTCCAGTGCCCATTCCAGCAGGGATTGAGTGAGGGAGAAATTACTGAATTTACTCTCGATTTAAAAAATAATTGATCTGTTGAGACATTCCTGAGAAAGGTGGGACTTGAATCCAAGCTTTACCTAGCTTAGAAGTGGGGACACTCCCACTACACCACAATGATCCTCTCAATGTATGTTTTCTGGCCTAGTGTAATTAAACCACTTAATGACAATTAGTAAAACCAGTTCAAAGTGGCTTCACAGGTACCACTGCAGGATTGTTGAGCTCAGAGTCAACCTGGCAAAAACATCAAACATAACTATTACCATGAACTCAAAAGTTTGAGCAGGGACATTCTATTACTATGATTGGAGTAATCACTGACATTTACATTTGTCTCATTTTGTTCTTTAATGCAATCAGTTTAATGCCATAAGTGTTTTTTTTTCAAATTAAATGCATCAACCAGTTACAAGTAATTTAAAGTTAACTCCTCATTCCATTCAGATTTGAGCACAAGGCCTGTAATTAGTATGACACTTACATTAGCACATGAATAGCCTTGAACTTTTGAGTTAATCTTTTAATCCTTACTCACCTGTTTGACATTTCTTCAAATGTCTGGTTCTTGCCTTTTTTTCCTCTTGCTGCTTTTGCATCTGTCTTACTTTTCATTTTGATTGCTGGTCTTTTACCTCCTATTATTTCTGCCTTCCTCATTTCTTTTATCAGTTTACCAAATGCCACAGGCTGTTTGATTTTGTAAATTCAACTGACAAGTTCGACTTGATCGTGAGACAGCTCAGAACCCAAGAAAATGAACATACTACACAGTAATTCAGGCGTTTTGTTATGGATACTTAATTTGTTAAAGGAAGGATATTATTAAACTGGGAAGGATGCAATAAAGATTTACAGGGATGTAACTGAGACGAGAGGGTTTGAGTTATAAGTCACGAGTGGAGTGCTGGAAAAGCATAGCAGGTCAGGCAGCATCCGAGGAGCAGGAGAATCGATGTTTCGGGCATAAGCACTTCATCAGGGATGAGATAATAACATGAGTTGACAAACAGAATCCAGCTTCCAACTTCTGTTCCTCTGTCCCCATGTCCTGTGACACTGAAGTAGCTGACATTGTTTTTATTTCAAAATCCATATTTTTGGGAGACAATTTATTGGACATTTTCACCAAATTCAATGAGGTTGTGCACTTTATCTGCAGAAACTTGCCTTTTTACAAACCCCAGGGTGATTTACCTCCACCATAGGTGTCAAATCCAAATGGGTACCTTAACTCTGCAATTAGAAAAAACATAAAATGTGCCTCCAGCCCTGACTTGTCACAGTCTCAATGTTCCACCCCTGCCAACCTTTGGGAACCTAATGCCCTCTACCCATCCTCTATGGCCCGGCATACCTCTTTATCAAATTAATACCTACTTCCATCCATCAGATGTCACCAACCATGGGCACTAATTATGCTTCCTGAATGAAGGCAGCTCTGACAATACTCAAGAAGCTCAAAAACAATTTGCGCATAGCCACCTACTTGGATTGTACTCTTTCTAATTCTTTGAACATTTACTCCCTATTTCAATGATGCACAGTGGCAGCAGTATACCAACTGCAAGATCCACTTCAGTAACTCACTGTTGCACCTTCCAATCTCATACCCTAACCACCTAGAGGGACAATGATGGCAGATAAGACTATAAGACTTTGAAGCAGCCCATCGAGTCTGCTCCGCCATTCAATTGTGGCTGATAAGATTAGATTACTTATAGCGTGGAAACAGGCCCTTTGGCCTAACAAGTCCACACCGACCCTCCGAAGAGCAACCCACCCAGACCCATTCCCCTACATTTACCCCTTCACCTAACATTACAGGCAATTTAGCATGGCCAATTGGCCTAACTGCCACATCTTTGGACTGTGGGAGGAAACCGGAGCACCCAGAGAAAACCCACACAGACACGGGGAGAATGTGCAAACTCCACACAGACAGCTGCCCGAGGCAGGAATTGAACCCAGGTCCCTGATGCTGTGAGGCAGCAGTGCTAATCACTGAGCCACCATGCCACCCTGTTTCTCAAGTGGAGAATGTGGTGCTGGAAAAGCACAGCAGGTCAGGCAGCATCTGAGGAGCAGGAGAGTTGATGTTTTGGACAAAAGCCTTTCATCAGGAATTCCCGAAATGTCAACTCTCCTGCTCCTTGGATGTTGCCTGACCTGCTGCGCTTTTTCAGCACCACACTCTCGACTCTAATCTCCAGCATCTGCAGTCCTCACTTTCGCCTGATAAGTTTCTCAACCCCATTCTCCTGCTTTCTCCCAGTAGCCCTTGATCCCTTTTACAATTAAGAGTGTATCTATCTCAGTCTTAAATAGAGTCAATGACCTGGCCTCCACAGCCTTCTGTGACAGTGAATTCCATAGATTCACCACGCTCTGGCTGAAGAAGTTTCGCTTTATCTCTATTCTAAAAAATCTTCCCTTTACTCTAAGGCTATACCTTCGCGTCCTAGTCTCTCCTACCAATGGAAACATTTACCCAACATCCACTCTGTGCAGACCATTCAGCATTCTGGATGTTTCAATTAGATCCCCCACCCCCCACCATCCTTCTAAACTCCATCGAGTATACACCCAGAGTCTTCATATATTCCTCATATGTTAAGCGTTTCATTCCTGGGACCATTCTCGAGAACCTCCTATGAGCACGCTCCATGGCCAGCTGCATGGGAACACCACCCCCTACTGGTTCCCCTCCAAGTTACACACCGTCCTGATTGGAAATGAATCACCGTTCCTTTGGTGTCACTTGTTCAAAATGCTGAGACTCCCTCCTACCCTTTTCTAACAGCAACGTGTGTGCGCAGCCGTATACTGCGAGACCTGCAACGGTTCAAGAAGGCAACTGATCATCAGATTCTCATGGGCAATTAGGGATGGGCCTAGCCAGCACTGCCTCGATTCAATGGCCAGTTTCTCCAGGAACTGCAAAAGAATGACATATCGGAGATCCCACACCCTTGCACCACGAAAATGGGATGGGGTACATAGATCTTCGAATTCCCCACATCTTCAAACAAGATTGGGGCGGCTCTCACCTTTTTCAATTGGATGCAAAAGATCCCGTGGGAAATTTTAAAAAGAGTTCTTCCTGATGTCTTGGACAGTTCTTACCCCTCAGGAAGAGCTTATGCCTGAAACGTGGATTCTCCTGCTCCTCGGATACCACCTGACCTGCTGTGCTTTTCCAGCATCAAACTCTCAACTCCAATCTCCAGCATCTGCATGTCCTCACTTTCTCCTAATACTTGTCCCTCAACCAATACCACAAAAGCTGGTCAACTTGTCATTATCTGATTTCGAGTCATAGAGATGTACAGCACAGAAACAGACCCTTCGGTCAAACTCGTCCATGCTGACCAGAAATCCCAACCCAATCTAGTCCCTCCTCCAGCACCCGGTCCATATCCCTCCGAACCTCTCCTATTCATGTACCCATCCAAATGCCTTTTAAATGTTGCAATTGTACCAACTTCCACCACTTCCTCTGGCAGCTCATTCCACACATGCACCACCATCTGCTTGAAAAAATTGCCCCTTAGGTCTCTTTTATATCTTTCCCCTCTCACCCTTAACATATGTCCTCTAGTTCTGGACTCCGCCACTCCAGGGAAAAGACCTGGTCTATTCAGCCTATCCATGCCCTTCATGATTTTATAAACCTCTATAAGGTCACCCCTCAGCTTCCGATGCTCCAGGGAAAACAGCCCCAGCCTGTTCAACCTCTCCCTATAGCTCAAATCCTCCAATCCTGGCAACATTCTTGTAAATCTTTTCTGAACCCTTTCAAGTTTCACAACATCTTTCCAATAGGAAGGAGACCAGAATTGCACACAATATTCCAAAAGTGGCCGAACCAATGTTCTGTACAGCCGCAACGTAAACTCCCAACTCCTGTACTCAATACTCTGACCAATAAAGGAAAGCAAACCAAACACCTTCTTTATTATCCCATCTACCTGCGACTCTACTTTCAAGGAACTGTGAACCTGCACTCCAAGGTTCTTTGTTCAGCAACACTCCCCAGGACCTTACCATTAACTGTATAAGTTCTGCTAAGGTTTGCTTTCCCAAAATGCATCACCTTACATTTATCTAAATTAATGTCCACCTGCCACTTCTCAGCCCATTGGCCCATCTGGTCCAGATCCTGTTTTAATCTGAGGTAACCTTCTTCGCTGTCCACTACACCTCCAATTTTGGTGTCATCTGCAAACTTACTAACTAAATCTCTTATGCTACCATCCAAATCATTTATATAAATGATGAAAAGTAGTGGACCCAGCATCGATCCTTGTGGAACTCCATTGGTCACAGGCCTCCAGTTTGAAAAACAACCCTCCACCACCACCCTCTGTCTTCTGCCTTTGACCCAGTTTTGTATCTAAATGGCTAGTTCTTCCTGTATTCCATGAGATCTAACCTTGTTCACCTGTCTCCCATGGGGAACCTTGTTGAATGCCTTACTGAAGTCCATATAGATCATGTCCATCACTCTGCCCTCGTCAATCCTCTTTGTTACTTCTTCAAAAAATTGAATCAAGTTTGTGAGACATGTTTTCACAAGTACAAAGCCATGTTGACTATCCCTAATCAGTCCTTGCCTTTCCAAATACATGTACATCCTGTCCCTCAGGATTCCCTCCAACAACTTGCCCACGACTGACATCAGGCTCCTTGGTCTATAGTTCCCCGGCTTGTCCTTACCATCCTTCTCAAACAGTGGCACCACGTTAGCCAACCTTCAGTCTTCCGGCACCTCACCTGTGACTATCGATGATACAAATATCTCAGCAAAAGGCCCATCAATCACTTCTCTAGCTTCCCACAGAGTTCTCGGGTACACCTGATCAGGTCCTGGTGATTTTATCCACTTTTATGTGTTTCAGGACATATAGCACTTCCTCCTCTGTAATTTGGACATTTTTCAAGATGTCAGCATCTATTTCCCAACATTCTATATCTTCCATGTCCTTTTTCACAGTAAATACTGATGCAAAATATTTGATTCATATCTCCCCCATCTCCGGCGGCACCACACAAAAGCAGCCTTGCTGATCTTTGAGGGGCCCTATTCTCTCCCTTTTGTCCTTAATGTATTTGTAACCTGGCGTGCCCCTCATTTCATTAGAACCAGTCTTAATACCAGGAACTTGGCTGTTTGTGCTACGTTCCCCTTAAAATCCACCACCTCCTACATTTTCCAAAACAGCATACTTGTTTGAAATAGGGAGAGCCACAGAAGACTCCTGCAATACCTACCTACCTCTCTTGTTTTTCCTGGAGTTAACTTATCTATGTGACTGTATCTGTAACTTTTCTCCCTTTCTATAACTGCTATCACATCCCCTTGCTCTTGCAAATTCATCATTGCCTCTAACTGTCTTTCCAACCGATCCATTCGATCTGATAGGATTCGCAACCAACAGCATTTATTGCAGATATTATCCTCAGTAACACATAAACTCTCTCTTTTGTGGGAGCATCCTGTGTGTAAATTAATTACATTAGAACGAGTCATTGCATACTTACATTATATCAGTTACCTGTAAAGTAGTCAGTAAGGTTCTGAGATCCATTTCATAATTGCATTATTGTTAATAATCAGTGTGAAAATCCCATCAGATGAAGTGCATTTAACTCACTTTTATGTTAACTAAAATTTTGCTCTTTTTGATTTTAAAAATGAAAGACTTACATTTATAATTCGCTTTGTCCCATCACCAAAACTAACCTATTTAAATGGGGCGTGTGCTGTAATGTGGAAGTTGCCTGACCTGTTGTGAAAGGTGGGATTTCTACATGACCAGCTGATGAGCCCACAGTTAATGGGCGGTGGGTAGGATATGTTGTTCATTGCATTTCTCCTTCTGGTTGTGGGAAAGGTGAAGCAGTTTGCCATTCCTGTAATCTTATTATTTACTGTTTTGCTTCACTAACCAAAAGCTGCTCCACCACATTCCATGATGTAATCATCGTTCGGTAAAACATTTTTCTGAGAGAATGAAAGATTTCCCGTACTTTGTGATTTGTGAGAGCTCTGTGCTAATGTTAATGATATGTTTCTTACACTACATTCAAGCAATATAAAGCCTTTATTGTATTCTCGGGACAGCACAGGACTGGTACTGCTTTTAAATAATTACAGGTTGGGTATTTTGATGCTTTTACCTTTGGCTTGCATCTCCAACGCAAAATATAATTTGTTGGCTGAATACCAGCAGCCATCATGGATGTTTTCGGCACACGTTCACCAATTAATGTCACACTTAATTTCGAGGTTTTCTTTCAAATGAAAGTCACCTTGATGGAACACAGTTTCCTTATCTAATGTCAAATCATCACATTAAGGTGTTCTGCAGGTCTGTACCACCTCAAGTCTTCACTGGCACCACCCCTTTGCCAAAATGTTTCTGAGCCTTCTCCACTGATAAAGCACCTTCTGTTCTTCAATCATAAGCTGAGGCCAGGCAGTAGAATGGTTTTAGTCTTCAAAGGTGAATCCATTAGCATTTGTGAAGCATTGTGCATTGAGACCCTAACAGAGCTCTCTCTTCGGCTAAGCTACTCAGGAAGTTTTACTATATGGGGTTGGTTTGCTCAGTTGTCTGGATGGCTGGTTTGCAAGAGCAATTTCTTAATATTATCCCTTGCCTGAGACATAGTGATCCTCAGATTAAACTCACCACTGACCCTGAGCTCCCAGGTGCTGCTACTTGGTCACACCACTGTGTTCCCTGGCCAACGTCTCTGCCTCAGGCTTTCTGCAGTGCTCCAGTGAAGCTCAGCGCAAGCTGGAAGAACAACACCTCGTATTCTGCTTGGGAACCCTGCAGTCTTCTGGATTCAAATTGGAGTTCAACAACTTTAGGGCTTGAGCTTCTCCCATTTCCTTACCCCCAAAGCCCACATACCAGGCCTTGGTATCACACAGTCTGCCATTACAGAGGAACCTTGATTATGCAGCGGACACAGGCGGGGAGTATTTCATGCGGTTAATCAAATTCTGGATAATCCAATGCCGGATGACATAGTTTAGCCAAGCATCAGGACATTGCGAACTTGCCAAATAAACTGATATTCAGATAGTTGAATGCCGGATAATTCAGATTCCTCTGGACACACAATCCATTGTTAGCCATTAACAGTCCCCATTAATAGCTATTCATCCTCCAAGCCTAATTGTTATCCACTCCTTTGTCTCTCCAACTGTTCTTCTCTCTTTTTGTGCTCTATCTCCATCTATCGTTTACTCCATACCCACTTCCCACACCCTGTCTTCTGCATAAAAACCAATATTTTCCTAACTGCCATCAAATTTGAAGAAGGGTCGCTGGACCCGAAACATAAACTCTGATTTCTCTCCACAGATGTTACCAGACCTGCTGAGCTTTTCCAGCAATTTCTGTTTTTGATAACTCTTCACCAGTTGTCTCTCTCTCTCACTCTCACACACACACAAGTGAGGGACCATGGCATCTTTACTGCCTGATTATGTGTAATTTGAAGATGTAATAGTCCTTCTCATGGAACATTGAAATTGGTACCAAACAGAATAACCGAGAGTTCTTACAAAGAGTGTGTGTGTGTGTGAGTTCATAAGAATTTTTGGAGCAATATTTTAATAAAACAGAATATGGACATTGCATCATTTAATCTTTTAAATAGCCTGAATTTATTTTGTTATGTACTTTCACAGAGGCCAAATAGTCCTTCAGTCCTCCTCAGGGCATTCTCCCAGAAACAAAGAGAGTTACTCATGTATTATGAATAACCTGGAATGTGTGGTTGTGTAATTGTTAAGTAGGCACAGGATTGGTCTTGCCAACACTCTATACTCATAGGTAAAGAATGGTTCTATCTGGTTAAAGTTCAGAAATGTGTTTATGTGCAATTAACAAGCAATTTACCTTAATTGGAATAAAAGATTTGTTCTGTTGGATAGAAATATAAAGCTAACACTAATGTAAGCTAAGAGACCAATGACTTCCTCCTTTTGCATTGTATTTTCCCAAAGCCCCTTCTCCCATTGTCAGTCAAGTGAACTAATGTACAGCGTGTATGAGAAGTCACTTTAAAATAAAGTAACAGAGCAAAGGGCTTGACGTGACAGAGATTAAATGCTGGAGTTTAAAACAGGACTGGAATGCTTCTGAATTTTTTGGTGATTGATCACCTGAAAGGCATTCCATTTTAAAAGTTTGCAGTGTGCCACAGTGCACCAACACACACACACAGATACACACACACGTTTACACACAAGAGAAACTATTACAGAAAGCTATGAAGTGATTCAGTCATGGTGGAACTAACCGTTTGTTTATTAAAATGAAAGATATATTTTCGTTCTGTCCAAAATGTTTTCATGAAACAAAATGATGTAATTTAAAAGTAAATATAAGGTTGAAATGATTTTTTTGGCTTAAGTGCAAACCGTGTCGAGTTGAGAGGAGTGATTCTTATCATGAAGCCCAGTAAATTCGCTCACTGCATCTTACCGAGGTCACCTTGTTAATCACCTCCTTTGTCTCTATTGCATCTCTCACATCCAACTTCCATCCCAGTTTGTTCCCGGGGAAACTTGCTACTCAGCAGATATTCCGGAATTTGTTAGCATCATTGAAAGCCTGTTGTGCACCAGGGTAAGAATGTCTGTCTGGAGTTGCCCTCCATTTGCCCCAGACATCAATACCCTGCTTTATGGGCAGGTCCTGGAGGTACTGCTGGACAGGGTGGTGCTGATGCAGGATGTTGGCTTCATCAGGGATCAGTAGTGGAGGCCATGATACCAGACCATGTCAGACTGGTCCAACAATGTAGGAAGAAGGTCAACATCTCTTTGTACTCCACCAGGTAAGTGCCACCATCTTATCTCTGGTACCTCTCATTCAGTCTATCTGAGTCACTGCACCTATCTCCCACTAAGACTCCTGCTTTACCCTTCTCACGATGACCTATAACATCTTCCCTCACTCACTGTTAACAACTCCAACCTCCAGTATCACTAACACTGCATGGCCTCTGCGCTGCCCACTAACTCACTCAGGGCACCTCTCCATCTGTACCAACATTAACAGTTGTGCCACCTGCCTTCATGTCACAAAATACCTGTCTCTCAACCCAGGTTCAGGAGGAAATCAGCCCACAGTAGGGAAGAAAGGATCAAGATGGATGGTGCACTGTCCAACGTTTAGCACCTCTCCCCCACTGAGGAGAATATCCAACCCCCACCCACTCAGCCAGGTCTGGATCATAATCAGGGGCAGCTCTTGATTTATTGTGCCTGGAATATTTGAATGAAAGCTATCCTCCCTGACTTGATTGAGCACTGCTAAGAAATGTGACAAGCTTCCTGGCTTTAAGACTGTGCTAAATGACACATTCTGACAGAAGGAATGTGAGCATGATATCTCTGGCTCAGAGGGCGATTTGCAAAAAGGTAAGGCAGGGCAGGGAGCATCCAGGTAGGTTCCAAGTGAGAGCAAGCAAAAAGACCACAGCTTGATCCTTGAGCTGGGTGTATGTTGCTGAGTGTACAGTGATCTTGCTGAAGCATTACAATTACAGTTCTGTATAATTGGTTTAGAAACATCAGCTCTGTTTCTTCTCTCTCCACAGACACTGTCAGACCTGCTGAGTTTCTCCAGTGTTTTCTCTTCTTTATTCATTCTTGAGACATGGATGTTGCCAGCTGACCAGCATTTATTGTCCATCTCTAGCCACCTTTGAACTGTGTGGCTTTCTAAGCCATTTCAGTGACTGGTTAAGAGTCAAACACCAGGTCTGGAGTCACATGTGGGACAGACCACGTGACATTGGCAGATATCCTTCCCTGAAGAACAGTTGTTTTTTTTTAAGGCAATCAACAATGTTCATGACCATCAGTAGATTCTTATAGAGTCATGGAGATGTACAGCACGGAAACAGACCCTTCAGTCCAACTCGTCCATGCCAACCAGATAAGCTAACCTAATATAGTCCCATTTGCTAGCACTTGGACCATATCGCTCATATACCCATCCAAATATCTTTTAAATGTTGTAATTGTACCAGCCTCTATCACTTTCTCTGGCAGCTCATTCCATACACACACCCCCTCTGCCTGAAAGCTTGAACCCTTATGTCCCTTTTAAATTTTCTCCTCTCACCCTTTACCTATGACTTCCAGTTTTGGACTCCCGCACCCCAGGGAAAAGACCTTGTTTATTTACCCTATCCATACACTTCATGATTTTATAAACCTCAATAAGGACAGCCCTCAGCCTCCTACACTCCAAGGAAAACAGCCCCAGCCTGTTCAGCCTCTCCCTATAGCTCAAATCCTCAAACCCCTGTGATATCCTTGCAAATCTTTTTGGGACTCTTCCAAGTTTCACAACAACCTTCTGATAGAAGAAAAACCAGAATTGCAACAATATTCTAAAAGACGCCTAACTAATGTCCTGTACAGCCACAACATGACCTTCCAACTCCTATACTCTGCGCACTGACCAATAAAGGCAAGCATATCAAATGTCTTCTTCACTATCCTATTCACTTTCAAGGAGCTATGAACCTGCACTCCAAGGTCTCTTTGTTCAGCAACACTCCCCAGGACCTTACCGTTAAGTGCAGAAGTCCTGCTAAGATTTATCTTTCCAAAATACAGTACCTCACATTTATCTAAATTAAACTCCATCTGATACTCTTCAGCCCATTGACCCTTCTGATCAAGATCCCATTGTACTCTGAAATAACTTTCTTCACTATCCATTTCACCTCCAATTTTGGTGCCATCTGCAAACTTACTAACTATACCTGCTAATTTCATGTCCAAATCTATAAATGAGGTTAACTCCAGATATTTTTTATTGAATTCAAATTAGACTATCTGTTGTGATGGGATTCAAACCCAGGCCTGTGGAACATTAGCTGAGTTTCTGGACCAATAGTTTAGCAATAATACCGCTAGGCTGTTGCCTCCCATTCTGCATTTGGTACACCACCAGCTTGGCTGGATAGTTGGTTTGCAATGTGGAGTGATATCAAAGGGCAAGTTTAGTTCCCACATCAGCTGAGGTCACCTTAGAGGTCTCACTTTCTCAACCTCACCCCTTAGCTGCAGTGACTCTCAGGTTAAACTAACCACCAGTACCCTTTTTGTCTAAAAAGGTTGGAGGTAGGGGTAGGTGCAAGGCTATGATAATTTTACCTTGAAGTTGCTGGTGCAGAAGTATCCTGTGAGTGGATTCAGGATGCATCTTGATGGTTCTTAGAGGGCAGCACATATCAGATGCCAGCGTCCATGTGTTTGGCTGGTGCTTGCCCTGAGATGTTGGTCCCCATTTACCGACATTGAGGTCATTCAGAGCAGGCAATGATCTGAATCTGCCAAATACCAGCTCTGATAACCTTGTCAAGTTTTCCTGATGTCTAGTTTGTTGGATGAGTTTGGTAAGATCAGAATTGGGTGGTTGGGCTGTCAACCAGGATCTTAACAATCATTAATCCCTATCGATAGGCAACTCGCTACTAACTAGCGGGAATCTCACTGTGCTGCTTGTGAAAAGGTGAAGTGAGGTGAGATCAATGATGAGATGGGCCTTGTTGGTCTTTTCGTGTGAATCTGTCATACATCTCACCATAGACCATGTCACTCAGACCACTGTGAGATTCTAGGAGCAGGAGAGCCGATGTTTTGAGCATAAGCTTTTTGATGAAAAGTCGATTCTCCTGCTCTTTGGATACTGCCTGACTGACTGTGCTTTTCCAGCACCACATGTTTTGACTCTGATCTCCAGCATCTGCAGTCCTTATTTTCTTCCAGTATCAGATTCTGCTTACAATCTTGGTAAAGTGTTAATAATTTTTCACGTATCTGTGATTGAGCTGAGTATGATATTCCACATAGTCAAATAGTTTTCTGGCACTCACTACATGAGACAGGAAAACAGCCACTTGGGTGAATAGTGCCTGTGGAAGAAGAGTTGAAAAATGTGGTGCTGGAAAAACACAGCAGGCCAGGCAGCATCCGAGGAGCAGGAGAATCGATGTTTCGGGCATAAGCCCTTCTTCAGGAATGAAGCTGGTGTGCCAAGTGGGCTGAGATAAAGGGTAGGGGGAGGGGCGCTGGAAATACGATAGGTGGAAGGAGGTGAGGGTGATAGGCCGGAGA
>NC_057732.1:47818818-47986742 GCF_004010195.1 Chiloscyllium plagiosum | reverse complement strand
GGTAGGTGAGGACCAGTGGGGTTCTGTCCTGGTGGCGATTGGGGGGGGCGGGGTTCAAGGGCAGAGGTGCGGGAGGTGGAGGAGATGCGGTGGAGAGCATCGTCGACCACGTCGGACGGGAAATTGCGGTCTTTGAAGAAGGAGGCCATCTGGGTTGTTCGGTAGTGGAATTTGTCCTCCTGGGAGCAGATGCGGCGGAGGCGAAGGAAATGGAATATGGGATAGCAGTTTTACAGGGGCCAGGGTGGGAGGAGGTGTAATCTAGGTAGCTGTGGGAGTCAGTCAGTTTGTAGTAAATGTCTGTATTGAGTCGGTCGCCCGAGATAGAAGTGGAGAGGTCTAGGAAGGGGAGGGAGGAGTCTGAGACGGTCCAGGTAAATTTGAGGTCGGGGTAGAAGGTGTTGGTAAAGTGGATGAACTGTTCAACCTCCTCATGGGAGCATGAGGTAGCGCCAATACAATCATCGATGTAGCAGCGACACTGGCACCACACCCCACCTTTTCCTCCACGACATCGATAATTGTATTGGCGCTACTTCGTGCTCCCATGTGGTTATGAAGTTAAAATTGAATAATAGTCTGAAAAAAATGTGGAACAAAACCAGTTGTTTTTTTCACACTGAGCTTGAGTATTGCTGAAAAAGACACATTTTGTTGAAGTCTTTCATCTCACACTGAACAGGACAGTGTACAAGAATTACCAATGTAAGGGGAAAACAATGTTCCTTTTTATTATATGAGGAGAGAGTGCCAATTAGTTGACATGTGAACTCTGACAGGTGGAAGTGTTTCCATAGAAAATGTACCAATTGGATGATGACTGACAGTTAACTGCTGAGCTTTGTTTAAATTTAAACCAGGAAGGTTGACTCTGATTAGTCAAGGCTTTGTTCTGAGAAATGAGCCAGAGAAAGACTTTCAACTTTTTTGTTCAGCTGCAAGAAGCACAATGTGTGTACCTGTTCTATTTGTCTGCAAATAAAAGGCCCTCTATTTTACTCTGTGCAGATTGTTATACATGCAAGTGCATCACACTGCAACAAAGCAACAAAGAAAAACAAAGGAAAAGCTTATATGTCTACCACATCCTTCACAACTCCAGGATGTCTCAAACACTCAAGAGACAATGAATTACATTTAATTTGTACAGTGAATATGCTTTTGTGTTGTAGGAAACAGGTCTGGTAATCTGTCCATGGATAGTTATGGGATAACTCAGAATTTTCTAATGATGTTCGTTTAGGGTTGAATAATGTCAACTGGACACCTGGGAGAACTGCTCAGTTTTTCATCAAGAGATAGAACTTATAATCATCTAGAAAGGAATAATTTGATTAGGGATAGTCAATATGGTTTTGCGAAAGGTAGGTTATGCCTCACAAACCTTATTGAATTCTTTAAGAAGGTGACCAAGTAGATGGATGAAGGTAAAGCAGTTAATGTGGTGTATATGGATTTCATTAACGTGTTTGATAAGTAGGCTATTGGAGAAAATATGGAGGCATGGGATTGGTGGTGATTTAGCAGTTTGGATCAGAAATTGGCTAGCTGAAAGAAGACACAGGGTGGTGGTTGATGGGAAATGTTCATCCTGGAGTTTAATTACTGGTGATATACCGCAAGGATCTGTACTGGGACCACTGCCTTTTGTCATTTTTATAAATGACCTGGATGACAGCATAGAAGGATAAGTTAGTAAATTTGTGGACGACACTAAGGTCAGTGGAGTTATGGATAGTGCAGAAGGGTGTTGCTGGTCACAGAGAACGTTGATCAGCTGCAGGGCTGGGCTGAGAGGTGGCAAATGGAGTTTAATGTGGAAACGTGAGGTGATTCACTTTGGAAGGAGTAACAGGAATACAGAGTACTGGGCAAATGATAAGATTCTTGATAGTGTAGATGAATAGAGAGATCTCGGTGTAACGTGCATAGATCCCTGAAAGCTGCCACCAGGTTGATAGGGTTGTTAAGAAGGCGTAGGGTGTGTTAGCTTTTATTTGTAGAGGGATTGATTTTCAGAGCCATATTGCAGCTGTACAAAACTCTGCTGTGGCCTCACTTGGAGTTTTGTTTACAGTTTTGGTCACCACATTATAGGAAGGATGTGGAATCTTTGGAAAGGATGCAGAGGAGATTGACCAGGATATTGCCTGGTATGGAAGGAAGATCTTATGAGGAAAGGCTAAGGGACTTGAGGCTGTTTTCTTTAGAGAGTAGAAGGTTGAGAGGAACTTGATTGAGACATATAAGATAATTAGAAGATTAGATTGGATGGACAGGGAGAGCCTTTTTCCTCGGATGGTAATGGCTAGCATGAGGAAACATAGCTTTATGTTGAGGGATGATAGATATAGGACAGATGTCAGAGGTAGGTTCTTTTTTCTGAAAGTAGTAAGGGGAAGGAACACCCTGCCTCCAACAGTAGTAGGCTCACCAACGTTAAGGGCATTTAAATGGTCATTGGATAAACATATGGATGATCATGGAATAGTGTAGTCCTTTTGAAGGGCTTTTGCCCGAAAAGTTGATTTTCCTGCTCTCTTTCAACCATATCTCTATGATAGCATCAACATTATAATTGCATGCAATAATCCAGGCTCCAAGTTTATCTATTTTACTTGTTTTCTTTATTGCATTGAAGCAAGTATAACCTCAGTCCCAAGTTCTGCTGATCTCAGCAACCTCTCCCAACAATGATCCCATGGCATGACACTAGTTCTAGGTTGCCATTGTGGAAATATTCTCCTTATTCCAACTCTCTGTCTTCTATTAGTTAGCCAATTCTCTACCCAGGTTAATATATTCTACCCTCAATGTCTGAGCTCTTATTAAGGATCCTTACGTGCAGTACATTATCAAATGCTTTTCAGAAATCTAAATGTATTGCATCATGTGGGAGCAAATTACTGCTGATGCTGGAATCTGTACTGAAAACAACAAATGCTGGAGATCACAGCGGGTCAGGCAGCATTCATGGAGAGAGAGCAAGCTAACGTTTCGAGTCTAGATGCTCTGATGAAGTGTCATCTACACTCAAAACATTAGCTTCATTTCTCTCCATGGATGCCGCCTGACCCACTGTGATCTCCAGCATTTTTTGAATTCAGTTCACATGTATTGCATCTACTGGTTGCGCTTTATCTATCCTGCTTGGTATCTCCTCAAGAGTTTGAAAGAAATTGCCAGTTTAGTAATTTTCCCTTCCTGCAGCCATGTTGACTTTGCTTAATTATATTATAAGTTACAAAATGTTCTGCTATTCTATTTTTAAATTTAGATTCCAATACTTACCCAGTGATAAATGCTAAACTAACTGGAATATAATGGCTTGTTTTCCTTTTTGCTCCCTTTTGAAAAAAATATTATGTTGGCAATTTTTAAAACTCTCTCAATCCTCTGGTTTACCACTAATCTTTTGCCACATTGTATGTTTCTTCTTTGAATTGAATACTCTCCTTAATTTTCTTGGTTAACTATGATTGGTTTATCTCCTTTTTAGAATCATCCTTCCTCACTGGGATAAATCTTTGTGTGAGTCATGAACTGTTTCTTTAAACGTTCGTCAACCGTCTTTTCAGCTCAACTCCTTTCCCAGTTGTCTCCGACTAACTCTGCTCTCATTTCTTTAAAATTATCATCACTTAGTTTGAGAGAAATTGGTGTGCTTTTCCACACAACAATTTTACATCCAAAGTGATCACAGTTTATCACTTAAACATTTCAATGCTAACTTATGACTGCCATCATCATATCTGCTCACTGAATGAATCTAAAGTCTACTCATTTAATTTATCAATGGCCTTCTGTAATTTTCTGTTCATCCCCTAACATTTGGGTAAAGCCCCCATAGTCTCAGAGGATTGTTTACTTATTAGAGAGAGAGAGAGAGATGACCAGTGGTGGTTTAACTTGAGTATTGCTATGCCTTGAAACCTGAAAAAACAATGGTGGAGGGAGAAAGCTCAGAAAATCCAACAACTAGGGGACGCCAATGACATTTGAGGCTTCTTGAATGGAATGAAAGCTATTTTTGTCCCATCCACTCACGGTCAAGTCCATCTCAAAAGCAAAGATGGTTCCACCATCCTGTAGAGCAATGCTGACATCAATTCTCGATGGAGGGAACACTTTGAAGATCTTCTAAATCAAACCGCCCCATTTGACGAAGGTGATCAACAACATTCTAAAACAGCCCATTGTCGACTCCCTAAGCAAAATAGCAACACTTGAAGAAGTCAAGCAAGACATCAAAACCTTGTGAAACAACAAGGTTGCTGGACTCGCTGGAATACCAGCCAAGGTCGTCAAAACTGGAAATAACCTGCTTCATGACCAACTGCATCAACTTCTCATCAAGATCTGGATAAGTGAAGATGTACTAGCAGTCTATAGAGACTCAGCAATCGTTACCATCTACAAAAGGAAAGGCGATCGATCTCAATGCAGAAACTATCATGGCATTTCACTGTTAGCGACAGCAGGAAAGATCCTCACCCACGTCATGAACAACTGGCTCAAGCCTTTAGCCGAGAAGATTCTTCCAGAGACACAGTGACCAGTGGAGTGCCACAAGGATCGGTGCTGGGTCCTCTACTTTTTGTCATTTACATAAATGATTTGGATGCGAGCATAAGAGGTACAAGTTAGTACGTTTACAGCTGACACCAAAATTGGAGGTGTAGTGGACAGCGAAGAGGGTTACCTCAGATTACAACAGGATCTGGACCAGATGGGCCAATGGGCTGAGAAGTGGCAGATGTAGTTGAATTCAGATAAATGCAAGGTGCTGCATTTTGGGAAAGCAAATCTTAGCAGGACTTATACACTTAATGGTAAGGTCCTAGGGAGTGTTGCTGAACAAAGAGACCTTGGAGTGTAGGTTCATAGTTCCTTGAAAGTGGAGTTGTAGGTAGATAGGATAGTGAAGAAGGCATTTGGTATGCTTTCCTTTATTGGTCAGAGTATTGAGTACAGGAGGTGGGAGGTCATGGTGCGGTGGTACAGGACATTGATTAGGCCACTGTTGGAATATTGTGAGCAATTCTGGTCTCCTTCCTATCGGAAAGATGTTGTGAAACCTGAAAGCGTTCAGAAAAGATTTACAAGGATGTTACCAGGGTTGGAGGATTTGAGCTATAAGGAGAGGCTGAACACACTGGGGCTGTTTTCCCTGGAGCGTCGGAGGCTGAGGGGTGACCTTATAGAGGTTTACAAAATTATTAGGGGCATGGATAGGGTAAATAGGCAAAGTCTTTTCCCTAGAGTGGGGGAGTCCAGAACTAGAGGGCATAGGTTTAGAGTGAGAGGGGAAAGATATAAAAGAGACCTAAGGGGCAACATTTTCACACAGAAGGTGGTACTTGTATGGAATGAGCTGCCAGAGGATGTGGTGAGGGCTGGTACAATTGCAACATTTAAAAGGCATCTGGATGGGTATATGAATAGGAAGGGTTTGGAGGGAAAAGGGCCAGGTACTGGCAGGTGGGACTAGATTGAGTTGGGATATCTGGTCAGCATGGACGGGTTGGACGGAAGGGTCTGTTTCCATGCTGTACATCTCTATGACTCTATGATTAGCTGGCTTTAGATTATTATATAGAACAATCAGCATGATCTTCACTATGTGACAAATACAAGAAAAATGTCGTGAACAACTTCAACCTTTGCATGTGGTATTTATTGACCTCACCAAAACCTTTGACTCGGTATCAAGGGAACTCCAATAGGATGTCCTATCCACCTATGGATGTCTTGAAAGTACATTCAAATCCTGAGACTTCTCCATGATGGCGTGCTTGCCACAGTCATGGTCAGCAACAGGAACTGTGAGCCTCATCAAGTCAGATCAGGAGTAAAATAGGGATATGTGATTGCCCCAACTTTCTTCAACATTTACTGCGACAATCATCCACATCCTCAAGGACGACCTACCTCCAGGAATTGAAATTATCTATAGAACAGGTGGCAGACCTTTCAATCTTGCTCTCTTAAGTTCAAAAACAGACATCCATGAGTTCCCTCATCGAGTTCCAATACGCAGATAACGACAATGTTGAAGCTCTCTCAGAAAACCACCCACAACAGATTCTGACTGCCTTCAACTGGGCATACACAAAACTTGGACTTACCATCAATTCCAAGAAGACTCAGATCATCTATCAAACTTCACCAACTGAGACAAATCAGATGGAATCATCAATTCAATTTGGCGAAACAACCCTGGAAAAAGTGGACCACTTTCTGTATCTTGGAAGTCACCTCTCCTCCAATGTCAACCTTAATGATGAGATCCAACATCGTCTTAAGTGTGCTGGAACAGCTTTTGGACATCTCCAAACAAGAGCCTTTCATGATCGTGACATCCAGACAGACACCAAAATGTTACTGTACAAAGCAGTGGTGATCCCAATGCTCCTGTGTGCATCAGAAACTTGGACAATATACCGACAACATCTGAAGGCACTTGAAAAGTTCTTGCAACACTGCCTTTGAAACATCTTGAATATCAGCTAGGAAGACAGAAGAACCAATGTTATCATGATGAACGAAGCAAAAACAACAAGATTGAAGCCTATGTCATCAAGAATCAACTAAGATGGAGTGGTCATGTTGTTCTGATGAAAGATGAATGTCTGCTGAAACAAATCTTCTACTCCCAGCTTAAAGAAGGCAAATGTAAAAGAGGCAGACAACAAAGACCTTTTAAAAGCCAACATGAAGAAATGTAACATCAACATCAACAACTGGGAAACCAGTGCCGAGGACAGGAAACTCTGGCAAACCATCATCTGAGAAGGAACAGCAACTTCCGAAGCTGACAGATGGTCAGAACGAGAAGAAAAGAGAGGAAAATGGAAACTGAGGCAACAACAGCCAAAGCCTGATCTGCCACCTGGAACTATTTGTCCTGAATGCGGAAGAACTTTCAAAGCCAAGATTGGACACATAAGCCACCTTAGAGCCCATAAATAGATCAACGGGACAAAGACCATCCTCCTCGACCTCAAGGGATAGCCATGATGATGACACTATGCCTCAGGTGAGGAACAAGGCTGTAAAGATAGAACATAATACCTTCAGCTTGCGTGGAAATTGAACCTACACCGTTAGGTGTTTCTCTGCTTTGCAAACTAACTGTTGAGCCAACTAAGTTAATCATCCTCCTACTTCTTCCCCCACATACCGCCTTGCTTTAGGCAAAGTGAGGACTGCAGATGCTGGAAATCAGAGTCTAGATTAAAGTGGTTCTGGAAAAGCACAGCAAGTCAGGCAGCATCCGAGGAGCAGGAAAATCAATGTTTCGGGCAAAACGTCGATCTCTCTGCCTCCTCACTTTGTCTAATTTCCAAAGCATCCCATTGTAGCATTTGATATAAAGCTTGACTTAACTTCTTTTCTCCATGTAGACATAAAATCCAAACTAATTCAGTGTCATACAGAGGCTACCTACACTGTGTCGACTGAGCATCTCCATTTGTGCAGACTGAAAAATTACTTCTGAGAATATTGGATTGTTGTCTACAGAAGGTACTGGGTGGATCAATCTTTGAGAATTAAATAGCCAAGCAGATGTGTTTTATGGATATTATGCCTCAGACATTACAAGCAGAGAGTATATACATTGGAATCAGGAAGCAACACTTTAATAGCTCTGTGTTTACCTACCATCATATCCCAAACTAATCACTGAATAAGCCAGAGGAAAGCCAACTGTAAACAGAGTTAAAAGCTCCTGGTTGGCACCATTTGTTATGGTTAAGGATACAAAATGACTGATTTGTCTTCAGTACATACTGAATGGGTAGGAAGGTAATGAATGAGTAGCAAAAGAATAAACTAACCAGTGTCCTGTAATCTCAGAAATGGGCAGTGATTATGCTCTCACAATACATAACATGGGTATTCATCGCAGGAGGAAGAAGACTGACAGATGGTGACAGTAATAGCTCCAGTTGATGGGGGTCAGCAGCTACTCAATAGACCTATTTCAAAGGGGATTTTTTTCCCTCTCTGTGAAGGATCTTACATAATGTAGCGTAAAGGTTTCTGTGTTAACAATGCCTTTAAATTTAAAAAAATCTCACTTCCTGTTGTTTATCATACAGACATTTTATTATTGTTTCACCAATATTTACCTGACCTGCTGAGGTCCTAACCCTAGACAAAATCCAGACAGAATGATTGCCAAGAATTCTACCACTTGACATAAAATTATCTCCAAACTATTTACCCAGAGAAATTAACTGTGATTAAATAACAAGGAAATTCTGATACAAGTTTTGCCTGTGTCCTTTCTTACCTCAGACTTCCCGTTATTTACTTGTTGGCATTTCTTGTGATTAAAATAAATGTGAAAAAGACTACTTTAATGAATTTCTTCACCATCAATTATTTATATTTAGGCTAACTATTCTTTAATTTCTGGCAGGCCTTCAAAACCTTCACTGAATGTCTCTTTTATTTTGAGTCTGTTTGAAGACAGACTCATGCTTAGTTGAATCGCACCGGATACAGTTGATGTTCACTGAAATCTGCAGCACATGACTGCAAACAACTATTCATTCTGAAAGAAAGCCACTTCCAAATTAATAATTTAACACTTGCAGTATTTGAAAGAATTGACTGTTCACACTTTTTAATCACACACAATCTTTCCTTCCTAGCTTCCAAATGCAATATTAAACCAAAGCTTGGTTTGCTTATTCTGTGGCTAAGTTAAATAATGAAGATCCCATCTCACTATTCAAAGAACAGGAGTATATTTTACTAGTGCCATGGTCAATATTACTTCACTGCCACCAAGAGTAGTACAACTTAACATTCTCCTGCTACTACTTAAGCATTTTATGTGTAAATAGCAGCTGCAATTTTCTGCAGAGATACAGGTTGCGTTTTGAAATAATTAGAACAAAGAACAAAGAAAATTTACAGCCTAGGAACAGGCCCTTCAGCCCTCCAAGCCTGAGCCAATCCAAATGTACTGTCTAAACCTGTCAGTCAATTCCTAAGCATCTGTATCCCTCTGCTCCCCACCTACTCATGCATCTGTCCAGACGCATCTTAAATGAATCTACTGTGCCTGCCTCTACCACCTCTGCTGGCAACGCGTTCCAAACGCCCACCATCCTCTGTGTGAAGTACTTGCCGCGTGTATCCCCCTTAAACATTCTACCTCTCACTTTGGAAGCATGACCTCTCATTATTGAATCCTTCACCCTGGAAAAAGCTTGTCTCTATCCACCCTATATATACCCTTCACGATTTTATAAATCTCAATCAGGTCCCCTCTCAATCTCCTTTTTTCTAGTGAAAATAAACCTAACCTACTCAACCTCTCTTCATACAAATATAAATTAAGGTATTTATTTTCTTTTTTCTTCAATTCTCACTTTTTCCAACAGATCAGTGAACCTGCAGAGCAATCATGGAGCAAGTTGATAATGATGAAAAGAGTGTGATATTCATTGAAGCTTCAAATCAATGGAAATTTGAGCATTTCTTATTTTCCTGCAAGTGATAATTCAAGTTTAGACACTGCACATTTTCTGCGAATCATGTATCTCCATGAATTAGAAAGTAGATATCAAAATTGTGGGGCACCTTCATATCACAACTTAGGGCTGGTATTCTTTGTAATGCAGTTATATAATTTCAAATTAAAACCATTGTCTTTACAGGAAATCTGTCAATTGTAAGTAAACCTCATTCACTCCTGGTTTTGCAATGAAGGTGCTTTGCACAACCTATGCAAAATGTAAATTTTGATTACTTGTACTCCCATATTTCTTGCAGCGGATTGCACTTACATTTATTGCTCCAACGATGATTAAAATTTGTTACACCACACTTTCAGCTTGCACTAACAGCAACCAGGTGTTGAGAAAACATCCAACTGCTGGCCAATAATACATTTCACTCTCGTGTTATCATTTATTGTGGTTCTTAATATTTTGCACAATGTGGTCTAAAATTGATAAACAGGCCTGAAAATTATATCTGTTAGCTTAATCTGCATGGCAGTTCACCTCAAACTTGGTTTGATGGGTGACATACTCTGCTATAAGATTGAAAGAAGCCAGAAAGAAGACAATAATGCAAATGCTGGACATTTGAAGTTAAAATAAATAAAAATGGGGCCATTTGGATCCCAAGTATTTCCATCAAATCAGACTGAGGAGGTTTCATCAGCATCTGTGCAGGAATCCCCTTTACCCCTCTCACTCACACCTAGCCCAGCAGGCGAGAGCCCTTTATGTGCTTGATCATCAGAGTAGATCAGCGAGTTATATATAATGTTGAGTCAATGGAAAAATTCAATCTACTGGAACTGATAAGAGTTTAATGGGGTAGACAAGGAGAAAGTATTTCAACATATGATTTAAGACTAAAACCACGAGCCACAAGTGTGTTACTAACAAGTTCAACAGAAAATTTGTCAAATTTTGTTATGATGTATTCATAGGATGTGGGCATCACTGATGGTGCTGGCATTTATTGCTCATGCTTAATCGTCCTTGAGTAGGGATTCTTAAACCACTACAGTCCATGTGGTGGAGGGATGTTAAGGAGGGAATTCTGGATTTTGCCCCAAAGAATGTTGATGTGGTTCCAAAACAGTGTGTTGCATGGCTTGGCAAGGAACGTCAGGTGGTGTTGCTCCCATACGACAACTGCCCCTGTTCTTCTTAGCGGTAGAGGTTGCAGGTTTGGAAAGTGCTAAGGAACCTTGCTGATTTGTTGCCATACATTTCTTTAGTGGTACACATCACTGCCATTGTGCATCACTGGTAAAGGGAGTGAATGTTGATGGTGCTAGATGTGATGTCAATCAAATGGGCTGCTTTGTCTGGATGGCGTCAAGCTTCTTGAGTATTGTTGGAGCTTCATCCATTCAGGCAAGTGGGGAGTATTCCATCACACTCCTGACTTGTGCCTTGTAGATGGTAAACAGGCTTTGGGGAATCAGGAGGTGAGTTACTCACTGCAGGACTTCCAGACTCTCACCTGTGCTTGTAGTTATGTATTTATATGGTGAGTCCAGGTGAGCTTCTGGTCAATGGTAAACCCCAGAATGTGGATAATTACACAGACACTATTTATAAGTGGAACATGTTACTACATTTAAGGGGACATTTAAGCTGGGCAAGCACACGGACGGCAGCAAATTGAGGGGTGTGTAGGTTAGGTTGGTCTAAGATTAAGATAAATGCTCGGCACAACATTGTGGGCTGAAGGGCCTGTACTGTGCTGTACTGTTCTACGTTCGATGTTCTGTGTACATGAGCTGGTTTAGGCTAAAAGGATGCATAAATTTAAGGGAATTCTGGAGAACACATCAGGGAGAAAAGAGGTTTATGCTGACAGGATAACATGAAAGGGATAGGAGAAGGTGCCCCAGAGAGCATCAGCTGGCACGAATGGCCTGCTTCAGGACTATCCTCTGAAGTAATATAGCATCACAATGTACATTTGTTGAAGGACCAATGGATTTGTTCAGAAGAATATTAATGTTGAGTTGATTGTCGCTGTTGATGTATTTAGAAGTGCTACTGTTCAGCAAAGAGCATTTGGGAATAAAGACATGTGACCTGAATTTCCTCATGTTGAGAAATATATTCCTTTTACACTCATGGAATAAGAGTTATATTCGGCGATAACTTGGAGGAAGAATTTCCTATTGCGTATTCTTTGGAGTACCTCCAGTTGTAACATGGGGAACATCCTTTTGAGTTGCAAGCAAATTAGCATGTAGACTTTAGAAAGCCTGGTTCGGCAGAAGATTCTGGCTGCCGCAGATTAGAAGAGAAGGAGACCAATGTGGAACAGTGCGTTTCCCAGTGAGCTGAGTGCCAGCGCACATCAAAGGAACATGCAGCAGTTCCATTTGAATTTGCAGTTAAATGCCAACTGAGGTGTGGTTATGGACCAGTCTGCATCTCCACCTCCTTGGATGCAGATTCTAGCTCTGATAGCAGTAGGGGAGAGAATAGATAGAGACCTGGTCAACTGCTTGCAGACCACAGTGAATGCTCAGACATGCAGCTGTATCTCAAGGTCTTTTAGGACCAGATAGGCTCTTATCAGGGAGAAATACCTTAAAAAGGACTCAGCTCAATGAACTACTTTATCAATGCAGTGACTGTTATGTAGGCGAATACTATTAGCAGGCTATGCTTCACATCCACCTCTGAGAGATGTAAACAAGTCTTTCTTATTGCTGGTTTTGCTTCATGAGACAGCTATGGATAAAGAAAATCTGTGATTCCATGCTAGCTGTCCAGCCAGAGAGAACCCTCATGTAGCATTGAATTCTTAAATTAGTTCTGGGTTTTTAGCTGCACCGGGTTATCCAGAAATCTGTTGCACCTTGGTCCTGGAGGAACGATGTCTCGTTTTTGTTGTACCAGCTGTATATAATAGAATTGACAAATAAAATTTCTCTACATGTTCACCTACCTCTGTGTAAAACAGAAGTTCCTGATGCCAATCCTAAAATGATCAATTAGTTTGATACTGTGTCCTTTTCTTTTGATACTCCAACAAGTGTGGTATCCCAGTAATATTTTTCGTAATGGTAATATTTTGCAAAGCTCAGTAAAATCAAGACCCTCTCGCCTTTTCCCATCATTACTAGCCTGGACACAGATGATCAGTCTTACAATTTTTACCTCCACTGCTTCCAATTCTTCACTCTCTCTCTTATTTCTTAGTGATCGGAGCTGGAAAAGATTTTTAAGAAGCTGTTTTTCTTGTGTCGAGGATGGAATGTGTACCAGGGAGGCAACAGCTTCAATTTCTATTCACTTGAAAAGGAGTAAGACATCTCAATGTATTTCAGAAGAGCATTTATGAAACTTGGCATTGAAACATGGTCCAGGAAATTGGTCAAAGAGGTTGACTTGATGCAAGTTTTAAAGCAGGAAGATGAGACACAGAGAGGCTCTGGCCTTAATCATTCACTTACAGGCCTCAGTTGGCCCACAGGTGGATAGGCCACTGTTACTGGTAAAACTGTGTTGGGGTGCGGTGGTGTGGGAGGTGAGGGAGTGGGGAGGGTGCGAGGGTAGGTGGTGACAAAGCACTCAGTGCATTGAATGTGCCCCTACCCTCCAAACTTGCTGCTGTAGTAACATTACACCCAGACCCTACGATTCAGACAGGGCAAACAATGACATGACGGTAACCCACAAATTGACCTTTTGGAAGGTGAAAATGCAATATTCACACGTTCATTCCATTTTCCGCTGTGAAAGCGCTTTGCATGCTCTGATTTCCTGCATACCATACTGCTCCAGACCACCAAGGCAAGGGTTTGCAGAATCTCGTCTGTAATTGCCAATGTCAGGATTAACTGTAGCAGAAGATAAATGATCATTACTGCTTTTTGAAAGATCCTTATCTTGTTCCCACTTGCAAAGATGCATAGTAAATCTCCTGATCTTCAAATAATGAAAACACAGATGCACTCTAAATTACCAGTTAGCATTTTCTCCCCCTTTTTAATTGGTACACCGCGCAAAATCCCCTTTGGGTTTTGACACAATCAAATGGTACATCACCTCAGATTCTTATGCAGTTTGGAGAAAGTATGTGTGGACGCATTTTAACTTTAAGTTGTCACAGCTCCCAACCAGGACATTGATTTCAAGTTAAAAGTGAGCAAATTCTTTGATGAATAAAGAGTCTGCAGATTTCAATCATGTACAAGGGTAAAGATGAGTGCTTGATTTTCAGTGGTTTGTCTTTCAAGCAGAAGTACTTTCAAATGAACAACTGTGTCATGCAGTGGTGACCTGATAAAACGGAATGTGATCAACTTTAAAAAAATACCACAACGCTTTAAATAACCAAGCTTTTAATCTTAAATTAATTCACTTCAATATCCTGGTGGGAATCAATGTGCATTGTGGTGAACTGTTATCTGAAGGTGCCCATATGTGAGCCATTTTACTCATTCTGGCCTTGTGGTGCTGTGCTTTAAAGATAGATCTAGAATGTTCTGGAATGGTTTGAGTTGCCAGCTGGCATATATGACATATATTCATGGAGTTTTCCCTTGTTTCTGTGGAATTCACTCCTCCAAAATGTGGTGGATGCTGGAACAGTGAGCACATTTAACAAGGAGTTAGACAGATTGTTAATTGGTAATGAGTTGAATGGTTATGGGGAGAAGGCAGGAAAATGGGGTTGAGGATTAGATTAGCCACGATCGAATGGCAGACCAGATGTGACGGGCTGAATGGCCTAATTCTGCTCCTATATCTTATGAACTTCCACGCTCCAGCCAATAGATGTCCAATATATCCAACACACAGCCTTCCTACATCAATTAGAAAGCAAAAAGACTCATGGCCCAGTTGCTTGGTGCTTGACCGTCTGCTAAACCCAGGAACACGGAATAAAAATGGTCCACTTCTCTCTTTGAGCCCACTCGGTCATTCAATAGGATGATGGTTGATCTGATTTTCATCCCAGCTCTATAATTCCTGCACATCTCTAATAATGTTTCAGCCTCTTGGTAAACGAGAGTCCGCCTCTGCCTGAAAACTATTTATAGATTCAGTATCTTCAGGAGGAAGAGAATTTCAAAGTTTCACAACTCTCTGCAAGTAAACAAAAAGTTTCCTCATCTCTGTTTTAAATGGGCTCTCCCTTACTTTTAAACTATAGCTCCGAATTCTAGATTCTAATTTGAACCCCATAAGCACCAATTTTATACCTTTTCTAACATATTTACTGAACCACTATCCCAGTGATATGAATTGAATATGTTGGTCAGCATGAATTCTTAAGGAAACCTGTACCTCCTCACAAAAAGGAAACATTCTTTCAACATCCACCTGGTCAAGTCCCCTCAGGATCTTATGTGTTTCAATTTAGCCACCTCTGACTCTTAGAAACTCCAGAGAATGCAGGCCCAGTCTATATAGCCTTTCTTCAAAAAGTATTCTGCTCATTCCAGGTATTGAACTCATTTCTCTGAACTGCTTCCAACATCACAACATCCTTCTGTAAGTACAGCGACCAGTAGTTTCCACAATGTTTCAGTATTTTCAATATTTTTAATATTGTGTGTTGACAATCGTCTCAATGAGTTTTCTCCTGAGTTGCAGCAGTGTGTTACTATGCAACTATGTTACATAAAGCAGCATTCTTCCAATAGCATGCAATGCTTCAAATGATCCTGGGATAAGATGGAGTATGAGTCCTCAGATCGCCTGATGAGATATAGTGACAATATTATGAGCATGGCTCTGATCATATAAACTAATGTATTGAGTATAGGAGTTAGGAGGTAATTTGCGGCTAAACAAGACATTGGCTAGGCCACTTTTGGAATATTGCTTGCACATCTGGTCTCCTTCCCACTGGAAGGATGTTGTGAAACTTCAAAGGATTTAGAAAAAGATTTACAAGGATGTTGCCAGGTTGGAGGATTTGAGCTATAGGGAGAGGCTGAATAGGCTGGGGCTGTTTTCCCTGGAGCATCAGAGAGTTAGGGTTTATAGGTTTACAAAGGTTTATAAAATCATGGGGGGCATGGATAGGATAAATAGACAATGTCTTTTCCCTTGGGTGTGGGAGTTCAGAACTTGAGGGCATAGGTTTAAGGTGAGAGGGGAAAGATATAAAAGGGACCTAAGGGGCAACATTTTCACACAGAGGGTGGTAAGTGTATGGAAAGAGCTGCCAGAGGTAGTGGCGGAGGCTGGTGCAATAATAGCATTTAAAAGGTATTTGGATGGACATATGAATAGGAAGGGTTTAGAGGGATATGGGCCAAATGTCGGCAAATGGAACTAGATTACTTTTGGATGAGTTGGACTGAAGGGTCTGTTTCCGTGCTGGTACATTTCTATGACTCTATGATTATGGTTTATAACACAACATTCTCTGTTTGATATCAAACCAATGCAATAATACAATAGTCATTGACAAAATATTGTCTTGATTCACACTTTGCTGTCTTGAACATCTTTACATTATTCATCCACTATCTATTTAGAAAGGCAATTTCATACCTCTGTTAGTTTGTAAAACTACTCCAGGCTAGAATATGGCTATTACCTGGGGCTGCAGATACCTGAACTAATTGAAAGCTTCTAAACTACAATCAGCTTCAGCTGCTGGTGAACACATTCAGTACAAAGTATGGAAAGAGAGTCTATTCAAAGCTAGTTGCAAGATCTATACAAAGTAATTATTTAATAAATCATTTCTCCACTGCATGCTCTCTAATAGCTATGTGAACTCTGTAAACAACCAATTTTACACTTTTTACAACATATTTACTAATCCACCATCCCACTGATGTGAACTGAATACATTTGTCAGCATGAATTCTTAAGGAAGTTAGGGTCTAGATCAATAGTGCATGTTAAAATTAGTGATTGACACTTTTAAGATCAGTGAATCGATACAAACATTAAATGGCTTTCAGAAGTTTAATTCTATTTAACAGGAAACTTTCCAGCCAGCTAGTATGTCTGAAAAAAATAATTATTTTTGCATTAGCTCAGTAAAAAGATCTTTGTTTAAGGCAAATCGATCCTGCAGTAATAAATCACATCACTGCCAGGTCACCAGAAACACTTTGGTTCAGTCTGAGTGGCAGTTGAGATCAAAGCAGCATTAATCCACAATAATTGGACATTGTTGTTGATTTCATGGGGGAGGAAGAAGGTACATGTATCATATGATAGTGAGGATCACAATCCAGAGACTCCCAGGAAATTCAGGGCATGGTGCAGCTGATGATATGAGTCACTAACATGACAATTTCCTCAAAAGAATCATGGAATGCAGGCAACTGATGGGTTATTGAAGGGGAGCAAATTCCAGCTCAATGGGTGCACAGATTTACACTCATTGAATTCCTAATGCCCCCAGCTATAAGATTTGGAGAGAGGCCTAAGGCACATGGAATTCTACAAACAAATTGTCCAAAATGACATTTCATTAGCTTTCAGGCCATACATGCTTTAATCTTTGTTTTGGCATTATGCAAATTCTCTGTTGCAATTTCAGATTAGATTCCCTATAGCATGAAAACAGGCCCTTTGGTCCACACTGACCACCCAAAAGAGTAACCCACCCAGACCTATTCCCCGACCCTATTCTTTTACCTCTGACTAACACACGTAACACTTTAGCATGGCCAATTCACCTGACCTGCACATCTTTGGATTTTGGGAAGAAATCAGAAAACCTGGAGGAAACCCACACAGACACGGGGAGAATATGCAAAATCCACACAGTCACCCAAGGCTGCAATTAAACCTGATTCCCTGGTACTGTGAGGCAGCAGTGCTAACCACTGAGCCACTGTACTGCCCCAAATGAGTGTGACCATTTCTTTTCTTTTATGGATAGATCTTAGGGTTTAGACATAATTAACTTAATTTCCACAGATTTAAAACATTGCCATGGAATCATTCACATCTGCCAGATAAGGCTGATGGGGACACTGCTATATTATAATGCACATGGTGTATATTTTATTAGATTAGCAATACTGACCCCTGGACTATTGGTGACCATCATGTAATCAGTGAGGTGTTGTGAAAGATATATATAAATAACATGGATGAAGGGACAGATGAAATGTTTGCCAAATTTGCTGATGGTGTGAAGATAGGTAGGAAAGCAAGTTGCGATGTGAATATAAGAAGTCACAAAAATCTATAAATAAAGTGAATAGGAAAGATTTGGCAAATGGAGTATAATGTGGGAAAAGATGACATTGTCTATTTTGGCAAAAAGAATAAAAAAGAAGCATATTATCTAAATGGTGACAAATTACAGAGCTCTGTAGTGCCGGGGACCTAGGTGTACTAGTCTACAAATCTCAAAAGGTTAGTTTTCAGGTACAGGAAGTGTTTTACTTTATTTATGCACAAGATATCGGCATCACTGGCTGACCCATCATTAGGCCTTGAGAAGGCACTGGTGACCTGACTTCTAATGTAATTGGAATTCATATGGTGCAGTTGACCCACAGAATTGCTGTAGAGGAAGTTCCAAAATTTGGAAAGGAATTGTGATCCGCTTCCAAGTCAGGATGGTGAGTGTCTTAGAAGGGAATTTGCAAGTAGTCATGTTCCCAAGTATCTGCTGTCTTTGTCTTTCTAGATGGTAGTCATTAGCACTTGGAAGGTGGTAACTAAGGAAGCTTGGTGAATTTCTGAAGTGCTTTGTGTCGCTGCTACATACTGCTGCGACTGAGTTACAATAATGGAGGGAATGGATGTTTTTGGATGTAATGCCAATCGAGTAGCTGCTTTGTCCTAGATGGTGTCAAACTACTTAAGTTATGTTGGATCTACCCTTATCCAGGCATCAGGGTTGGGGATTCAGGAGGTGAGTTACTCAGTATTGGATTCCTAGCCTCTGACCTGCTCTTGTAGTCACAATATTTACATAGCTCATCCAGTTCAGTTTCTGGTGAGTGGCAACACCCAGGGTGTTGATGGAAAAGTTGACTTACAAGAATATTGTCACTTATTATGAGCCAAGGACTGAAAAATGAGAATAGATGAATGTTTAATGCCTAGAATGGACATGGGCAGCATGAAGGCACGGTGGTTAGCATTGCTGCCTCATAGTGCTAGGGACCCGGGTTCAATTCCACCCTCAGGTGACTGTGTTCTCCCTGCGTCTGTGTGGGTTTCCTCCAGGTGCTCTGGTTTCTTCCCATAGTACAAAGATGTGCAGGTTTGGTGGATTGGCTGTACTAAATTGCCCTAGGTGGATTAGCCATGGGAATTGCAGGGTTATCCCAAGACTGCATTCCTCTGCCAGCACCTCACATCCTCAACTCTTCAGATTTCAAAACATTACTTCCTCCTATAATGGTTTGCTGATTCATTGGTTTCCATTCTGAGGAAGGGTCACTCAATCTGAAACGTGGGTCTAGGTGGGTTGGTGTGGACCTGATGGTGTGTTTCCACACAGTAGGGATTCTATGATTCTACAATTGACCAAAGTGACTCTTTCCTGGCTGTAAAACCTCTATGGTTCCAGGAGTTGAATAGACAGTTTGCGTACTACACTTCCAGTTTTATAAAGGGCACCAATGAGACTACAGCTAATCATTAAGCATGGTATTGGTCAACTTATTTTAAAGAAGGACATAAAGGTTGCAAACAGTTCAGAGAAAGTTTATTAGACTAATATCTAGAACTTGGGTTTTTCTGTTGAGGGAACTTTGGATGGGCAAGACTGATACCAGAAGATTAGGATGTGACTTGATTGAAATACATAAGGTCCTGAGGGGTCTTTTCAGGAGAGATGTGGAGAGGCTGTTTCATTCAATGGCAGAGCCAAGCACTGAGGATTACTGTTTTAAAATAAGAGGTTACCCATTGAAAACCGAGATGAGGTAAATTTTTCTCATGGAAGGTCATGACTCTTTCGAACTTGATTCATGAAAAAGCAGTAGAAGCAGATTCCTCAATATTTTTACTGCAGAGTTAAATTGAAGGGGGTGAAATGTCTTCAGGTTTCGGTGAGAATGTGGATTCAAGGTTACAATCAAATCTTCTGTGGAACACCACCGCCTGCAGCATCTCCTCATGCACCATCCTAACATGAATCGGAAAGTGTGGAGCTGGAAAAGCACAGCAGGTCAGGCAGCATCCGAGAAGCAGGAGAATCGATGTTTCAGGCATATGCCGTTCATCAGAAATGTCCTAATCAAAGGGCTTATGCCTGAAACGTCGATTCTCCTGCTTCTCAGATGCTGCCTAACCTGCTGTGCTCTTCCTGCTCTATACGTTTCGACTTTGATCTGCAGTGCTCACTTTCTTCCACATGGAATGGGATCGCAGTTCCTTCACTGTCAGTGGGTCAAACTCATACAACTCTCTTTTAATTAACACGCCATATGGACTGCACTTCATTAAAGGTAGCACACCATTATCTTCTCAAAATAGTTAGGGATGGGCAATAAATGTGGGTGTGCGATTCTTACATGACATGAAAGAACAAAAACAACCAATGAACCAACAAAACCAAAACCAAAAGAACAGCCGATGTTGTAAATCAGTAGTCAAAACAGAAATTGTTGGAAAAGCACAGCAGATCTGGTAGCATTTGTGGAGAGAAATCAGAGTTAACGATCCAGGTTGAGTGACCCTTCTTCAGAATGGAAGTCAATAAACCAACAAGCCATTAAAAGAAGAGGTAATGTTTTGAAATCTGAGGAATTGAGGATGTGAGGAGCAGGCAGAGGAGTGGAGTCTTAGGATAGATCAGCCATGACCTTATTGAATGGTGGGGCATACCTTCTATTTTTTATGATCTTATGAACTGCCAGCCAACATGAACTAAATATAAAACAATAACAACAGCTATTTCCAAGTTTGCTATAAAATGTATCATAAACTAAACAATGCTGCAAATACTCTCAGTATGATCAGGCCATATAGTAGCGCCTTGACATACGAACAACCTCGTTCACGAACAAATCGGTTTACGAACAGGATTGTATGTAAAATTTTGCTTTAACGTACGTACGAAATTCAAGGTATGAACGAAGGGTACGAATGCAAAAAGCCTGTGTGCGACCACGTGGTTTCATTGTTCTGCTTTGCTACGCACTTGTTGAACGCAAAAGCTCTTGGGCCCCGCGTGATCTCATTTGGCATGTGCGCTGTGAACAGCCGTCCAAGCATTCTTACGCTATCCGAACAATGGGAAAAATTGATTCAGTTCGCGAATTTTTCGGTTCGTGAACCGGGTCCCGGAACGGATTAAGTTCGTAAGTCGAGTCACGACTGTATTTGTTTCTGCTTTGTTTTAATGTATTCTTTCATGGATGTGGGTGTAGTTGCCTATCCCTAATTGCCTTTGAATGGAATGGCTTTTTCGTGTTATTTCAGAGGGTATTTAAGAGTTGCTGGGCTGTGGAATCACATGAAAGCAGATTTCCTCCCTTGAAGGATATTAGTTTCGTGGTCAGATATACCACAACTAACTTTATATGTGAATTGAATTTAAATTTCATCAGCTGTGATAGTCAAATTTGAACTCATGTCCACAGAGCATTAGCCTGTGTCTTCTCTACATTACAGAGACCAAACAAAACTTGGCAACCACTTCAGGGAACATCTACGGTCTGTATATTCCAACCAACCCCATCTTCTAGTTACCAGCCATTTCAACTCCCCCTCCCACTCCCCCAATGACTTGTCCATTGTGGGCCTCCTCCATATAAGAATGAGGTCACACGAAAACTGGAGGAAGAACACCTCATCTTCTGCCTCGGGAGCTTACAACCATACAAACTTAACTTAGAATTCACCAGCTTCGAAATCTCCCCATCCCTCACCTCATCCCAGACCCATCCCTCCCTCAACTCCTGGCCCCCTTGATATGACCCTACTTGTCCATCTTCCTTCCCATCTATCTGCTCCACCCTTCCCACTAACCAATCACAGCCACTACCTATCTGCATCCACCTATGCATCTAACACTATGGGCAATTTAGTTTTGCCAATTCACCTGACCTGCATATCTTTGGACTGGGGGAGGAAACCGGAGCAAACCCACCCAGACACAGGGAGAATGTGCAAACTCCACACAGACAGTCACCCGAGGCTAGAATCGAACCTGGGACCCTGGTGCAGTAAGGCAGCACTGCTAACCACCTAGCCACCGTGCCACCCTCAACATCAAACAGGGGAGCCTTACCTCCCTTTCTCCCAGCCCCAAAGCCCTCCCTCTATTTATTTCTCAGTCCCCTTCTCCCTCCCCAGTCCTGATGAAAGGTTCTGACCTGAAACATCAACTCTGTTGTTCCTCTGATGCTGCTTGATCTGCTGTGCTCCACACTTTATCGACTCTCTCTTAATTTTCTGCTCAATCACAGCATCACTTCATCACCGACCCCCTTCTTCATGACAAAGTAAGATCTGGTAGATATTACATAGAAAGTTGCAAATCACTTAATCAGGCGAATTTGCAATGTTTACCTCCAATTGAATTAACTTCACAAGTGAAAGCAAAACAAACAATTTAATTCTTTTGATTTTGCACCTTACCACTACCCATAACATATATTGTTACAAATAAAACCATTTCCCAGCTGTTGGATTAGTGGAACGAAATGGTGATTCCCCATGTTTGGGATGAAGTGTAGGGAGAGACAGAAAAACCTCACCTGTTACAGACCAATTAATTCAACAATGGTTGTCCCAGGAACTGACAGCCAATCAGAAACTGCCAGCTTCTTGTTCTTAAGAGCTGCTGGTCAAGTCTTGCTCTTCAAGGGATTCAAGGGTTAACTCTTTATTCTACTCTAGGAGTGTGAGTCATGAGTGAAGGAAGTCAGGGATATCTGTAGCAAGGACTGGAGGGTGGATTTCAAAGGCTCCCCTGTTTGATGTTGAGGGCGACACGGTGGCTAGGTGGTTAGCAGTGCTGCCTTACTGCACCAGGGTCCCAGGTTTGATTCTAGCCTCGGGTGACTGTCTGTGTGGAGTTTGCACATTCTCCCTGTGTCTGGGTGGGTTTGCTCCGGTTTCCTCCCCCAGTCCAAAGATGTGCAGGTCAGGTGAATTGGCAAAGCTAAATTGCCCATAGTGTTAGATGCATTAGTCAGAGGGAAATGGATCTGGGTTGGTTACTCTTCGGAGTGTCGGTGTGGACTTGTTGGGCCGAAGGGCCTGTTTCCACACTGTAGGGAATCTAATCTTATGATCACAGCTATGTAATATCTGTGGACGACCATTTGTAGGCAATTTTCAGATAATTTATTGAGCTTGATAAGAAGCAATGGGTTAGATACAATGCATGATTTAAACAAAGAATGTAACAGGAGGGAACACTTTATCAATCCTGAAGCTGTTCTGTAAAATAAAGAAATGAGTCAAAGAATGAAGAAGTGAAAATAAAGAATAAATGAATTTAGAAAAACAGAGTAGAAGAGCCTTTACAATTTGGAGTGGTGGGATATGTTTTATTTTATTCATTCACAGGATGAGGGTGTCACTGGTTAGGCCAGCATTTATTGCTCATCCCTAATTGCCCAGAGGGCAGTAAAGAATCAACCAAATTACTGTGGGTCTGGAGTTACATATAGACCAGACCAAGTAAGGATGACAAGTTTGTTTGCTAAAGGATATTAGTGAACCAGATTGGCTTTTCCTGACAATGGATTTCTAATAGTTAGATTACTTACAGTGTGGAAACAGGCCCTTCGGCCCAACAAGTCCACACCGACCCTCCGAAGAGCAACCCACCCAACCTATTCCCCTACATTCGCCCCTTCACCTAACACTACGGGCAATTTAGCATGGCCAATTCACCTGGCCTGCATATTTTTGGACTGTGGGAGGAAACCCATACAGGCTCAGGGAGAATGTGCAAACTGCACACAGGCAGTTGCCTGAGGCGGGAATTGAGCCCGGGTCTCTGGCGCTGTGAGGCAGCAGTGCTAACCACTGTGTCACCGTGCTGACTTTTAATTCCAGATATTCATTGAATTTAAATTCCACATTTGGTGTAGCAGGATTTGAACCTGGGTCAAATTAAATGGGTCCCTGGATTAACAGAGGGAGGATTAACAGTCTACCACTAGGCGATCACCTCCCCATTTTGGGGAGTTGCCATCTTTTGAGGTCTCCTTATCTTGTCCCAAGAAAATGAACTCTCCTTCTCCTGGATCCTCCCTCACTTCGTCACTTCCTACTCACCATATATTTTATCTGAGAGACTGGTAATCTGTTTGATGTCAATCACCTGTCTGAACATATTTAACCAACAACCACGGACAGCTACTCTTGATGCCTGGATGACCACTGTTCCCTTGCCTGCTTCAGCTATAGGTTAGTTTACCATCCATTCTAAGAACAAAACTTTGTTTTCCCCAATATGCTTCATTGATAACAGGGTACATAGAGCATCAATGTTCATTCATGACCTCTGTGATTCGTATGACCTTTCATTTCATTTATATGTGTTTGAAATCTGGAAAGACGACCACTGCCGTACAGTGGTTAAATGACATCTCAGGTTACTCAGTAAATGCTCAGAATATTCAGTTTTAAAGTGATTGTGATTTCCAGCAGTTCCCCCCATTTACAGAAGAAATTATCCTTAGTGACCGCTGATAACTAATTCTGAACTAACCTAATCATTTCTAAAGTACCTAATTCACTAATTCTTGATGATATATCGTAGATAAAATGCCAAAGTTGCTTCAATTGATAATATCAAGCTTTGGGTACCCAGTAAACAAAATGCCAGTACTTTTAACATGAAGTCTGACTGATGTTTTATCTCAGGTCATACCAAGAGCACAGTTCCAGATTTTGAAAAGCTCTTCAATCGTGGAATCATTCTTGTAAACCTCCTCTGGACCTCCTCCAACACCATTATATCCCTCGGTAGATATAAGGTTCAAAACTGCTCAGTATATTCCAAATGTTGTCTGTCCAAATCCTTACACAGCCTCAATAGAACACGTCTGCTCTTGTATTCTAGTCCTCTTGAAATGAATGCTAATATTGCATTTGCCTTATTAGCATGATGACCTGAAGAAAATCCTGAGCTTGGACTCCCAAGTCTCTTTGTGCTTCAGAGTTCCGCTTGGAAAATAGTTGACACCTCTATTCTTCCTACCAAGGTGCAGAACCTCGTACTTTCCCACATTATATTCCATCTGCCACTTCTTTGCCCATTCTACTAGCATATCCAAAGTCCTTCTGCAGCTTCTCTGCTTCTTCAACACTACTTGTCCCCTCACCTATCTTTGTGTCATCTATAAACTTTGCAACAATGAAACCCAATTCATTATTGTATAATGTGAAAGGCTGTGATCCCAAACCTGACCCTTACAGAATTCCGAGGAGAAAGTGAGGACTGCAGATGCTGGAGATCGGAGCTGAAAATGTGTTGCTGGAAAAGCGCAGCAGGTCAGGCAGCATCCAAGGAGCAGGAGAATCGACGTTTTGGGCATAAGCTTCCTGAAGAAGGGCTTATGCCTGAAACGTCGATTCTCCTGCTCCTTGGATGCTGCCTGATCTGCTGCGCTTTTCCAGCACACATTTTCAGCCCTTACAGAATTCCACCTGTTACCGGCTGCCACCCCTTTGTCCTCGTTTCTGCTCTCTGCCAATCAGTCAATCCTCTATCTATGCCAGTACCTTGTCCCTAACACCATGGACTCTTATCTTGTATAGCAGCCTCCTGTGTGGCAGCTTTACAAATGCCTTCTGGAAATCCAAAGAGATCACATCTACTGGCTCGCCTTTGTCAAGTTTGCTTATTACCTCCTCAAAGAAGTCTAAGAGATTCATAACCTCAACTTGACAAAGCTGCGCTGACTCAGCCCTATTTTACTGTGCACTTCCAAGTACTCTGCATCTTATCCTTAATAGCAGACTCTAATATCTTGCCAATGACTGAAGTCAGACTAACCATCATGTAATTTCCTGTCTCCTGCCATCATAAATCGAGGTGTTACATTATCTATTTTTCAGTCCTCTGGGACCTACCCTGACTCCAAGGATTCCTGAAAGATCATCACGAGTGCCTTTACATTCTTCTCAGCTATCTCCTTTAGAACGCTGGAGTGTAGTCCATCTGGTCGAGCTGATTAATCCACCTTCAGACTTTTCAGCTTCGCCAGGGCCTTCTGCTTAATGATGGCCGCTACAACCATTCTGCCCCCTGACACTTTTGAATTTCTGGTATGCTGTTGGTGTCTTCCACTATGATGATAAAAATTACTGATTCAGTTCTTCTGCAACTCTTTTGTTCCACATTTACTACTTCACCAGCCTCATTTTCCAGCAGTCCAATGTCCACTCTCCTCTCTCTTACCTTGTAGATATTTTTAAAAATTCTTGTAATCGTTCTTTATATTACTAGCCAGCTTACTCTCCAATTTCACCATCTCCACCTAATTGTGTTCTTAGTTGCTCTCTACTGGTTTTTAAAAACTTCCCAATCCTCTGGCTTACCACTAACCTTCACCACATTGTATGTTTTCTTTTTTTTATTTTGTGTTTTCCCCGACTTCTCTTGTTGGCCAAGGTTGCCTCACCCTCCCCTTAGGATATTTTTCTTCCTTGGGATGAATTTCTGCTGTACCTCCCAAATTACCCCCAGAAGCTCCTGCCATTGCTACTCCACCTCTTCCCTGCGAGGCTCTCCTTCCAATCAACTTTGGGCAGCTCATGTCTTTGTAGTTACCTTTTCTCAACTGTAATGCTGTTACATTTGACTCCAGCTTCTCCCTCTCAAACTGCAGGGTGAATACTTTCATATTACAGTCACTGTCCCCTCGAGGTTTACATAGAAGATAGAACATTACAGTGCAGTACAAGCCCTTCGGCCCTCGATGTTGCGCTGACCTGTCATACCAATCTGAAGCCCATCTAACCTACACTATTCCATGTACGTCCATATGCTTGTCCAATGATGACTTAAATGTACTTAAACTTGGCGAATCTACAACCATTGCAGGCAAAGCATTCCATACCCTTACTACTCTCTGAGTAGAGAAACTATCTCTGACATCTGTCCTATATCTATCATCCCTCAATTTAAAGCTATGCCCCCTCGTGCTCACCGTCATTATACTTGGAAAAAGGCTCTCCCTGTCCACCCTATCTAACCCTCTGATTATCTTGTATGTCTCTATTAAGTCACCTCTCAACCTTCTTCGCTCTAACGAAAACAGCCTCAAGTCCCTCAGCCTTTCCTTGTAAGACCTTCACCTTAAGCTCTCTAATCAAATCTGCCTCATTATGCATCACCAAATCCAGAATTGTCTGTTCCCTTGTGGGCTCTACTACATGGGGCTAAAAAAATCTATCTCATAACATTCCACGAATTTTTCTTGAGCTCCACTTCGTTTCTGATTTCCCAGTCCACCTGCATATTGTAGTTCTTTATGATCATTGTAACAATGGCATTCTTACATGCATTTTCTACCTCCTGTTTTATTTTCTTCTCTATATCCTGACTATTGCTCGGAGGCCTGTATACAGCACCCATCAGAATCATTTTACTTTGCAGTCCCTCAACTCTACCCACACAGATTCTACACCTTCTGACTCTATATCACTTCTTGCTATCAATTTAATTTCACTTCTTATTGAGAAGGCAACCCCACCCCATCTGCCTAGCTGCCTGTCCTTTTGAGAGGATGAGAATCCTTGGATATTTAGTTCTCAACCCTGGTCCTTTGCAATCACATCTCTGTGATACCCACAACATCATACCTGCAAATTTCAAGCTATGCTAGAAGCTCATTTACCTGGCTTCATTTACTGTGTGCATTTAATTATGAACCGTGAGTTCGGCATTGATTGCCTCCCCGATCTTTTCATAATTGCTCCCTCAGCTACAGTGCCTGAAGCTAGATTCCTCACCCTGTCCTATGGTATGTTCTGAAAACTTTAAGAACCTCTGCTGAATCCTCCCTCCTTTAGCATTTCCTATAATTTTCCATACACATGAACTCTCCCCCACAATTATTTCATGTAAATCCTTATCCACAGCCCTGGTTATGCAATTTGTTATGAGAGGCTCAAGGACAACAGAAAGATTGGGTGGCTATATTGCAAGATGGCCTCAAGGCTTCACTCTGTATGGAGTTATTGACTTGCAGTTCTGTAGTGTTAGGTATGGAAAGACCTCTCCTATTACCCAAGCTAAGTGCAGTGTAATTAGTACTGTTTTATACCTCACATTATTGTGTAAAGGTTTAATGGTTTTGAGTCATAACCAGTCCCTTTACTGCCCCCCTGTCTAATTGCGAGTCTTGATTGCTCTGGTTTCATTTCCCTTGGATCTCTTTTTTAAATTCTTTTTCCTAACAGTAACTTGTTGGATTTCTCTTTGTCTTCTCCTTGGTTCTGTATTGAAACTACCCTCTCATCCTGTGAAGACTTTGATTCATCCTTGATTGTTACGGTATATACAACTACAGCAAGAGATTCTGAATGGACTTAAAAGATTCTGCAGCTTGCCCTTCACCTGTACTCATAGGTATTTCTTCACCTCTTTTAACCTTCAATATGTTTCATTGAAAATTCTTTTTACTTTAATTCTTACTCCTTCTTATTGGTACCACTTCAATTGTTTTGGAAGCCATTTTCCGTGGACTATATATCATTTCCTTGATTATTTAAAATATGTCTCAGTCTCTCCAGGTCACAGTAGCCATTTTGTCAACTCAGTATATGAGTCTGAGACCCATTCTTCAATGCACTTTCACCACGCATTCCCTCATCTTCGTTACTTCAGATGTAACAATTACTTCTGCTCACCCTGAAATCAGTGTCCAAGACATTCATTCTTGACTTTCAGGTGATTTCATTGAAGATTAAAAGTTGAGGGTTTTGTGTGGGGGTGTCATGTGTATCCCCTGTGTGAGGTCCTGAAGTTTCACCTGCTCAGAAAATTATCCAATTTAGGGAATGGTTTGCTTAAAATATTTCATAGAAAAGGGCACACATATCTCCAAGCGAAAACTGTTAATTAATTAATTTAATCTACACTTTCCTTTCCACTCATAAATTCCATTTATTTAAATGTGAGGTGAGTTATTCCCATTCAAAATTGTATCATTATCCTGTCATTATCATTTATTCTCAGTCAGCCATCATCTGACCATTCTGTCTGGTCCAAAATCTCTGGACAAACTTTACTGTCCACTTAACTTTTTTAAAGAAATCATTATATTTTTAAAACAGAAGTCAAGCATGTGGATTCAGGTTTTAGTATGTTCTGCTTGTTTGTTCTTACTTTGAAGAGAATAAATTCCTCAAAAGCTGACCATTGCTGGACTTTTCCTTCTTTTAAAATGACTCCAAATTCTGATACGGCAATAACATCTCATGTCCAGCCTCAGCAGTGTTGCTTTGCTAACAGGTTTTCTAATCGTCAATTACCATCTTTTCAAACAATTGTTCCTTTTCTTTTGATGGAAATTATAACTACCAGGCTGATTCCATCGAATTTAGTTTTAAATTTAAATTTTAAATTTGTTTGCCTCCTTAAACTTTGGGTAAATTTTCTTTTGCTTGAAATAGCCAACTCCTGTTGAGTTATTTTATCAACCCTAATTTTAGAAACAATTATGGACAGACTTGGTGGTTTTAGACGGTGTTTTTATATTGGAGGCACAAATGATTGCAGCCAGTTTAGAATTTTCCCAACATCCTTTACCTTAGAAGAACAACGTATTGTCTGACTGCTCAGGTCCAAATCTTTGAAACGTAAAATATTTTGTTCAAATTTGATATCTGTAGGAACGTTTTTGAATCTGCAAGATGCCTGAGTCCTTGGCTGTGGATTTGTGTCTTCGTTGAAATTGTTTAAAACAAAATCCACTGTGGCTCTGGTTGGAAGACCATGGGTTAATAATGTCCAATCATGTCTATAGATCTAGCAATGTAGAAGTTTGTAACATCAAAAGCACACATCTGGCTAAAAAGGACATACATTATAACATTTCTTTTTAAAATAGATGCTAGCAGAAAGGATGAACTCTCAGCTGGTTTTAGGAGTTGGGCAATACATTCAACAATTGCTATCATATAGCAATTTCATGTGCTTTGTTTTAAGAAATCTCCTGCTAATATCAAAAGGCAGAATAGTTCATGTTCTGAAGGAGAGTCATATTAGATGTGAAAAGTTAATTCTTTCTCTCTCCACATATTTTGCCAAAGCTGTTGAGTTTCTCTCACACTTTTTATTTTATATTGCAAGGATGTTTACTGACATTTTTTGGGAATACTAGTAAAACCGTATAGTGTGCAGTTTAGGTGGATCGGCCATGGTAAAAATCTTGTGCAGGTTTATGGTGGGTGGGGGTCTGCATAGGACGCACTTCAGAAGGTCAGTATAGACTTGATCGGTTAAATGGCCACTTTCTGCACTGTAGAGATTGTACATGTTTAAAAATTATCTGTACCTGACTCTAAGGTTAGAAGAACAACAAGTGTTGGAACAATTGGTTTTTCAGAGTTTAAAATGGTTCAATGTTAATGTTCGATACAACAATAGCTTACTATATACATGTCAGGTTAGTACTCAGTCTTCCTACCATGTGGAACAGAACTATATTCGCAGTAATGAGAGCAAATATAAATTAATTTCTCAGAAATAAAACACAGCTTCCTCCTCTGATCATGATTGATATCTAGTCAACTGTCAACCTTTATTCAATGTCAAAGTATATTAGTCCATGCTACAATTCTACTAATTGATGCTTTGACTGTTGATATTTGGAAATAGTGTCCAAAATTAGAATAGGCAGGAAGTAACTCAAGGACGTAACACAAGTCTTGATGCGCAAATTATCCAATGCAAGTTGTTATAAAGACCAAGGAAGTAATTGTTGGTGAATTGTTAAAATTGTTGCACTGTGGCTTTGAACTGATTAAAATTGTAACACTGCCAGTTAGAGGGAGAAAATAAATAAAGGAATAGAGACCTGAAGCTCCATCATTTTGGAGCTATTGTGCAGTGGTTTCCAATTTGTTGGATTCAGAAGATATGACATAAACTATTTAAGCTTTGCTTTTGCCCTTCACTGTGACTATCGTCTCTTGCTTCAATCTTCTTGTTGTTGCTCACACAAGTTCACGAGAAGAATGACCAGATTTGAAAGGGAATGGCCATCACAAAGTGACTGTTCATTTGGAGTTTGGCTAGTTTTGGAATTCTGTACATTCCAGTAACTTTTGAACTTCTGTTAGAATTTTCACACGTTGGTTTCCATTACTGACAATATTAGCTCCCGATTGAAGCCAAGTCGGTTTCAAATCCAAATGGAGATAGTGACAAACTGACCTCTTGCAAAATACGAAAAGTTGTTCAAATGTGAAACCGTCAATCTGGTGACAAGCCATAAAATGTTCCAGTCAGCACCGTCGTTATCATTAGTTTGACATTCACATTCTGTTTGCAAGGAAATTCGGTTGATGCACTTTATTTCGTCTTCATCCAGGAGCCTTCTTTGAAACAGGTGATATTAAGGTGGCAGTAGCTGGGAGGACTGACAGGCATCATGAGATTAAGGTAAAGTAGTTGAAAATTAATGCCTTGCTATTTAATGGGGTACTGAATTTTGACAATCTGACCAGAATCATTTAAAAATTAACTGTGGGGATGTGAGTGTCACGGGCAAAGTGACACCTGCCAATGGTTCTACTTGAAACTTCACTTCATCCTGCAGCATGTTTACTTTGATTTGCTCAATGGATTGATGTACAGGCAGCAGAATGATGCTTTTTCTGAATTCCTGGTGGAGCTGCAGCTACTCTGACCTATTCTATTTCCAGCATCCTTCCCTTCTGGACACTAAGACTTAGAACAATTAAACAGTGCCTTGCTCAGAAACAAAATCTAGAAATATAATGCATAGCTTTTCCCTCTTTTCATTGAGTTATAGAGTCATACAGTATAGAAACAGACCCTTCGCTCATTCTAGTCCACGCTGACCATGTTCCCAAACTAAACAAGTCTCATCTACCTGTGCTTAGCCCATATCCCTCCAAACCTTTCTGATTCATGTACTTATCCAAATGTCTTTTACACCTTGTAACTGTATCTGCATCCACCACTTCCTCTGGCAGTTCATTCCACACATGAACTATTCTTTGCGTAAAGAAGTTATCCCTCATGTCCTTTTTAAATCTTTCTCCTCTCGCCTTAAATTTGAACTCCCACACCTTCGAGAAAAGACCTTTGCTATTCACCTTATCTATGCTCCTCATGATTTTATAAACCTCAATAAAGCCACTCCTCAAGTTTCCATCACAAAGTGAGAGTTCATTTGGAGATTTGTCAGTTTTAGAATTCCCCATCTACACAGATTGTAGTAACTTTTGAACTTCTGGCCCTCATGTAGAATTTTCATCGCTGACGTTTGCTTGACACTTCTACATATACCAGATTATTTGATCTGATGTAATGTTCATTGGTGACTAAAATATGAAAACAGTCATGACCTTCTAAGTGAAAACACATTCTTAACATTAACCTTATTTGTTGAACCGAGAGGTATAGCTCAGTGGCAGCATCCCTTGTGAAACAGAGCAACTGTGGAGGTAGGTCATCCTGGGATGTGGCTATGGATAATAGTCCAAGGATTAGGTGTGTAAATATCTCATTCCATCTTTCTAATCTGCTCAAGAATTTCTCTGCAACATCTGAATTGTACTTGCTCATACAATTCACAAATAGATTCCCTTCTTGAGAGTTTTTTTCATCATTCATTGAATACCGACATTTGCGACACTTATTGTCTGTCCTTAACTGCCCTGGGGATGTGCTAATGAGCCACCATTTTGGGATGGAGGAGTAGAATATTTAAATTTAAAAGTTAAAAATCACACAACACCAGGTTATAGTCCAACTGGTTTATTTGAAAGTACAAGCTTTTGGAACGCTGCTCCTTCATCAGTGGGGTAGGATAAATAGACATAGAATTTATAGCAAAAGATCAACGTGTCATTCAACTGCTGCAATGTATTGAACTAACCTAGATGGCTGTTACGTTTTTAATCACTTATAATGAGGATGCAGGCTTCGATTGATTAACATGTAAATCCAAGAAATTCTTTCAAGTCACAGCCTCGAGATAACCTAAGGTTTTATAAGTATTCAAAAAAAGTTGTGTAACACTTTGACCTTTTACTATAAATTCTGTGTCCTATGATCCTGTCCCACTAACTATTTGATGAAGGACGAGCACTCTGAAAACTTGTACTTTCAAATAAACCTGCTGAATGATAACACAGTGTTGTGTAATTTTTAACTTTCTCCACCCCAGTCCAACACCTCATCATATTTCATTTGGGGAACCATTCCAACAGGCTGCTTTGTCTGGAAATGGGTACTGTTGGAGCTGCTGACATCCAGGTAACTGTAGGATAAATAAAATCAACAACTGTGGAAGCTGGAAATCTGAAACCAAAACAGAAATTGTTGGAGAAAATCAGGAGGTCTGGCGGGATCTGTGGAGAGAAAGAAGCGTTAATGTTTCAAAGCCAGTCACCAGGACGGTTCGAATGAATGGTCACTGGGCCAAAAACATTAACTCTGTTTCTATCTCCACAGATGTTATCACACCTTCCGAATTACCCTCAGTATTTTGTGTTTTGTTTCAGGTAGTGGTGGTGCTCTCCATGACACTCCTAACTTTTGCCTTCTCGATAGAGGGCAGGCCTTTGGAATCTGGAAATGAGATGTTTGCTACCATATTGTTTTTTTACCACCAAACTCTTAGCTGTAGATTAGATTACTAACAGTGTGGAAACAGGCCCTCCAGCCCAACAAGTCCACACCAACCCGCCGAAGGGCAACCCACACAGACCCTTACATTTTACCCCTTCACATAACACTACAGGCAATTTAGCGTGGCCAATTCACCTCACCTGCACGTTTTTTTGGACTGTGGGAGGAAACTAGAGCACCCGGAGGAAACCCACACAGAGACGGGGAGAATGTGCAAACTCCACACAGTCAGTCACCTGAGGTGGGAATTGAACCCGAGCCTCTAGCGCTGAGGTAACAGGGCTTACCACTGTGCAACCGTGCCACCCACTAAGAGATAGTGTTAAAAGGCTGACTGAAAGGAGAAGAGAGAGGTTAAGGTACTTATGGAGAAAATTCGTAGGCAGCTAAAGACATAGTCAGAGAGTCATAGAGATGTACAACACGGAAACAGACTCTTTGGTCCAATTCGTGCATGCAGACTAGATATCCTAAACTAGTTTTGTCCCATTTGCCAGCACTTGGCCAACGTCCCTCCAAACCCTTCCTATTCATATACCCATCCAGATACCTTTTAAATGTTGTAATTGTACTGGCCTCCATCACTTCCCCTGGCAGCTCATTCCATACATGCACCAACGCGTGAAATAATTGACTTTCAGGTCCCTTTTATATCTTTCTCCTCTCACCCTAAACCTATGCCTTCTAGTTCTGGACTCCCTCACCCCAAGGAAAAGACCTTGCCTATTTACCCTATCATGCTCCTCATGATTTTATAAACCTCTATAAGGTCACCTCTCAGCCTCCGATGCTCCAGGGAAAACAGCTCCTGTCTATTCAGCTTCTCCCTATAGTTCAAACCTTCCAACCCTTGCATCATCCATGTAAATCTTTTCTGAACCCTTTTAAGTTTCACAACATTCTTCCAATAGGAGGGAGACTAGAATTGCACACAATATTCCAAAAGTGCCCTAAATATGGCAGTCAATGAATGGGTGAATGAACTCAGGGGTGTACAAGTGAACAGAATTGGAGGGATTCAGAAAACTCAGGGATATGGTGCTGGAGGAGATTACAAAAATACTTGTCAGTCAAGATAAATTATTTGTATACATATAGATGCATGTTCAGAGTCACATCATGCAATCAAACAGAAGCTTCAAAGTAACACGTTTTCACCTGTCCCCATGTTTCAATTTAAATCAACAGTAAAAGTGAAGTAATTCTGAGTCTACGATAACTGCAGAACTGAGGCAGAAACCTAAGATTTTTAAGACATCATCACTTCTCAGAGATTTCTTAAATAAATTAGCTGACACAGGTCTTTTAATAAATAAACTAATAACATTTTGATTATGTCTCCAAGGGAGATCAAAGGTTAAATCTCACTCCCATTGTAAAACAATGGAACATTGAAGATTCAATTTCTCTTCTCTTTATCTGATGACCTTATGTTTTCTTTGTTTCCAAGCAGGGGTTATTTTATAAAGCTGTACCAATGAACTTTGAACAATGTTCATGGACGTTGATCTTTCTCACTGCATTTGGCCTTCCTAAATATATCCCTGGTATTACCTCTCTTACGCCGATTGAAAGAATACCAATAATGCTTGCATTAATGTAACACTTCTTACAACTAACAAGGGCCCAAATAAATAATGGGGGCATCACATAACTTGCTTTAATTGCAATGACAGACATTCTGTGGGCAATGGATACAATGAGGGTGATATTGGTATTGTGGCTTTGTAGTGATAACTCAAAGGCTGTGGTTGACAAGTATTCAGAGGCAAGTAATTCACAGGAAGTAACTCACCTCCTGAATCCTCAAGCCTGCCTACCATTGTAAGGCACCAGTCAGGACTGTAATTGAATATTCCCCATTTGCCTGGAGGGTGCAACTCCAACAACACTCAAGAAGCTGGACACCATCCAGGACAAAACAGCCCAACTGTTTGGCGCTATGTTCACAACCATCCACTAGTCAAGGGTACCAGATACATGGGAACACCATCACCTGAAAGTTCCCCTCCAAGCCATTCACCATCCTGACTTGGAAGTATATCACTTTTCCTTCACTGTTGCTGGGTCAAAGCCCTGCAATTCCCTCCCCTAAGCACATTATGAAGCCAGCTACAACACAGCGACTACAGGAAGCTGAAAATGTGTTGCTGGAAAAGCGCAGCAGGTCAGGCAGCATCCAGGGAACAGGAGAATCGACGTTTCAGGCATAAGCCCTCCTGAAGAAGGGCTTATGCCCGAAACGTCGATTCTCCTGTTCCCTGGATGCTGCCTGACCTGCTGCGCTTTTCCAGCAACACATTTTCAGCTCTGATCTCCAGCATCTGCAGACCTCACTTTCTCCTCAGCGACTACAGGAAGTCAAACCATTACAATTGATTTGCAATGTGGAGTGAAGTCATCAGCATATGTTCAATTCTTGTGATGGCTGAGGTTACAATGAAGGATTCTTCTTCTCAACCTCTCCGCAAGTGTGATGACTGTCACTTTAAACCGCTACCAGTTTTCTAACTCTAAAGACTATGAAACCTCATCTTTTGCATAATTGAATTCATATTAAACAACTCTGAATGATATTGTAATTACTGGTATTTTAGGAGCTCTGAAGCATTCTTCCTCGGAAGCAGCAGGTGGCTTTGGGACCCTTTCCTGAAAAGGACATAACATACTTCCGTGCAAACTACCCAAATAAGGCTATAATGACTTCACAGACTGAGTGCTTTCCAATGAGTTGAAGAATCTATAAACTGGGCCTTTGCAAAGCTTAAGCATGATTGTTCAAATAATATATTTCCCCTACTTTGTAGATGCATTGGAAAGCCATTCTGTTCACAAATCATTTAAAAGCTATATTCTTATCAAATTCACCAAAAATGTGAACTGGTTTAATCATAGAATCCCTACAGTGTGGAAGCAGGCCATTCAGCCCATCAATCCTCAAAAGTACATTCCACCCAGATCCTGTTTTTCCCATGGGTTAATGCACATAGCCTACACATCCTGGGACACTATCAGCAATTTAGCATGGCCAATCCACTTAAGCTGCAGATCTGTGGGAGGAAACCAGACCATCCAGAGAATGTGAAATTCCACACAGACACCCAAAGCTGGAATTGAACCAAGGTCCCTCATGCTGTGAGGCAGCATTGCTAACCACTGAGCCACTGTGACTGCTATAGCACGTAGAGTCATAGAGATGTACAGCATGGAAACAAACCCTTCGGTCCAACTCATCCATACTGATCAGATATCCTAAATTAATCTAGTCCCATTTGCTAGCATTTGGCCCATATCCCTCTAACCCTTCCTATTCATATAACCATTCAGATGCCTTTTAAATGTTGTAATTGTACCACCCTCCACCACTTCCTCTGGCAACTCATTCCATATATGCACCACCCTGTGCGTGAAAAAGTTGCCCCTCAGGTCCTTTTTAAATCTTTCCCCTCTCACCCTTTAGTTTTGGACTCCCCCAGCCTGGGGAAATAAACCTTGTCTATTTACCCTATCCATGCCCCTCATGATTTTATAAACCTCTGTAAGGTCACCCCCGCAACCTCTGACGCTCCAGGGAAAATAATCGCAGGCTGTTCAACCTCTCCCTATAACTCAAATCCTCCAACCCTAACAACATTCTTGTAAATCTTTTTTGAACCCTTTTAAGTTTCACAACATCCTTCCTTTAGGAGGGAGACCAGAAGTGCATGCCATATTTCAATACTGGCCTAACCAATGTCCTCTACAACTGCAGCATGACCTCCCAACTGCTATCCTGAATGCTCTAACCAATCAAGGCAGGCATAGCAAATGCCTTCTTCACTATCAAGGAACTATGCACCTGCACTCCAAGGTCTCTTTGTTCAGCAACACTCCCTAGGAGAAAGTGAGGACTGCAGATGGTGGAAATCAGAGTTGAAAGGTGTGGCACTGGAAAGGCACAGCAGGTCAGGCAGCATCCGAGGAGCAGGAGAGTCAATATTTTGGGCCAGAGCCCTTCATCAGAAAGGTCTGCCTGACCTGCTGTCCTTTTCCAACACCACACTTTCCAACACTCCCCAGGACCTTACCGTTAAGTCCTGCCCTGATTTGTCTTTCCAAATTTTTTTTCAAAATTAGCGGCACCTCATATTTTTCTAAATTAAACTCCATCTGCCGGTCCTCAGCCCATTGACTCATCCGATCGTGATCCCGTTGTACTGTGGGGTAACCTTCTTCATTGTCCACTGCACCTCAGCTTTTGGTATCATCTGCAAACTTACTAACCATGCCTCCTGTGTCCACATCCAAATGTGAAAAGCAGTGGACCCAGCACTGATCCTTGTGGCATACCTCTAGTCACATTCGTGTGGGAAAGAATGACAAATAACAAATGAATATAATATCAAACTGAGGATGAATTTCAATCCAAATCAGCAAATAAGTGCCATAGTCTTATCAGACTCTTTAGCTGCTCAGTCATTTGAGATGGGAGGAGTCCCTCCTCCCTACCTTTTATCTTAGCCTGCTGGACACACATTCCTCATTCCTGAAGAAGGGCTTATGCCCGAAACGTCGATTCTCCTGTTCCCTGGATGCTGCCTGATCTGCTGCGCTTTTCCAGCAACACATTTTCAGCTCTGATCTCTAGCATGTGCAGACCTCACTTTCTCCTCAAGTCATTTGAGATAGGCAACTTACCTAAGAAAGCACATGTAATGTGCCTTAATGACTACCACCCAATGGCTCTGACCTCCATTATTATGAAGTACTTCAACGGTCCTGGCCCACATCAACTCCAGTCTCCTAGCCTGCCTCGATCCCCTGCAATTTGCCTACTGTTATGAAGTTGAAGGCATGTACTATACCTTTAAGAGAGTGTGAAGGCTGTTTTGGCAGTAAGAATTTGCAGGCAACTGTCGTGACTAACTCGCAGTGATAGAGTGTGCTGGAAAATTGAAAGATGTAACATATTGTTGTAAGCTGGATACATGAGTTGTTTTCCCAGCAGTTCAAATTTAACCAATCAACTTAAATTATGCCACAAAATACTAAAATCCAATCGACTTTGAATTTTATGTTTTGACAATATTGAATCAATGAGCTGATCTGATGTTTGGGGTATAAAAAGATGGCATTTTGGACAGTTAGCAGAGAGAGAGCCCCACCTGCCATCGCCAAACAGACTGCCTGAAAACCCTCTCTCTAAAAGGTATCTTTCTCATATGAAACATCTTTGCAGCAGAAGACCGAAGATTACCCAGGGAGATCTACAAATACAGAAGAATCACACCTGAAAATAACAGCTGCTGTCTAGTTTTGAAAATTGATTTGCTGTAAATTTAATAGGAGCTTTACTGTATTGTTATAGAGTGGGAGGTAGATAACAAATCTTTAAGACGAAGGAGGCTCAGATGTAAATACTTGTTGCTTAATGTTCACCTTTGGAGTTAAAGAATAAAATTTTAAAAGTGGAATGTGGGAAGTTCTCTGTCACTCAAACTTTAACAGATTACGAGACGAGGTGAGCTTTTCTGTGTATTTGGTTTAATTAGCAGGAGGGCTTACCGCTGTGTCATAACACTATCTCGGTAACAGTCGACACAAGATGCCATTTCCCTAGCCATACACTTATCCCTAGAACATTTGGACAACAAGGACAACCTCTGGGCCTACATCAGACCCCTGCTTATCAACTACACTTCTGCCTTCAACACTATTATCCCATTCCAGATTCAGCTCAAAACTCCAAGGCTTTGGTCTCGATTCTGCTCTCTGCAACTGGATCCTCAGCTTCCTGACCCACAGACCACAATCGGTGAAGATAGACAACTACACCTCCTTCACAATAACACTCAATACAGGAGCCCCCCAAGGATGCATCCTCAGCTCCCTACTGTATTCCCTGTAAATGCACGATTGTGTTGCTAAATTCTGAATGAACGGCATCTACAAGTTTGCTGATGACATCACCATGGTAGAACGAATGTCAAACAACGATGAGCCAGGATGGAGGAAGAAGATGGGAGGGTTGGTAATATGGTGCAGTGAGAACAACCTCTTTCTCAATGTCAGCAAAACTAAAGAACTAATCATTGACTTCAGAAAGAAAGGAGGAGAACACACCCCCCATCTATATCAATGGAGTGGAGGCTGAGAGGGTGGATGGCGTCAAGTTCCTTAGAGTGATGACAACCACCAACCTGTCCTGGTCTTCCCACACAGATGTGATGGTCAAGAAGACACAATTACCCCTCAGGCGGCTCAAGAAATTCGGCATGTCCATAAGATCCATCACCAACTTCTACAGATGCACCATTGAAAGCATACTGTCTGGGTGCATTACAGACTGGTATGGCAACTGCTCTGCCCAAGACTGTAAGAAACTACAGAGGGTGGTGTGCACAGCCCAGACCATCACAGAAGCCAACCTTCCATCCATGGACTCCATTTACACAGTTCGCTGCCACAGAAAGGCTGCCAACATTGTCACAAAGCAGTAATGCTCTCCTACAACCTCTTCTGTCAGAAGAAGATACAGAAGCCTGAACATGTGCACCAACAGGTTCCAGAAAAGCTTCTTCCCTGCAGTTATTAGACCAATGAATGAACTTTCTCACTTCAAATAATGCTGATCTTGTTAATGTTGATCCTGCCAGGAACACGCCCTGTGTAGTGTTACCTGTTTGCCCCGTCCAAGTGTTTTCTTTTCACCCTATAAATTGTATGCCCTTGCTACTATGACCTGCCTGTACAGCTCATAAACAAAGCTTTTCACTGTATGTAGGTACATGTGACAATAAATCAATCAATGGCAATAACTTAACCTGAAGGTCACTACACCTCAGGTAAGGAGGAGTTGTTTGAGAAAGACAGTCCTTCACAGTAAGTTCTTCCAGTCTGGGAATTGAACCCACACTACTAACATGAGCTCGCAGCTATGCAGCTAACTCAGCTAACTGACCCCAGTAATATTTGATTGACCCTTAGATCTATAACATCATTAACTGTTGAGGTTAAAGGACAGCTAGCTTCTTTCCCAAACCTTCCCTGAAATAAAATATGTTAATATTTCAATAATCTTTATCCACCTGGTAAACCAATAGTGACTTAAATCTTATTAAATGGCCGAAGTTGACCTGAGGTTAAATTAAAAAAGAAAGAGCTGGTTCTGTATTGGTGGTGGTGGTTAGTAGTTTAAAAAAAAAGCCATGGTGATTTGGTGGTGGGAAAGGCGTTTGGTTGTGTGTGATAGCACTTCCTGATATGAAAGTAAGGAGCTGGGTTCTGTCCCCCTCCAACTCCATTTTGATGTAATCCTTTCACCCTGTCCCTAAACCACTTCATTTTTTATGGTTCACATTTGCTATAGAGGGCTTTTTGTTAGTAAATACTTAAGTTGGCAACATGGATATTTTGTTAGTGGTGGTTAGTGTTTCAAAGGGAGGAAAAACAGAAAAAAGAACATGTTTTGGAGAGGCTAGTGTTGGACTGGGGTGTCCAAAGTTAAAACTCACACAACACCAGATTATAATCCAACAGGTTTAATTGGAAGCACTAGCTTTTGAAGCACCGCTCCTTCATCAGGTAAGGAGTAGCACTCCAAAAGCTAGTGCTTCCTAGAAAAAAGAACAGTTGTGGTGATATTGGTAGTAGGAAAGTCACTCAATTGTGTGTGATAGCACTATTGGGCGTAAAACAATAGCTGGGTTCTATACTGGTGGTGGTTAAAAAAAAATCTTGGTGATTTGGTGATGGGAAAGTTGTTTGGTTGCATGCGATAGCAATTCTGGATGTGGAGAGAAATAAAGAGTTGTGTTCTATCCCCTCCCCTCCCCAACTCTACTTTAGCTTAGTCCCTTCCCGTTCTACCTATCCCTACCCCACCCTTACTTTTGATAGTTAATATTGCCCACAAAGGGCTTTGCATGTAACCTGAGAATTGGCTGCACAGGTGATTACTGGTGATACTTACTCCATCAAAGCAAACCAAAAAACGTCAGGTGAATTGGTAGTGGGAAATCCATTCAATTGTGTTTGTTATGGACTAGGCTGAACCCCCTCAAAATATTTACAAAGGTAGCTTAGACACGAACGTTTCTTATTCTGAAGACAAATGTGGAGTGGATATTCCAGGTGTGATGCAGCTGGTCAAACCACTCGGGCTTTAAGAAAAACAGAACTTATTTAATCACTACAGTTGAAACACAAACAAAAGAAAATGGAATTTAGAATAAATTAACCATTGGAAAACTTGACCAACTCGATGTAGCAACATGACTAAGGAACTGTTCCATAAACACACCCCTTGGCAAAAAATAATTCTGACACAGGTCCTTACAGGCAGGAGAAATTTCAGAGAGAAGAGTCAGTCAGGAATTATCTGCTGAAGCATGGAAACATTTTGTACCGCAGCAGCTTTTGACCATCTGCTAAAACAACTTCGATAAAACCTGGACTGGGAGAACTGGGAAAGGCCTCTCTTGAAAAAGAAAACCCAAGGGCAAAATAACCTTTTTAAAGTGACAGCATCATCGCATGTTTCAGAACCTTTCCGAACATGAGAAAAATAAGAGAGAAAAGGAACGGGGTTTGTTTGATGGTTAATATTGCCCATTGTAATTTCTAATTGGCCGCATGCGTGTTTTAGTGAGGTGGCTGTTGATAGTTAATTAAATGTCATGGTGATTTGGTGTGGAAAAGTAAATTAGTTATACGTGACAACACATTTGGATCTATAAAGACAGAAAACATGAGCTGGATTCTGACCTTGGTGAGGGAGTATTCAGTGCCCACTGATGTTCTCGATACCGTGAGAGGGAGGTGGACATGATGGTGGATACAATGCTTTATTTCCCCTGCAACTCCATTTTGACTTAGCCCCTTCCAGTCCTCCCTACCCCTCCTTCATTTTGATTGTTTGCATAATCCATAAAAGGCTTTGCATGTAAATTTCTAATTGGCTACACGAGTGATTCCGTGGTGGTAGTTAATAGTTGGAAAAAATGTTACAGTGATTTGATGCTGGGAGAGCCATTCAGCTGTGTATAAAGGCATTTCTGTATGTAAGAAAATACTGTTAGGTTCTGAGGGGCTCTTGTGTTGCTCAGTGGTAAGTGTTGCTGGAAGAGCACAGCAGTTCAGGCAGCATCCTGGGCCTCCTTCACTCCCGCTCCCTCACCACCAAACGCCTGGAGGAAGAACGCCTCATCTTTGCCTCGGAACACTTCAACCCCAGGGCATTAATGTGGACTTCAACTGTTTCCTCATTTCCCTCAGGCTCTCTGCCTTTATTCCTGATGAAGGGCTTTTGCCCAAAATGTCGATTTCGCTGGTCCTTGGATGCTGCCTGAACTGCTGTGCTCCTCCAGCACCACTAATCCAGAATGTGGTTTCCAGCATCTGCAGTCATCGTTTTTACCTCAGTGGTAAGTGTCCCTACCACTGGCTTCAAGCACCACCTGCTCCAGAGGTGTGTAATCTCTGAATATGTTGTTTATTAAAAAAAAACTATATCTTCTAAACAAACTCTTCAGAGTCTTAAGAGTTGAGTGATGACTATCAATCCACCGTTGATTGTCAAGAAAAGCCCATCTAGTTCACTAATGTCCTTTAGGGAAGGAAACTGCCATCCTTACTTGGTCTGATCTACATGTGACTCCAGACCTGCAGCAATGTGGCTTACTTTTAACAATTAGGGATGGGCAATAAATGCTGGTCTAGTCACAATGCCCTCATTCTGTGAATGAATTTTAAAAACCGCTACAACAGGAGCAGATCTCCTGGCTCAGAGGTAGGGACACTACAATACACCACAAGATCACCACCAAGAGTTGGATTCTTGAGAGGTGGACACTGTAAAAGATAGAGTGCATTAACTCTCCTCCAACTCTCACCAGAATGGCCTAATTTCTGCTCCTATGTCTTATGGATCTTGGGTATCAAGAGGATCAAGAGTTTTTTTTAGATTACTTACAGTGTGGAAACAGCCCCTTCGGCCCAACAAGTCCACACTGACCCGCCGAAGCGCAACCCACCCAGACCCATTCTCCTATATTTACCCCTGCCCCTAACACCACAAGCAATTTAGCATGGCTAATTCACCTAACCTGCAAATTTTTGGACTGTGGGAGGAAACCGGAGCACCCGGAGGGAACCCACGCAGACACGGGGAGAATGTGCAAACTCCACACACACTGACCCGCCGAAGCGCAACCCACCCAGACCTATTCTCCTATATTTACCCCTGCCCCTAACACCACGAGCAATTTAGCATGGCTAATTCACCTAACCTGCACATTTTTAGACTGTGGGAGGAAACCGGAGCACCCGGAGGGAACCCACGCAGACACGGGGAGAATGTGCAAACTCCACACAGTCAGTTGCCTGAGGCGGGAATTGAACCCGGGTCTCTGGCACTGTGAGGCAGCAGTGCTAACCACTGTGCCACCATGCCAACCCACTGTGCCACCATGCCGCCCACTGTACCACCATGCCGCCCACTGTGCCACCGTGCCGTCCACTGTACCACCGTGCCGCCCACTGTGCCACCGTGCCGCCCATGGGAGAAAGCAGGAGAATGGGGTTGAGAAACATATCAGCTATGATTGAATGGTGGAGCAGACTCAATGGGCTGAATGGCCTAATTTCTGCTCCTATGTCTTATGGTCTTATGGTCCAATTCAATTTTAATTTCAAACTTTCTCTCTTTCGTTACCCTTCCCTTTAACTAAAGTCGTACTGTTCCTGGGAGGGCACTAATTGTCCTTCATTAATTTAATCAGAGATACAAGAGTAGGGCGTCCCAACCTCTGAGCCGGGATACCTGCGATCAGGTTCCATCTGCTACAGATGTTGGCAATCACAGCTTTTGAATAAAAGTATCAAGGACCAAGTTATACATCTCATAATAGCTGTTCACCATGGGGGGCTGGGGTGCAAACTCACCCCTCTATTGATATTGTGATTTTGTTTCTCTCAGTTTTTCCTTGATGCGGTATGGTTACATTGCAACAACCCGACTGGGCAGGGTTTTAAAAAATGCTGGGGTCTTCCTGATGGAGGAGAAAGTGAGGTCTGCAGATGCTGGAGATCAGAGCTGGAAATGTGTTGCTGGAAAAGCGCAGCAGGTCAGGCAACATCCAGGGAACAGGAGAATCGACGTTTCGGGCATAAGCCCTCTTCCTGATAGAGAGTCGGTTTCCGAAATCGAAGGGAAAGCTGGAAACTGGTGTTTGTACTAAACTACAGATTCACAATATCTTGTAAATTTCTGAAAGTCTTTTGCTGCCTGGTTGATCATATGGATGCAACTGCGTTTAATAATAGGTATCAGGTAAGTGAACAGCAAATCTGGATGGACCAAGCTGCAGAGAAAAAAAAGTTGTATGCAGCCATGAAGTATCTCACATGTCTGACTAAGCACAGCATCATTAAGCATTTGTAACACTTAATTAAAATGTTACAGACGCAGAAAATCATTCACTGTTGTTTCAGAGAAGTATAACCTAACAATGGTTTGATTTCTTCAGAGATTGCTGGACAAGCTGTCCTACATATCATTATTTATCGGTTCCTTAGAGTCCAGAAGTAACAAAACATACCTTGTAAAGATAATTATCAATATGCTCAGCAGCCACTTATCTCAGCCTTCTAAGTACTGAAAGTGGATTTTTATCACAGCATACCGCAACCTGCTGATACAAGTTGCTTAGTGGTTACACATCATCTATGCGAAACGTTTTAGAGCAGAATGGTTATTCATTTTATTCACCCTTCATATAATTTATACGAAAGCATGTTAAACTATAGTTACCATTATCTTAGCACAAAAATTAATCCATGATTTTTAAAAAAAATTCAGAAGTTGGTAGTTTTCCATTTCTGAAACCCAGCAACCTCACCCTCCTCTACACCTTGTCATCTCTCCATCATGAAGCAATGCGTCAGTCATCATTATTTCATAAAAGAAACTTCTTCCACCTTACCTCTGAGAAATGGGCAGTTGAGAATCACTTCTGAGTATTTCTATTATCAAGTAGAATATGAATTTCCCTGTGAGAATAACAATCAGTCAAATATAGGACAACATAAAAACGTAACAAGTAGACTTTTTTTCCATGAACTGACTGCTGGGCACTTGAGGGGGGTACAAAGATTATAATAGATTATTGAGAGTCAATGTGTGGAAAAAAAAGTTGCTTAAATTTAAACTTCATTCATCAACAGAGCAACTAAGATGTTTCACTTTTAAATTCAGATTTGCAGAGTGCGTTACACATTGAATCCTCATTAAATTAGTCCCTGGGATAAAGGGATTGTTCAATGGTGAGAGGCTGGTTGTTTTGAATGATAGTCACTGGGGTTTAGAAAATGAGGGGGGGGGGGATCTCATAGCAGCCTATAAAATTCTGACAAGACTGGAGAAATGCTTCAAGGATATCCATGATGATTAGAATTAGAGTGAGCTTTATTGACAAATGGACGCAGGTGAGTACAGTGAAAAGTTTACAAGTTGCTACTTAGGTGCCATCATAGGTATAAAGATTGTGCAGATTCTTATGTACAAATGATTAGGAAAAATATTAGAAAAATAAGGAAATAGAAAGTCCATTATTATAGACCTTTTTGCCACCTTAGGTGCAGAAGTACAAAATCATAGGAATAAATTCGAAAAATGAAGAAATGTAAAGTTCAGAATAACAGTCTTTCCAACTCAGACCCTGCCAGCACCCAGCCTCCAGTTCACACTGAGCCTTGACTCCAGATCATGCCAGGCTTCACTTCAAGGGTTTTGAGGTTGGGATTCTGTACTGAAAACCAGAGTCTGTGCTGAGGCTGGGAGTCTGTGCTGAGGCCGGGAGTCTGTGCTGAGGATGGGGGTCTGTGCTGAGGCTGGGAGTCTGTGCTGAGGATGGGGGTCTGTGCTGAGGCTGGGAGTCTGTGTTGAGGCTGGGAGTCTGTGCTGAGGCTGGGGGTCTGTGCTGAGGCTGGCAGTCCGTGCTAAGGCTGGGAATCTTGGTGAGGTTGGGAGTGTGTGCTGAGGCTGGGAGTGTGTGCTGAGGCTGGGAGTCTGTGCTGAGGCTGGAAAGCTGTGCTGAGGCCGGGACTCTGAGCTGAGGCTGGGAATCTGTGCTAGGACTGGGAGTGCGTGCTGAGGCTGGGACTCTGAGCTGAGGCTGGGAATCTGTGCTAGGACTGGGAGTGCGTGCTGAGGCCAGGAGTCCGTGCTGAGGCTGGGAGTCTGTGCTGAGGCTGGGAGTCTGTGCTGGCTTCACCTGAGGTTCAAATATAGGAGGTAAGAAAAACAAATGAAAATAAAAACAAGAAGGTAAGAAACAGATGGAGTGAATGAGTTCCAGCTGAGGAATCCTACTCCACCTCCAAGTTGAATAGATAGACTGGGTGAGTCCAGAAACAGGGAGTGACAATCTAGGGATCGGCCATTCAGGACTGAGATGAGGAGTGACGTCTTCACCCAGAGAGCAGGGCACCTGTGGAACATTCTGACACAGAAAGCAGTTGAAGCCAAACATTGAAACATTTCAAAAAGGAGTTAGACATATTACTTAGTACGAAAGGGATCAAAGTGGGAACAGGGGACTGAGTTGAATGAGCGGCCATGATCATCTTCAATATTGGACCAGACTGGAAGGGTTGAATGGCCTACTCCTGTTCCTATTTTCTGTGTTTCTATGTTTTCTGTGTTGTTTTCATTTTTTTTTTCATGACTAATGAGTTGCTTTGTTAGAACGGAGTTCCTCTGCTGCACTTTTAAAAGAAGCATTAATCTCCTTATCCCATTCCTGCCCTCTCCCCATACCCCTTGATCCCTTTATCCGCAAGTGCCACATCCAGCTCCCTCTTGAATATATCTAATGAACTAGTTTCCTGTTGGAGAGAATTCCACAGGTTCACAACTCTATGAGTGAAGAAATTCTTCCTCATCTCAGTCCTGAATGGCTTCCATTTATTCTTAGACGTGATCCCTCATTCTGCAATGCCCCAACACCGGGAACATCCTTCCCACATCTACTCTGTCCGGTCCCATCAGGATTTCATATGTTTCTATAAGATCCCCCCTCATTCTTTTAAGTTCCCACGAATACAAGCCCAGCTGACCCAGTCTTTCCTCATATGTCAGTCCTGCCATCCCAGGAATCAGTCTGGTGAACCTTCACTGGACTCCCTCAATAGCATACATGTCCTTCCTCAGACTAGGAGACTAAAACTGCACCTAATACTGGCACCTAATACCTAAGGCCCTGTATAACTGCAGCAAGGCATCCTTAATCCAATACTCAAACCCTCTCGCTATGAAGAGCATGCAATTAGCTTTCCTCACTGCCTGCTGCAGTGTTGAGACAATATAGAAATAGCAGTAATGTTTGCAATGAGGAACTTGTTACTGCCAGGAGGAGGTAAGATTATTAGAATCGATGCCTTTAATGAGTAGCTAGACAGCTGAACAATGGGAAAAGGAATAGGAGGGGATGCTGAAGAGTGAGACTAAGAAAATTGGTCTGTGGCATAAACAGGCATGGGTCAGATGGGCTGAATAGCCTAATTCTGTGCAGTAACATTGAATATATGTGCGTGTGTTTTTTTAAAGAAGAAATATAAGGAACGGCAAGAATTTCAAAAAAGGGAAAAGTCTTAATTCTACTATGGTCTGGGAATGTTTTAAACACAGCTGCAGGAAGATTTTCCGTTTTTAAGACATAAAGGTTACCTCATTGCTCCTGAGCCTTTTAGGAGATATAACGCTGATGAGAAAATAACACTGTTTACTTCTCTATAAAATAAAACAAAATAGCACATTTGTGTGGATATAAAACGCTGCATTTCACAACAGCATTGATTTTACTTTGAAAACTGAGCATTCAGATTCTTTCAGGATTGCAATTGTGATCAGGGCTGTATTAAAACAAGTGTCCCTTGCCTTGGTTGGGAGGTGAAGCAGACAGTATGATTTATTAGAAGCGAGATCAGCCTATTCACTTTACATGCGTTGGTGGCGGATGCAGACTGTGGAAAATAAGAGATAAGAGCTCAATTTCAAAGTGAGTTAAACAGTTTCATATCCAGTAGATTTTGCAATTTGTATTAAAAATATATACATATATTGAGCTGCTAAGTAAGTACGGAATATGTGCGGAGATGACATTGTTATCGATGTTCTGAAAACTCGTTCCGTTTGCATTTCTGTATTGCATTCATACAACTGACAAAGGTTATCAACACTCAAAAGGGTTGTATTTTCCTTCCTTTGCTATTTTTAGCAAAAGAAAGTAGATTTTGGTGTAAAGCAGGGAATACCACTTTATGCTTTATGTCCACCCCATTCTCTCGAATAGTGAACACAAGGATGCAAATTGAATGGCTAGTTCAGAAAAAAAACTCTGAAGATAGTTTTCTGCTGCACAATGAGCACAATGAACAGCAGAGTGAAAATTCATGCAGTTATTATGTTACTACTGTCTGCTATGATTAATATATAGCAAGAAGCAGAATTCTACGCACCTTGCAGTCACTGAAAACATTTCTAATTAAATCAAGAGACTCAGATAACACTGAAATCTTGATTTTTTTTCTGATTGCTATTGACCTAACACTGGCTTTAACCCCTTCATTTCTAAATAGGTCAACGTTGAAATTAATGCCATTGCAGGAAACTAAGGTACTCAGTGAAGTTTGAGCAGTTTCTGAACACTATGGAACACAGGGTTAAATTGTAAGTGCATTTCTCCTTTTATTTTCTAATAAGGGATCACAGGGAGGAAAATCAGGAAAAGAGGATTACTTGCATCACAGTATGTTGCCAGCTAAATGTTCCAATAATTTAAGCTAATGGACAGAAAATAGGGCAAATTCTGTGGCAAGTCTTGCCAGATTTTCATGCATTCAGACTGTCCGTTATAGTTAAAAGATTTAATGGTGAAACCTACAAGTTGTTGTTGCCATTGACATTACTTCAAAACTATTGTTGATGTTCTTAACAGATAAGAATGCTCAATGCATTCATTCATCTCTCCTTTTATTTTATCCATTTTATAAAGGCAAAGAGAAGAATGTTATACTGACATATTATATCATCAAAAGCAATTTCCACACTAAGTTTCCTAAGGTCTGTAATGTAAGAATAAAATTATAGGTAGAAGTAGCATTAAAGTTATGTTGACTGAATGGTGAAAGACTGGAATGGAAGTTATACTGCATAATGCTATCATATGATTCATTGGTACAAATAATAAGCAAATTACTTGATAAGTTGCAGGAAAATTATGAATTAATTATGTTAGTGCACATATAACATCAAGATATTTTTGGTTTCAGCAATAGAGGAAGTCCATGAATCATTAAATCAGCTCCAAATATGATTTTTCAAATGAATTTTTGAAAAGTTCCATGTTTACTGCAGTGCTTTGTGGTTTGAAAGGTTAATCAGAAAATTTTCAATGAATTTTTACTATCAGCAAAACTGTGACTGAACCCAAATAGACTTATTGAGTCCTGTTAAATCAAAGATCCTCATAGGATTGTTCCAAAGACTGGAAAAAGTCTCCCTAGTTTTTAATCAATGAGAAAATTTCTAGATTAACTTTCCTGCGCTCTATTCATTTAATTTTATCATTTCTATTGAATAGTTTTCATGCAATAAAATCATACCAAAAATTAAATAATTTTAATACAATTGCCTGTAGTTATGCACAAATTAAAATATTTCTCTGGCCAACCGAATGTACAAGAACATTAATAGTTCAAACAAGAGGCAATTGTTAGTTTTATTTTATTGTGCATTTACTTGAGTTTGATAGACATTAGTACAGCAATTATACATTTTTAAAAATCTATTTTGGACTGGTTTCTACCCATTTATGTTCTCTTCCAATGTTTGTTCTTAGAAGAAACATGCAATACGCAAATATGAATTTTTATTCTAAAAAAGCATATCCCCTATTTTCCAAGAATGGTATGAAATGCTTGAAACTTTACAAACTGTAGGGAATTCATAATTAATTTGGAGAACCAAAACACTGCAGAAATGAACACTGGATGGCAATTGGTTACTGATGTTAACTGATGGTGAATGATTAACATTTCTCTCCCTTGTTGTCAAATTTTCAGCAGCTGTTTTTAAAATATTGGCAACATCGCCCCAGAGCTCATCCCAACTTTGTTATAAAACATGCATTTATCAGATAATTGATTTTCAATTTGTTTACTGATTTTGAATCAACTACCTCAGGTTTATAAATTGGAAATGAAAAGGTCTATGTTTACTGCTGTGTTTTGTGATTTGAATGTGTTAATCAGAAAATTTTCAATGAATTTTTACTATCAGAAAATCTATGACTGAACTGAAGCCATTATCCAACTCTGGTCCAATTCTAGTATCCAGTTTTGTGTTTAATAAAAGCAGTAATGTTAACATGAAAACAGAAATGGAATTTGTTTAGAGACTTTCCAGACCCCACTGTTGGATATATTCTAGCTTATAGTCTCATCAAAGAAGGCTATTTCTATGTCACAAATTCAGTTATTATTTGGAAAATGTTCGCAAAAAATTGAGTTGGTTCTGTGGGTTACAACAGAATTCGTGCTGTACTTCATGGCAGTCACCTTCAGTTTTGCTCTTCTGGTCAAACTTCCATCTACCATGATCCATAAGCTGAAATTTCCATTTTCAGACCTGTGTTTTTCTCGAGTATAATTTCCAGTTGGGAATATGGGGTCTGCAATTTCATCCTTATGGGCATATAAAGTTAACCTCTGGGTCAAGGTATGCTTAACCCAAACCTTAGGATACCAAAGGATAGTATTCTGATTTTTCACTTTGCTTTTGAGTTCATGTTCATGCCCCTCTTCAGGACTTGTGCAAATAATTTAACCATACCTGACAGACCAGGTATACAATTGACATCATTGTGCACAATCTATTTCTTTTTGTAAATTTGATCATTGAAAATGAGTAACCTCAGGAAGACCACATTTATTACCTTTTGGAGATGCCGGTTATAGTCCAACAGGTTTAATTGGAAGCACTAACTTTCGGAGCACCGCTCCCTCATCAGGTGGTTGGGGAGTACACAATTGTAAGACACAGAATTTATAGCTAGTGAAAGATACTATTGAAGTAACTTTATTGAATTAAAATGGAAGCTAGCTGTAGTTATCACATAGCTATAAATTCTGTGTCTTACAATTGTATACTCCACAACCACCTGATGAAGGAGGGCGCTCCGAAAGCTAGTGCTCCCAAATAAACCTGTTGGACTATAACCCGATGTTGTGTGATTTCAAACTTTATCACCTTTCCTTACTTTTTCTAAGAAGAAGATTGTGGACTTGAACTGCAGTAGTCTTTGTAACAATTGTGCCATCATAAAGATGTTTGATGGGAATCCCAGGCTATTGCAAAGACGATGAATCAAAATGGACACATATCCAAGTATGATATGTGATTTGCAGGATTAGTTGTGTGCCCATGATTTTGCTGCTCTTGCCTGTCCTGCAGATCGAGGTTGCAGAAGTGAAAGATACTACTGAAGTAACTTTACTGAATTAAAATGGAAGCTAGCTGGAGTTATCACATATCTGCTACCAGATATGTAGAGAAGTTACAATGCACCCTTTCCTCACATTTACAGATCATGCACATTCCATATGATTCTGCATCCTATTTGTTTCATTTTGTCTTCCAGACAAAGTCAGAAGTCACATGACACCCAATTATAGTCCAACTTTGACACTTCACCTGATGAAGAGGCAGCGATCCAAAAGCTTGTGATTTCAAATAAACCTCTTGGAATGTAACCTGGTGTCATGTGACTTCTGACTTTGTCTACCCCAGTTCAACAACGGTTCCTCCACATTATATCTTCCAGTCATTCAGTGCTGATTGAGTTTTCCCTCATGTCATCATTTGAAGGCACTTGCATACTCTCAGCAGTTTAATAAGATATTTCATAATTCAAACCAGAATGTCATGATTTTCTGGCTAATGACCTTTTCAGATGCTGCTGAATGTCATACACATCTCAGGCACAGGACATGGCTTTTTGCTGCTTGATTTTTCCTCCTTCATTTTACTTGTTTTTAATTTTTTTAGTCAGTTTTGTATCCTATTACACATTGACACTTCTAAAGGATACAACAGTGATTGTCTCATAGGTAACTGAGCTTAGACAAAGATTGAGACTCTTCAGTGAAATGGTCGGCATTTGGGAAGCTCTGAATGAAAACTCACTGTACTAAAGCAGACCGTATTAACACAACTGCTTACTCCATTTTATTCTTATCCTGGCATCTTACATTTGTTTTAAAACTGCTTAGCTAAGCAAAGCTCTAAACTAGTACAGAACCGTTTCTTTCCCACTCTCTGTTTGCTATGTCATTTGACTCTCTCATTTTAATGCAATGGCACAGAATAACCATTTACTCCGGCACAATTCCACAATTGTTTCACAATACAAATGTAATGTAGGACAGTGTGGAAATGTGATCTTGGATTCAGGGTATCCATCATAGTCTGAAACAGTTGACAACTGTGTTGCTTTTGGAATGGAGTCCCCTTCCCAATAATTAACTTCAATCAATGGGGCATTGAAGCAGACAGAAAATAAAGACCATCATTTACACCTTGGACACATTCCCATTTACAAACAAAGTTATTCAACAATGTTACAGAGCAAAACTCAGGAGGCTACAAAACTGAGGTAGACAACAGGACCTGGAATGATTTAGCTGTGAACAGCTACTCTATATGAAATGTTTGGTCTGTTTTCTACTAGAGTTCGCTTAAACTGTTGGCCTTTATTAGTCAGTTCATTGAGTGTAGGAGTTGGGAGGTCATATTGAGGCCAGCACATTGGTTAGGCCAGTTTTGGATACTGCATCCATTCTGGTCTCCCTGCTATAGGAAAGATGTTGTTAAACTTGAAAAGGTGCAGAAATGATTTACAAGGATGTTGCCAGGATTAGAGGGATTTGAGATACAGGGAAAGGCTGAATAGCCTGGGGTTGTTTTCCCTTAAATGTCGAAGGCCGAGGGATGACCAGTTTATAAAATCATGAGGGGTGTAGATAGGATAAATAGGTAAGGTCTTTTTCCCAGGGTAGGGGAGTCCAAAGTTAGAGATTCTAGGTTTAAGCTGAGAGGGGAAAGATTTAAAAGGGATTGAACAGGTAACTTTTTCACACAGAGGAAAAGTGCAAGTAGGGAATGAGCCACCAGAGGAGGTGGTGGAGGTTGGTACATTGAAAAGGCACCTGAATGAGTACATGACATGGAAGGGTTTAGATGGATATAGGCCAAATGCTGGCAAATGCGAATAGATTAATTTAGGATATCTGGTCGGCATGGACGAGATAAATCAGAAGGTCATTTACCGTGCTGTATAACTCTATAACTCTAATAGATGTCATTTGATTGAATCAACCAATGGTTCAAAATGAAAGGCAAGAAATTCAGAGGGGACTTGAGGAAAAAATGTTTTCACCCAGAGAATGGTGGGGATCTGGAACATGTTGTGTAGAAGAGTAGTTGAGACTGGTAACTTCACAAACTTTAAAAATATTTGATGAGCATTTGAAGTGTCATAATACTGAGGGCTATAGGTGTAGTGGGACTTATACAGATTTAGTGTGTTTTTGGTGCTACAGACTTGATGGACTTCTTCTATATTGTATGATTCTATAATTCTAATGTTGAACTATTGATTTGACTGTTGAATATTGAGCAAGGAAAGCATCTGATGATTTAATCTGATTGTCATTTGATGGTAACTGTTTGCTTGTCATAATCTGATCAGGCACATTTACGGTGACATTTCAGGCTGGTGAAGCGAGCAGATACATTTTCTCAAACTGGACACTAAACTGCAGCCTCTTTGATATTGCTTTTAGCATGATTTTCCCATAGAATAGAAGAGGTAGGAAGGTATTGGTAGTGCATCTCAAGGGGTGCAGGGAAGAGATGAGCTGCATGTTTAACATTCACATTTCACAATGTTTAAAGACTGTAGGCTTTTAAATTTTAAATGCTCCCAAATGTTGATGAAGTGTCAATTCCAGAGATTCTCAGAGAGAGTGTCCCTCTGTGAGCCCTGGGCACTTGTCTACGCTGTTCACCTCATTAAGTACACATCCTATCCCCATGACCCCTCTCTTCCTCAATCCCACACTCAGCAGCAACAGCTGAGGACTTTGCTCATGGAGAGACCTTAAGATACTCACACCATGGATGCCATGTTTAAACCTGAGCTGTGCACCATTTCAAATACTGACCGACTGCACTGAAATAGTTTCCGAGGTCAGCACTGTGTCCACCGACTGGAGATTGTGCAGCAATGCTACAAGAATGACCCCCTGCATTCTGCTGGGCTAAGTGCGACCATTTCTCTCTGATAGTTCACTTTCAGCAATGGCCTAGTAGTTTATTAATGGATCTTTAATCCGGAGACCCAGGTAACATCCTGGCAACAATGGTTCGAATGGTGGAATTTGATTCCAATTTAAAAAAAGAATTATAACAATCTAACAATTGACAATGAATCCATTGTCAATTGTTAGAATAACCCATCTAGTTCACTAATGTCCTTTCAGGAAGGAAGCTGTCATCCTTACCTGGTCTCGACTACATGTGACTCCAGACCCACAGCAATGGGGTTGACTCTTAACTGCCCTCTGGGCAATTAGGGATGGGCAATAAATGCTAGCCTGGATAGTGTCACCCTCATCTCATGAATGAATAAAATATACTTCGCTATTGCACCCAGAAGACTAATAGAAATATGAGCAGACCATTCGACCTATCATGGCTGCTAAGCCATTCAATAGGATCATGGCTGATCTGGCATTCCTCACGTCCATTTTCCTGCAGTTTCCCCAACCCTTGATAGATCAAGAGTCAATTTTTCAGAACCTTAAATATACGCAAGGATTCTGCCCCTATAACTCTCTGTGGCAAGAGTCACAACTCTGTGGGAGAGGAAATTCCTCATCCTAATCTCAGTCTTAAATTGACACCCCTTTATTCTAAGGTGATGTCCTTTGACCCTAGACTCTCCCATAATGGGGAAACATCCTCTCAGCATCTACCTTGTCCAGACCTTTAAGAATCCTGTAGGTTTCATTGAGGTCACCTCTCGTTCTTCAAAACTCCAGTGAGTAGAGTCCCAACCTCAGAAGAGCCAAACACCCAACATGGCTCACAGTCTGTTATTCTCACTGTCACATGCAGCATCTTCCTTCAATGGCTCTCAGCCACTTCAGATGCCATCCCCCCCCAACACCCCCCACCCCGCCCCCGATTGCTAACCCTTCCTACCCTCTGATTTCCTACTCAGTCAGTAGGGACACCTCACCACCATATCTCACTGAGGACAGACCAGCCCCCTTGACTGGACGAAGTGCTACTCCCCTTAGACTTTCAGATATGACCAATTGGTTGAAGGATGTGGGGTGTTTTTGCCAAGTAAGTTGCTGGCACATGTTTTATATCTAATGGTGGCATTGCATGGTGCCATCTACCACCAAGTCTGCCCCCTTGACTGCTCAGAGCTGATGTACAGGGTAGGCTGCAGCCCTTTTTGTATGTGCAATAAGGCAAGGCTGAGAGGCTCTGAGTATCCATATGAGCCCAAAGGAAGTCAGCACGAAGAAAGCAAGCTAGGACTCTCCCAGAGTTAGACCCTGCGTGTATGCCCTTGTGGGTAAAGCAGCTTGACAGCAGCACTGGAATGTAATGTTTTGGCGAACTCTGAGTTTCGCTAAAGTGTTGAACTGCATGATATGCTCGTCCACAATGTGCCATGATGGGGTGGTGAGGCTGGTACTTTACTTGTGTGAACAGAGTGTGGAGATGGTCACTGCCCACAGAGCATGCCATTGGATGCTGGGGAATATCAATCACCACGGATACTTGGAGAAGATGCTGGTGAGCTCCAGCCTCCAAGTAACCACAGTGACTTCCAAGATCATCGGTATTTCAATGGTACCTCAGGGAGAATAGCAACCTGAATATAAATGATGCGTGTTGAGGTGATAATGAGGTATTAATGCATGCAAGTGGGTCGTTCGCTGCTTACTTGTAAGATTATAGGGGCGACACAGTGGCTAGGGGTGGCAGGGAGGCCTAGTGGTTAGCACTGGTGCCTCACAGCGCCAGGGACCTGGGTTTGATTCCAGCCTCAGGCGACAGTCTGTGTGGAGTTTGCACATTCTCCCCATGTCTGCATGGGTTTCCTCCCACAATCCAAAGATGTGCAGGTCGGGTGAATTGGCCATGATAAATTGCCCATAGTGTTCAGGAATGTGTAGGTTAGGTGCATTGATTCAGGGTAAATATAGAGGAATGGGTCTGGGTGGGTTACTCTTCAGAGGATCGGTTTGGACCTGAAAGGCCAAATGGCCTGTTTCCACACTGTGGGGATTCTACAATTTTCATCTAGCCCCGTTAAAACCTTAAGGGGGAAATCAGCCTTTTCCTCCTCGATGTCGAGATAATTTTATTGTTTGTATCATAATCTCTCGACTCCTTCAGCATTGCCCATGTGGTTCAGACACTGGGAAGATTCCACGCAGCGTATCACTACCATATCAACTATTCACAAAAGTTTCCTTTGAGTGAAGTCAGTTCACTGAATTAGTCAGTTCCACATTTTTCATGCTCTTACATCCTTTTAAATGACGTGACTGCTGCAGCTCGCTTGAGTGTTCAGGGGGCTGGCTGAGACAAACTTGACTATATTTGGCAGAAAGTGGAAAATCTCACAGTGAAGGCAGTGGCATTCTGACATTTCAGTACAGTAAAGGTGGCTGAAAATGTGTTGCTGGAAAAGCACAGCAGGTCAGGCAGCATCCAAGGAGCAGGCGGGCATGAGCCCTTCTTCAGGAATGAAGAAGGGCTCATGCCCGAAATGTCGATTCTCCTGCTCCTTGGATGCTGCCTGACCTGCTGCGCTTTTCCAGCAACACATTTTCAGCTCTGATCTCCAGCATCTGCAGTCCTCACTTTCTCCTCATACAGTAAAGGTGGGTCTATTTAAGGGAAGCAACACTTTATCTATTGCATGTTATTGCACTAATATAGATCCTTCCTGTTGTCACAGAGCAACAGGGGTGGGAAATACTATGAGGCAACTTGCCTGGGACTGGGAGGTACACCAGCTCTGAAGAACTTAGATGATTCACTAATTTGTAGGCAGCACTCAGACATTTATCCCACCATTTCTGGACCTTTGGAGCTGCTTTCTGTAATCTCCCTCTGCCGGAGTTGCCTGAGAGTTCCCTCTGCAATTAAATGTTCAGTAGTTTTGAAGCTTTAAATGAAAACTTTGCTGAAAACAATCGTTATTTTAATTTATTCAGCCTTTCCTGAGAACGTCTTAAAATGCATCAAAATTCGGGTTCAATTTGATTCAGTTTGGTTGCCAAAGCGAGTCCAGTGTCAGTGAATAGTTGGGTTTCACAGTACGGCCAGTTGAGGACAGTATCTGCAATAAGGCCAAGGGTTGTCCACTGTCAGGCATCTACTCAAGACATTCTAAATTGTTGCCATGGCTACTCACTTGGGGGAACTGAATTGCGTATTGATTCCTATCTTCCATATGTTTCTAGGGCATTAACGTGTTGTCAGTCGAGAAGATGAATGGAAGTCAGTCAGGGGTCTGGTCAGTCATTTGGAGCTGTCCTAGCAACTTCAGCCTGTGTCTTGCTCATCCAGACCTCCGTCTTGGAAACCTGGCACTAACATCTCAAGGCACGATCCATGGGCAGTGGCCACACGCATTCCACATTCATGGCGCTGGCATCTGACATAGGGGCAACCTCACTCCACCGTTAGTGCACATCTCTGGTCCAATTACAGTTCACTTTCTACACATCTATACTACACTTGGAGTGCACTTGCACATTCCATTGGATACTGCTGCAAGGATCCTTAGCCTGTGGGACAGACAGCCAGCTCACCGAACGGACCAGGCTGCATTTCAGGGTGACTCACTTGCTGACTTCATATTCACTCACTTCGTGTTTACTCGGACACTCACAACATCCCTGCCATGTTTTGCCTTTCAATGCTTTGCTACCTCAGCCACACTTTAAAGGTGAACCGTATTAGATTAGATTAGATTAGATTACAGTGTGGAAACAGGCCCTTCGGCCCAACAAGTCCACACCGACCCGCCGAAGCGAAACCCACCCATACCCCTACATTTACCCCTTACCTAACACTACGGGCAATTTAGTATGGCCAATTCACCTGACCATGCACATCTTTGTGACTGTGGGAGGAAACCGGAGCACCTGGAGGAAACCCACGCAATCACGGGGAGAACGTGCAAACTCCATACAATCAGTCGCCTGAGGCGGGAATTGAACCCGGGTCTCTGGCGCTGTGAGGCAGCAGTGCTAACCACTGTGCCACCGTGCCGCCCACGTGACATTTGCACTGAATGGGCATTTATAAATAAAAGTAAACTTCGTGATGCAACTGAAGTCTTCCCTGTATAGGATTGTCCCACTTCGAACAATGATATGATCCTGGACTACAGTCGGTATTGGGGAAAGAGTAGCAGTGAGTTGGAGAGGATTAAGTTAGGATGTGGCTAAGGACAGGTGAGCTGTGCTTGGTTCTTAAATATGCAATAGGCATAGCAATATGTATAAGCAGGTGTCAGCCATGCCCCTTCTGTTCCAGTAGAAACATTGGTTTGCTGTGCCACTAAGTTGGAAGTGGAGGTCAACTCAGGGCCACCCATCCTTGCCCAGGTATATGGCTAGGGTTCCGAGGTGGTACATCTGCCAGAAATGCCAGTATACTCCAGGATATCCCAGCAGTGGTGAGTACTTCCAGCACAGATATACGGGAGAATAACGCTCACATCACTTGAGAGGAATAGCAAAGGGGAGGGGCTGACCAGTGGAGTGCCACAAGGATCGGTGCTGGGTCCATTACTTTCATCATTTATAGAAATGATTTGGATGAGAACATAAGAGGTATAGTTAGTAAGTTTGCAGATGACACCAAAATTAGAGGTGTAGTGGACAACGAGGAAGGTTACATCAGATTACAAAGGGATCCTAATCAGATGGACCAAAGAGCTGGGGAATGTAGATGGAGTTTAATTTAGATAAATCGAGGTGCTGCATTTTGGAAAAGCAAATCTTAACAAGACTTACACACTTAATGGTAAGGTCCAAGGCTGTGTTGCTGAACAAAGAGACCTTGGAGTGTAGGTTCATAGCTCCTTGAAAGTGGAGTCGGATGTAGATAGGATAGTGAAGAAGGTGTTTGGTATGCTTTCCTTTATTGGTCAGAGTATTGAGTATAGGAGTTGGGAGGTCATGTTGCAGCTGTAAAGGATATTGGTTAGACCACTGGTGGAATATTGTGTGCAATTCTGGTCTCCTTTCTATTGGAAAGATGTTGTGAAACTTGAAAGGGTTCAGAAAAGATTTACAAGGATGTTGCCAGGGTTGGAGGATTTGAGCTATAGGGAGAGGTTGAATAGGCTGGGGCTGTTTTCCCTGAAGTGTCGGAGGCTGAGGGGTGACCTTATATAGGTTTATAAAACCATGTGGGGCATGGATAGTGTAAATAGACAAAGTGCTCTCCTTGGTTGTGGGAGTCCAGAACTAAATGGCATAGCATTGGGGTAAGAAGAGAAAGATATAAAAAGGACCTAAGGGACACCTTTTTTCATGCAGAGGGTGGTGTGTGTATGGAATGAGCAGCCAGAGGAAGTGGTGGAAGTTGGTACAATGATAACATTTAAAAGGCATCTGGATGGGTATATGAATAGGAAGGGTTTGGAGGGCGATGGGCCAAGTGCTGGCAGGTGGAATAGATTAGGTAAGGATATCTTGTCGGCATGGATGAGTTGGACTGAAGGGTTTGTTTCTGTGCTGTACATCTCTATGACTCTATGATGATATAAAACCTTATGAGCCTCATGTGATGACGCTGCTCCTTTAACAAGGTTATGTTGTCGTTGGTTTTTGCAAAAGGGTTGTAAAAGGCAGAGGTTCTGATTTGTTGGGTTTAGGGACTCGGATTATAGTGAAGAGATACTGGCTAAGGTAACAATCATGGAAAAGGGCTTTTACTTTTTTTTAACACTTATACAATGAAAAGGGAATGGCCAGTTCCCCGAGTTCCGGGATTTTTCCAGTTCGGCTTAATTTTAGCAGAGGATCCAGAGATGCTGCTGGGAAAAAAAGAGGTTCCATGTTTCTGCCAATGATCCCTGGCTGATCCTCTCTCTCTCTAACATCTCTCTTTTAAGAACCTGGGATTGAATTTACCTTTTTGCCAAGGGGTGTGTTAATGGGATATTGCAGGAAATCAGAACAGCTCTGTGTTAAGTTGCGGGGGACATTGTGTCAGTCGGGTTTTCAAATAGTTGTTCTAAATTCTGTTATCTTTTGCTTATGTTTCATTCAGTATTATGTAAATAAATTTTATTTTGTTTGACCAGCTGCATCACTCCTGGAAGATCCACCTTACGTCTGCTTAAAATAACGAGCAAACTTAGGGTCTGGTCTATTTTCTTTAAATGGTTTGAGGGGGTCTGGCCTCGTCCATAATGCTTATGGACAGAAACCTTCCCTGAAGTACTTTTCCAAAATATGTTAAGATTCATCCTCTGAGTTAAAATGCTTTACAATTGTGCTAAATGTTTGTCTCCTTTTATCGCTAACTTGAAGAGCTTATTCTTGATACGTCGACTCTCCTGCTCCTTGGATGCTGCCTGACCAGCTGTGCTTTTCCAGCACCACACTCTTCGACAACTGTAACTCAAATCCTGTTCATCCCTATTCAGAATAGGGTGTTGCCCATTTAAGACAAAGATGTAATAAAATGTTTGATCTCAGAAGAGCCTTTGAATATTTTTAATTGTTAGTGAGCAAATAGGTTGAAAGGTTATTGAGGATAGGTATGAATATTGAGTTGTGATTGTATGAAATGGTGGAGCAGGCTCAAGGGACCGAATGACCTGTTCTATCTCCTAACTGATATGTTCTGCAAGTTCAAAACTCAGGCAAAAGTGAGGACTGCAGATGTTGGAAATCAGAGTCAACAGAGGCAGCATCCGAGGAGCAGGAAAATCGACGTTTCGGATAAAAGCCCTTCTTTTTGCCTGAAATGTCGATTTTCCTGCTCCTTTGATGCTGCTTGACCTGCTGTGCTTTTCCAGCACCACTCTAATCTAAGTTCAAAACTCAGTTGACAATACCTGCCTTCCAGCAAGGACACTTTAAATAGAGGCTGAATGAGGCCTCTCCAATTCTCTTTGAAATGTTCAGTTTTGGCCAATCCAACTAGTGCCATAAGGAGAAGTTGGCAGCAGTGAAAAAAAAGAGTAAGTCTTAGCACCTCCTAGCATTGGTAGGTGCCAATAAACTCTGGCAAAACATCCAGGGAGGGGAGGATCTGTTCATGGCGGTTTGTATCCTCAGGGTAAACCAGGCAAAGGCCTAGAATTTTGCACCATTAGAATTGAATGCTTGCCTAGCATTGCAAAAAAGATTAGGGGAAAGTGAGGGCTGCAGATGCTGGAGGTCAGAGTCAAAAAGTGTGGTGCTGGAAAAGCACAACCAGTCAGGCAGCATCCGAGGAGCAGGAGAGTTGATGTTTCGAGCAAAAGCTCTTCGTCAGGAATGATGAAGAACTTATGTTCGAAATGTCGACTCCTTTGCTTCTCAGATGCTGCCTGGCCGGCTGTGCTTTTCCACTTTTTAACTCTTGCTAATAGGAATGTGAATTTAGGTTCGTCTTTGTCCAGCATTTTCAGATTATCACTCTCTGCACAAATCGGATCAGTTCACTTTGTTCTATCTAGGCAACAAGAAAGTATAACATTGACTTAGACTAGAAACCGTAAGGAATGATTTCCTCAGTCCCCCAGGGTGTTGCAAAATTCTAAAACTGAGTTTCATAAACAGGTCTTTGAAGTTAGTACAACTTACAGACAAAAATTGAATCAACTATGAAATCAAACGTACAAACAAAGCACATGTGAATAGAATCGTAGAGTCATACAGCATAGAAACAGACTCTTCTGTCCAACTCGTCCATACCAACCAGGTTTCCCAATCTAAACAAGTCCCACTTGTTCTGTGAAATGCAACACAAAGCCTTCATATTTTAGAAACATCTTCAAAAGAAACTTTACATCATTTTATTATTAATGCTTACTTTTTTATTTAAGAGTATTTATAAAAGAATTTGGATTGTCATGGACCCCATTATTTTCTTACCTCTTCCTGATATGTCTACGGTCTTCCTTTCTTGCGTGCATCTGATGAAGGAGCAGCACTCCAAAAGCGAGTGTTTTCAAATAAACCCCTTGAGCTATGGCCTAGTCGTCTGACCTTGTTCAAACCAGTCCAACACTGGCACCTGCACATCATGATATGTTTTAAACAGCAAGGCCCAATAATGAGGGACACTTCATGGAAGAGTTACTGAGCTCCCACTGAGCCAGGAGTTCAATAGAACCTCTGAAGAAGCACACTGCACTAATGATTAAATTTTTGCTTACGTACATTCAATACGTTTACATTATAAGCTTCACTTACTTCTCTCCACTGATACAACACTGATATTATTAATATTTGTGGCTTCAGCATAAGGAGAATAATGCAATAGAAATGGAAGAGTCATTTTTAAGTTAATTGCAATATTTCATTACTGCTGGACATTTTTTCAAAAAAAGCAATCCAATGGAACTCCCATGCCACAGATAAGATGTTAAAACCAAGCCTGGACATAGAAGATGATGGGTTGAATTTTCGTTGTTTTTTTTGGTCACATTTTTTTTGAGTGAGTTTCATAAGACCCAACTAACTGTGGCCGATGATGACTTTTCTTCCACAATTCTCTGCTCTTCATCAAATTAATGATTCAACTGGTCTGCAGTCTCTTGGAACTGAGCAGCGAGAGGGATGGAAGATCCTAGACACTGCCGGGACAGTGTAATGGTCACTCTCCTGGCATCACATTGGTAACCGTAGCTCCAGAACACCACAGGCCTTGCAAGCCTGGTCTGGCTACATGTGACTCCAAACCCACAGCAATGTGTTTGTCTCTTAACTGCCCCTTGAGCAATTAGGAAAATGGGGAATAACTGTATATTAGCTAGCAATGCCCACATCCCATAAATGAATTTTTAAAAATCCCGTGCAGCACAAGACTCCATCAATGTCACAACTTAAACGGCAAACACTGTGTTGTCCACATTCCCACCATTGACCATGATGTTTAAGGGACCAGAAAATTCCATTCAAGATTTTACTCTTTGAGGAGGGGAATAGGAGTGTCCAGGGCTAACATTAACCCTGCACCAATACGTACAGAAACAGATTATCTGGAGGATGTCTGTCAACTATTTGTGGGGCATTGTCTAATTTGCTTATGTTCCAACACTGAGTTTGGATGGAACCCTCGACTCCTGGATAATGAATTTGGATGCTGGAAACACATTTAAATCAGAGGTGGACTGATGTGGCCAAATTCCCTTTTACCATCCCACCTCTACCAGGATTATGCTCTTGGTTTGGCCCTTGGCAGCTTTCATTGGATGGCCTCCTCCCTTGTGGTCTTGAGGAAAAGTCTGGCTAGTGGTATTGCCAGTGTCTGATTGGCATGTGGCTTTGTGGGCCTTTACTGGCGGAGGGAGCAAGGGTCTTCACTGGGTGTGCAGCCAGCTGATGAGTACTTTAACCCCTCAAACAAATTCCACTTGCCATTTCAAATGCAATTCTTTGTGACATCCTCACGTACTGGTATTAATTACAGGCATGTTTCTTACAAGACATACTGGTCTCCTTCCTAACGGAAAGATGTTGTGAAACTTGAAAGAGTTCAGAAAAGATTTACAAGAATGTTGCCAGGGTTGGAGGATTTGAGCCATGGGGTGGCGTGGCTGGGGCTGTTTTCCCTAGAGCATCAGAGGCTGAGGGGGTGACCTTACAGAGGTTTATAAAATCATGAGGGACATGGATTAGATAAATAGACAAAGTCTTTTCCCTGGGGTTGGGGAGTCCAGAACTAGAGGGCATAGGTTAAGGGTGAGAGGGGAAAAATTTAAAATGAACCTAAGGTGCAACTGTTTCACGCAGAGGGTAGTACGTGTATGGAATGAACTGCCAAAGGAAGTGGTGGAGGCTGGTACAATTGCAACACTTAAAAGACATCTGGATGGGTATATGAATCGGAAGGGTTTAGAGGGACATGGGCCAAGTGCTGGCAAATGGGACTAGATTAGGTTAGGTATCTGGTCAGCATGGACAAGTTGGACTAAAGGGTCTGTTTCCACGCTGTACATCTCTGTGATTCAATGATTCTATGAGTTATGGTTTCCTTTCATTTGCTTGACCATGGACAAGAAGAAGAGTAATTAATGCAGATCTTTCACCATTTTAATATAAGTTACATTTGCAGGACAAAAGGACTATTTTATAATTTGCTTTAGTAGGGGAAACACTGGTCAAATGGACCAACCAAATAAAAGACCTCTGCTTCAGCAAATTTCAGCTAAAGGTCTTTGACCAATACATGAACAACAACCAAAATGCAAATTAGTTGATGCCTTATGATTACTTGAACAGACCCACACCTCAGCATTTACAATATTATTACTCATTATTATAACTATAATGATTACTGTTATAATTTAGTTGTAACATTAGTATTAACAATGTTATTTCCGATGTACACTTTTATCATTTATTTTAAGCACCAAATTTATGTCTTTGTTCTTTCCCATTGTTGCCCATGCTTTAGTATTCTTTTGAATTTGTATTGACAAGTTTAATTGATATTTTTGTTTCTCAGCACTCTCAACACCTTCTCCTTTTGTTTAACAATTCAAAGACCTCAATATCCAAAAGTGACTGGCTTCATTGCGACTCTTTGATTGACACTACGGTGTCCACCTCGTTTTCTTTGATTTTAAATTGAAACATTTGGAAGAGTAGCTGGGTAGTAAGCTCAAATCTACAAAAAAAGCGCAATGCAGTGCTTCATAAGGCACTTCCCCAGCCTCTGAAAAATAATGGCCCAATTAAGTTATAGAATGACTTGTAAAATTTAATGTATCTCAGCAAATAAAAGCAATCATATTTTAGTAACCTGACTCTTATTCCCATTTTTTATGTTTACATTCAATTACATACATATACACATGTGCACCGAATATATATTAGTTTAAGACTTTTTTGTGTGCATGTATGCATATTTATACATATACATAGCTAGTACATAGATACATAATACACACGTATTTATTTATATATGGTGCATGTTATTTATATGTACACACAAATACCTTCTGAATGTCAAAATTTGCCCAGTTCATTTCAGTATTAGCCTGTTTTAAATGCAAAGATAAGTTAACGATAAGGATCACGGTGCTTTTACATTACACAGTCGTGGCCTCCATTTCATCTTTGCAAATGCTAATCTGTTAATTGTTCGTCTGTCTGTGAGATTTAGTCAGCGTAAATGTCATGCCTTAAGCTGTTTGGATCTGTTTTATCTTTGGAAACATAAAACCAGAATTTTTTTGTGTTGAATATATTACTTTCTTCAAACACAGCGACCTTTGCACGTTCCCACTATGAAGTAAATATATTTGATTAATGCATAGAAAATGATTAGAAAATCAGCTCTATGCTTAATTTCATCCATCATTTAAATAGTACTGGGTATCCACAAGTTAACAGTGAATAATTTACATGCCCATTACCTTTAGGAAGTCGTACGCGGTATGAATGTTTATATTGTCTGAGTAATGTACTGTTCTCCACTCATTTAAGATGATTTTACTATTTATTTACCATATAAAATAAAAGTTCTGCTTGTTGTGTTTTGACCAGACCTCTGGATCTGCTATGTGTTGAAAAGGCATGAATCAGAGGGTTTCTGATGAGATTGCAGTTTCCAGTAGCTAGTTGACTTTGTTAGTTTGGAAGCTGATTTTTATTCACTTGTGTTGCTCATGCATGTCTCAAGAGTATTACCGGATCTCAAGAAAAGATTGTCTTCTCTGACAAGATGTAACATCAGATCTGAATGTGCTAAATAACCCGTCCACACCCGCCAAACAACTGTTTTTCAAACTGAAGTGAGTCAACGTTTACAGTACAGGGCATCATCAAGGTTCAGGTGGGGGGAAAGACAGAATAGTTCATTAAATATGGATAGGGTAAATCGGCAAAGTCTTTTCCATGGGGTCAGGGAGTTCAGAACTAGAGGGCGTAGGTTTAGGGTGAGAGGGGAAAGATATAAAAGAGACCTATGGGGCAACTTTTTCACACAGAGGGTGGTACGTGTATAGAATGAGCTGCCAGAGGATGTGGTGGAGGCTGGTACAATTGTAACATTTAAGCAGTATTTGGATGGGTATATGAATAGGAAGGGCTTGGAGGGATATAGGCCGGGTGCTGGCAGGTGGGACTAGATTGGGTTGGGATATCTGGTCGGCATGGATGGGTAGGACCGAAGGGTCTGTTTCCATGCTGTACATCTCTATGACTCTCTAACTCTAAATTATGATTAAATGAAGTAAAAACAGAAAGTACTGGAGCAACTCAGCATATCAGGCAGCATCTGTGGAGAGACAGACGCATTCCGAGTGTGATGTGACTCTTCTGAGCAATGGGTAATTAGGCGACATCAACATTGAGTATTATTATCCAGAGGAGAAAGAGGATATTGAAGTGAGTGAATATGTTGGGAAGGGGTATGTAGAGAGGTTTTGGGAATTTTGTTGTTTTAAGGCCCAGTGAATTATTGAGTTACAAGAGGGACATGTAAGATGAGTTCTTAATTCCAAAAACCAAAACTTGCATTTATATAGAGCCTTTAAAAAGTAAAAATACCTCCCCTCCCAACCTGCCAGGGGCTTTATTTGCACAGGTACATAATCTGATAATGAGTCGCTTAAAAGGTACCAGTACAGGTGATGAAAAGCTGTTCAAATAATTAGGTTTTAAGTAATGCTGGAAAGAGGTGCCGGGGGGGAAGGGAGAGAGGTCCGAGGGTTTAGGAAGGGTAATCCAGAGATGGATGTCTAGGTAACTGAAGGTTTTTCTCTCATTGGGTGAGCGATAAAAGTTAGCTCTGATATGAAGTGATTGATCTGAAATTCTGAGTTGAAAGGGAATGGAAACCTCACACTGGGACTTTTGCCCCTCACTGGGTATAGATTTCTGCCAGTGCCTGTAGTAGACACTTCTGGGGCTGCACAGGGGCTCATGCAGGAGGTTTGTTGGGACCACAGAGTGAGGGAAATCTGAGAGCTCTGTGGTCGTGTTTTCTTTGTCGGTTTAGGTGCAAATGTGAAGGGGAGTTGGGTTTGGGTTTTAAAAAAGATGTTGGCAAGGAAGGTGAGACCTTCTAGGGTTCCCTTGGGCATGAGTCACCCACCAATGAGAATACCCCTTTCACACTCTTTAAGTATTTTTACAAATAGTAAAGCCCACCTACTCCTACCCACTTGCCCACCCTGATCATATTACAGTGTCGACAGTGTAATGTTGGGTAAACTGAGTTGAGCTGAAAATGTGTTGCTGGAAAAGCGCAGCAGGTCAGGCAGCATCCAAGGAACAGGTTCCTGAAGAAGGGCTTCTGCCCGAAATGTCGATTCTCCTGTTCCATGGATGCTGCCTGACCTGCTGCGCTTTTTCAGCAACACATTTTCAGCTCTGATCTCCAACATCTGCAGCCCTCACCTTCTCCCTAAACTGAGTTGAGCCTTAATGATTTGATTATATATAGTGGGCATGTCAGGCTGGTTTTGGTGTCTGTCCATCATCTGGTGGGATGAAGGGCTGAGTGGAAAGGTAGTAGGATAGGTACCCAAACTACATTATATACCCCCCCTCCTCCCCCAACCCCAGATGGGGGCTTGTTATATTCAGCCAGTTAACAATGCTTCTTGCTTCATTGATATTATCTCACCTGTGGAGTGTCCAGGCAGAAAGTTTACTGATAGGCCAGAAGTGCAGTGTTGGGACATTCCCTGACTCCTGACCCCAGGGCTCTGGCACACTGTCGATGTTTATTGAACAGAAAAGCAAGATATGGAACATCTCTTCAATTCGCAACCTCTTGCATACTCCCCAATCCATGCCAATCCAGGCCACCCTCATGCCTTCCCACATACTCCCTTGGCTCCACACGAATCTATGCCAAAATGCAATGCCAAAGCAATCTCTATGTTCGTTTAAGCTGAGCCATATCAAGTTATTCGCGACTCACGTCGAACGTCTTCTCAGTGATCAATGTTAAGCTAAATGGCCTGGGGATGTCTGCCTTCACTCTCCCTTTTTAATTAAAAAAGTTAGTGTCACTAAATTTCAGTTAAGTAGAATTTCTATTGATGCAAAGACATTTTAGAAAATTAAAGCCAAAGCACCAACTAAATCACTGGATACTCCTTTTATGACCCTGAGATGAAGTCCAACAGGACGAGGGGCTTGTCAGCTATTTGGTCGCTATCCCTTTCCTGGTGATTGTGATTTTCTTGAGTTCCTCCATTTCTTCCATTTCTTAATTTACAGTGATTTCTGGATTTTGTTTGTACAGTCTATAGTGCAGACTGATATGAAATAGCTGTTCAGGTCTACAGTCTCCTTATTTTCCACGGTGGCTCAATGGTTAGCATTGCTGCCTCACAGCACCAGGGTCCCAGGTTGATTCCAGCCTCGGGCGACTGTCTGTGTGGAGTTTGCACATTCTCCCCGTGTCTGCGTGGGTTTCCTCTGGGTACTCCGGTTTCCTCCCACATTCCAAAGATGTGCAGGTCAGGTGAATTGGCCATGCTAAATTGCCCATGGTGTTAGGTACATTAGTCAGAGGGAAAAGGGTCTGGGTGGGTTACTCTTCGGAGAACGGTGCACACTTGTTGGGCCGAAGGGCCTGTTTCCACACTGTAGGGAATCTAATCTAAAAAGATACTCCCCAAGCTCACTTTGTATTGGACCAACAATGACTTTGTTATCTCTTTTCTTTTAAAAATATCTTCAGATGCTCTTACCATCAGTTTTTATGTTTCTAGCGGCCTTTCTCTCACATTCTTATTCTTCGTCTGTTATTAATCTTTTAGTCAATCTTTGTTTTTTTTAAATTTTAAGTCCAATCTTCTAATGTGCCATTCCTGATTGTACAATTGTCTTGCATTAATCATCGTAATTTCAACACTTTTGTGAACCATAGATGGTAGCTCCTGCCAGTGGAATTTTCCTCCTTCCTTAGAATCTATCCTATGTTGTGATGGAGGTGTGCAGCATATTATAATATGGAATTGGGATTTTGTTGCTGAGTGAAAAGTGGATTTTGGTTTTAGCTCTTTGAAGATGACCTTTTTTATAAGACATCAGAAAGTCATTGGACAGGGAGTTCAAACATTATATCTTGAGAAAACCTGTGACCTAAGTTAAAAGACACAGTCAGCTACCTGTGTAGTTAATTGCTGAATGTTTACCCTGTTGAGTTTTCATGATCTACACAGTTACATGGCTGTTTTTGACTAGTACAGACACAATGGACCAAAGGGCCTTTTCTGTACCATAGACCTCATTATCTCGATGGCACATGAGCAGTTTCTCAAAAGCTGCTTTCAGGTTGACTTCAGAAAAAGAACAATTTGTGCCCAGCAGGAGGGCAGTTTATTTTTGGTGGCAATCCAGGATTTCAGAGCTGGAAAGAAACCGTATAATTATTTTAGTAGTTTATGTAGATAGGGCTTCTCTCAAAGTTCAGTAAGGAAAAGTCAGTAAATAGCTGCTGTTTATGTATTAGGGAGAGAGTTAGTAATGAAAGGAATCACATCTGGTCAATGTAATGAAGGTTGCAGATATACTTGGCACATTGTCAGTTAAGCAGAAATTAAAGGGTTAAACTAGGAATGATACTTCACAAAAATTAGAGTCAGAGAGTCATAGAGCTGTACAGCATGGATACAGACTCTTTGGTACAACTCGCCCATGCTGACCAGATATCCCAACCTAATCTAGTCCCACCTGCCAGCACCCAGCCCATATCCCTCCAAACTCTTCCTATTCATATACCCATCCAGGTATAATGTTGCAATTGTACCAGCCTCCACTACTTCCTCTGGCAGCTTGTTCCATACACGCACCACCCTCTATGTGAAAAAGTTGCCTTTTAGGTTCTCATTAATATCTTTCCCCTCTTACCCTAAACCTTTGCCCTCTAGTTCTGGACTCCGCCAACCCCAGGAAAAAGACCTTGTCTATTTACCCTATCCATGCCCCTCATGATTTTATAAACCTCTATAACGTCACCTCTCAGCCTTCAATGCTCCAGGGAAATCAGCCCCAGCCTGTTCAACCTCTCCCTATAGCTCAAATCCTCCAACCCTGGCGACATCCTTGTAAATCTCTTCTGAATTCTTTCAAGTTTCACAACATCCTTCCTATAGGGTAAATATTGCTGAAGAAAGGATTGACTGTTTTTTTCTATTTGTTGTTTATGTTAACGTCTTTTGAAATTATTATTTTATTTATTTGGTCACTGAGTGTAGATCAACACTTATTGCCTATCCTTAATTTCTCAGATGGCTGGATAAGAGCAAGCCATATTGCTATTGATGCAAAGTCACATGAAGTTCAAACTGCGTGAGGGTAAAAGTGTTGAATTCATTCTCACCTGACTCTTCTCCACTTTAAATGCCCTTCTTCAGTTGGAGTGGTTGGAGTTCAGTCACTTGAGACTTCTTTTTCTCTGCCCTGGCTGCTTTGGAGACAATAGTACTGTTGATGTTACAGGCTTATTATTTGTTTCAGTGACAGTCTTCTTTATCAAACAAACCCCTGTTTTTCTAAATGAATCCAATTCTATCTCTGTCTCCCTGTGACTTAGGACGCCTTATTGCTCAACAACAGCCTTTTTTTTATCTCTTCTATCCTGTTTCTGATGCATGGAACTATCCACCTCAAAGATTTTAACAACATCATTTACATGCATGTAAATAAATGTCCAGTCAACACTGCACCCCTCTCATAACTTGAAAATGAAACCAAAACAATGCCTTTCCTTTTTGAACACACAGTGTCAAATTGCAAGCTAAAATATGAAGTTATAACATGGTTCTTCCACTTTAAAACCCAAGTTTGCAAACGATAAGAACTGTCGCATATCATGAGATTTCACCACACAAGACCATCAACAATGCTGCACTTCCTCAGTGGCTAAACTAATCTATCAGCCTTGATTATTCCCTTAACTCCTGTAATGGGATTCTACCTCAGAACATTTTGCCTCTAACTACTCACAACTGAGCCAAACTTGCACACATTCCAATGTCGAGCAATAATTTATAATGAGGAAACAGCAATAGTTACGCAAAGTTCAGTCTGCGGTAACTTTAAAAAGTGCTTGGATTTTGTCTACATGAAAACTCCTTTTTATGATTCACTCTGTTATAGTATAGTCTTTGTGAACCTGCAACATTACTTTCCGACATCTCCAAAGTTTTCAGGGAAATAATATCAAGTGTTGATGCCTTTTAGGGAAGATGGCATGAAAATTAAAACTATAATAGGCTTTTTGTTTTGGTTTGATTTGTGGTCCTTTCCTTCCTCAGAAGCATGCTATTTACCATGAGTGTTGGCCAGTGTAATGTCTTCTGGCAGATAGTCATGACATTAACGACAACATTAGACCTGGACCTGGACCTGGAAAGCATGCAAATAAAGTCAAAGAGCACAATCTTATAGGGGTCTGAGTGAAGGGGACAATGGTGAGATTTATGGCAGAATTGGATGAGATCTTGACTTCTGGAGCATGTCGCTCCATCACTTATGCTTTTGCCATGGTAAGTTTCTCCTCTTTTGTAAGTGAACAAACTTGGGATAAACATCCCCTGATGGGGCACTGGAATAAAATTACAAACTAACAGCCAATAGAAATGAATAGAAGTGAACTGAAACTGACCACATTTTCCAGGGTGGACATATACCTCACCCCCTGCAGTGCTCCATTGGTCTCTATAGGCCTCTATTGTGCTGGTGGGTACTACCTGCTCCCTCTCCATGGAATCCTGAGCATAGTACAAATGGATATGGTAGCTCTTGACATAAGAAAATAATCAGAATACTTGGGGGTATGGTGGATTGGAAAATGAGGAGCGATTGTTTCGTTCTAATGAGCATGTTCCTGTTTAGAATTAGAATTTGAGTTTGAGGAAGAGTGAGTTAATTAGTTACTAAATGTATGAAAAATTAATAATGCTATGCATGCACACACACACATTACAAATGAAACAGAGAAGTCAATCCAAAAGAAAAATATGAAGTTCAAAAGATATACAGATCAATCTTTGCAGTGTTCATGATGAGTGGGTTGTGGATTTTTTCTTTAATTCAAGATAGGCCAGTTAATTTGGATCCTCTTAAAACATATACATTCATTTTGTCAGGGAAAAAGTTATACACAAGGAAGGGGATCCTTTTTAATTGACCTTGCTGTGGCCAACCAAGGTAGTAGATGAATAAAGAAGGACAGCCAGTTCACACCTCCTCCCCCAGGAGTATGGCTATGTGGGGTATCTCAGCTGCAGCCATAACACATTGGAGGATCTTGTCTGGTGTCTGTCTGAAATGCTATTCAACCCTCTCTTTTCAAATAAGAACGTGCCAAAGTGACATAATCTCTCTTCACTATCCAATCCACTATTACCCCCAATTATTCTGGTTGTGCTTTTCCGACAGATATAACTTTGGGTCATATTAGTTGCACTGCCCTTGGCAGTGGTTTCAAGATTCTTGCCTTTGCAGATTAGCTCAAATGATTTTGTTTTGTTTCCTTCTCAGTCCTTCAATCCTCAGAGCAATACATTAGATACGGTTCCCGATAGTACTTGAGTATGTAATCGTTGTCCTCAAGCTGTGACCTTCACTGGTCCACACTAGCACATCAGCTTACTGGTACACACAAACCAAATGGTTTTACCCCTTGTTTTCAATATATTCCTGGAAGTGTAAAAATAGATGTCTCTTTCGACTTATCTCCACATTAGATTACTAGATTACTTTACGGTGTGGAAACAGGCCCTTCGGCCCAACAAGTCCACACTGGCCCGCCGAAGCACAAACCACCCATACCCCTACATTTGCCCCTTACCTAACACTACGGACAATTTAGCATGGCCAATTCACCTGACCTGCACATCTTTGGACTGTGGGAGGAAACCGGAGCACCCTGAGGAAACCCACGCAGACACGGGGAGAACGTGCAAACTCCACACAGTCAGTCGCCTGAGGCGGGAATTGAACCTGGGTCTCTGGCGCTGTGAGGCAGCAGCGCTAACCACTGTGCCACCGTGCCGCCCATAATAACCCATGATAATGGTTTCCTGCATAGAGGAGGTAATTAGATTGCCTTACATTTCTGCTTTTGGACGTTTCTCTCTCTGAAGTTTCCTGGACAGCCGGTGAAGTGCAACATTCCAGGTGCAACGTTCACACAGCGAATCGTTCAACAACCAGTGAATTCCACTCTTAGAAGTTACATTATCTGCCATGCTTGGCTGGCAGTGTTTATTTTAAAACATGCATATGCATTTCTTGTCCAATAGTTCAGTATTTTCATAAGTAATTTGAGGTTCTGTTGAGTCATCATGACAAATGTGACCCTGTTGCTATCTTAAGGATTCAATATGCACTAAATAATGTAAACCACAATGAACTATTACATTGTGTTCAGAACATTTGGACCAGAACACTCTGCCTGTGTTTGAAAGAGGATGAATTCAAGGCTTTGGAAGCTAATACTGTACAGATATATTTGTATTCCCAGTTTTGAAAGGGTTAGAGGAATCACTCAGCAAAAATTACTTATCTGACCCAAATCCTTACAGTCTCATCCCCCTCAGTAGGAGCCTGGCTGAACATTAACTTTTGAGATGTTTCTCTGCATAGTGCACTTGTTAATAGACATTTAACAGACATTTGGTTAAGTATATAAATAGGAAATGTTTGGAGGGATATGGGCCAGGTGCAGAGGCAGTTGGGACTAGTTTAGTTTGGGATCATGGTTGGCGTGGACTGGTTGGACTGAAGGGTCTGTTTCCGTGTTGTATGTCTCAATGACTCTGAGTTGTAGGGGAAGTACTTTGAGATCCATCAAAGATGTGACAAGCCTCTATATAAATGTGAACATTATTTCTTTGTGTATGACATAATGCACAGTATAAAGCCCCACTGACATGTTTCTGTTATGTGGGGAAGTCAGGATGATGTGAGAGATTGTGGATTGTAGAATCAGTTGTGTTTAATTTTCATTAGAGTGTAAAACAAACAGTTCTGTGTGACCATCCTCTGTTTGCAATTTAAGTAAATTGCTAAATTCTTCCAACAAAATATTGGACAAACCAATGTCACGTGACTTCAATAAGTTTATCCACGGTCCCAACAGCAATTTCTCAGCTATGGTTTCTTTGGAGTTAAGGATAGAGATATTCCTGAGGAGGTGACCTAGTTCAGAGATATAATGTAAAATTGACCATCAGTACATAATTATTCCAGTTGGTGTAGCGTGAGTTGATCTGGGCATCACACTTTAGGAAGGATGTATTAGCCTTGGAGGAAGTATAACATATTGTTTACAAGAATAATACCTGGACATCAGGGGTTAACTTATGGGGAGAGGTTAACTAAATTAGGCCAGCCTTCTCAAGACTTTAGACGGTTAAGTGGTTATCTGATTAGTGTCTTCAAGAAATGAAAGGACAGGGTAGATAAAGATAAACTATTTCCACTGGTTGGAGATCTAGAACTAGGGGACATAGTCTAAAAATTAGGGCCAGGCTGTTCATGAGAAATACTAGGAGGCATTCTTACACACAAAGGGTGGTAGTGATTTGGAACTCTCTTCAACAAACATCAGTGGATGCTGGATTAGTTGTTAATTTTAAATCTGAGATAGTTTTTTACATTAAGTCAAATTAATAAGGGATACGGGGCAAAGAGAGGTATATTGGCTTAGGCCACAAATCAGCCCTGATCTCATTGGATGGCGGTACCGGCTTGAGGGGCTAAATAGCCTACTCATCTTGCTGTGGTCCTATAAAAATTAGCTTGATCAGCAATGGATTTTGAGTGGTCCCAGCTTCCAATACTCTGGTTGGATTGATCCTTTTATAAACTTTGGCCAATAAAAGATGACCAAACATTTTCAACAAAGCCATTTATTGCCTTAAGGTGAATATCAGGAAATACTTCTTCACACAAAGATAAATCATGTCTTGATGATTTTGTGATAGTGTAAGATGGGTGATGACAAGTTGGTAATGCATTTTACATCGCGTCTGTATTTAGTCCCAATGATTTCCCTCAAAATGAAAATCGTGAGAGAAATAAAGCCGGCTGCTGACATCCCCTCACCGAATTCAATCTATCGGATGAAACCAAGACTCTCTCCCTTGGATAGGCTCCTCATTGGAGTAATCAAGATGGAATAGAATCATTCAGGAAATAATGAGTAGTTTCAATAATTGGACCACAGGGTCTTTCTGAATGAACATGGATCACTCCTTAGATTCCACGGCTACCAGTGGGAGACTAATATCTAAAGTCAAACTGCAGTCTGAGTAAGAAAGATTATTTGAGAGGCGAATCAATTCATGCGAATAAATGTTTCAGAGAAATTGAACTATGAACCTTTTTCTTCATAATAACATCAAAATGAAACTCTTTGGATGTTTTTGTTAAAAGGTAGGTTCGCCATATGCAGCAGTACTGAGGGGAAGTACTCTTTGATAAGATCCTCTGAAATATGCTGAAATACACAGAGGATATTGTGGACAATTGATAGCATCTCTTTTTTTTTAAAAATCCCCTCAGCAAAACCTGCATCGATGAATGGCTGTGCAAAAAGCTAGAATATGTACTCTTTGCAAATTGTGGCTGTTTATCAAGATAGATGTGATTATCCCAGAGGTTCTCAAAAAACATTCCGTATCTACCTATTTAATACGGCGATACGAGTCATTTTACATGGTGTTGCATGAGCTCAAATTACTGCTATCTTTTTGATATCTTTGCTGTTTCCTTTTCAAGTATTCCATTAACAAATTATTGTGTAAGCTTTCCTTTCATAAATAAAGCATTAAAAACAATTAGGAGAAATGAATACCCATTATTAATGTTTTTATATATATTCTATTCTTCAACCTCTACTTTGTCTGTGTGTACTTTCTGTTAGACATATAAACAATAAAACTATTAATATGTAAGGCAAGTAATTATTTGTTCGTAATATTCGAGTACAGACAGTTTGTACATTTGTGTGAGGTTCCTTTGCTATATGAATTGAACCACTGACCTATTTAAACTATGCAAGTTAACTTGATTGTTTGATTAACAGAAAAAATCATAAGAATGCTGTTCATACACTAATATCTAAATAACTGATATATCTGATAATCAGCGTACTTCTTTAATAATTCAATTCTGATTTTTTTTTAGCAACAAGGTATTTAAGACATTTTGTATCCATTGGATATTAAACTTTTAGCCCTGCCTAACTACTTTTTAATATCCTTCCATCTATTATTCAAAGCTTTCTCTCTCCAGAAGCGAAACTCATTGCCGAGTGAAGTTATTTGAACTGCTTCAATGGGCTTCCTCTTAATGTAGTCAACCTATCCACTACTCTTTGGGTTGAGGGTTTTGATAGACAACTGTCACTGGCAGAAGTTATGTCTGCGCTCATCCATTCTCAAAGTTTCCTAAATTATGGAAATCCTTCCATTCCTTCCTCTTCACTTTGTCACACAATCAAGATGCTTTAAAACCCAAATTCGGGGTCACCCCTGCATTTTGATTTCTTCAGGCTGTCTCCGACATTTTAATACCTTGGATTTAGATTGAACGCTCTCTGATCCTTTCTCCTTCACCTTAATTTTTCACTTAAAAAGAAACTACCAAAAGTTCCAATAACAAACCTTGTTCTTGCCAGCACACATTAATTGTGACTTTAACCCTTTAGGTCTTTGATGATTTAGCTCCTTAGCGAGTGAAGATAAATCAGAATTGTTTAGTTTATTGTGAAAGTACTGCAAAGAGAGTGAGTGCTTCTCTATCTACGTTCTGTCACAAACCCATTACTGGCTTTGCGGGAAATGCTGCTTTGTATTGTTTAATATTACACTGCAAAAGTATTTGCAACGGAGTCTCCCATGGGTCACTCTTTAATTCATTACAGATGCTGCTCATTTTATCTTGAAAGTGTAAATTATCAGGAGGTTTTTTTCTGCCTTCTTACATCAAATCATAAAATGAATTTAGAATTAATAGAACTCTTTGGTTTGAATGGCTCAGTCATTCGCTGTATCACTGCATGGATTCACATTCCCGTTAAAGTGAATTTGTTACCCATTTATAGTCAAAATCTAAACGCCAATTTGTCATTGTTTAGCCCACAAGGAGCAGGGAAAATGCACCTCGCAGATAAACGGAAGCTGCTTCCTCCATCCATGAGCTGTTTAATCTGTGCCTGCACACTGACTGAATCTCTTAATTACATGTTTGAAAAGTATTCATCTGAGCTCGGCAATCAATCTTAGGAACACAGATCTTTTTCTTTAACAAACACGTTTAGACAATTCTGGATCAGACTTACAAGAGTGCAATACTCCTGGTTTAGCCAGCCTTTGAATTGATGATAAGACAGAAGCACTTCCAGTGGTGACGGTTCCTTATTAGCGAACAAAACAACACATGGATTTTTAGATAATTAAAAAGAATAAATGTTAAGAGATAAGAATAAGCCGGTTCCTGATTGATCAATCCCACTTGCATATCTTCATTCTATCCCTCAGTAATTTTCCGCAGGAATTCATCATTTTACCTCAGGAGCACTTTTGTGTTCCACTTTTGTGAAGCCCTTTGGACCCTTCATTAAAGGTGCTACAGAAATGCACACTCTCACAATTGAGATTATCTGCTTCAAGGGCTTTCATCCCTAGATATCTACTTCACAACTATGTCATATTTTGTGTTGAAGAAGTTTTTGACTGCTGATCTTGATCATTCGTCACTTCTGCCCTGTAGAAACCTCCTTCATTGTGATCCTCAAAGTTTCTGGGGAATTTAGAAAGTAGTCAGATATGTTGCAGCAGTTGTGAGGAGCGAATAGACAGTTCTGGGGGCTCGATACTAAATGGAATAGTGTAGGTCTAAAAATAATCATTTATAGAGTCATAAAGTCATAGAGATGTACAGTATGGAAACAAACCCTTCAGTCCAACCTGTCCACGCCGACCAGATATCCCAACCCAAACTAGTCCCACCTGCCAGCACTCGGCCCATATCCCTCCAAACCCTTCCTATTCATATACCTATCCAAATGCCTCTTAAATGTTGCAATTGTACCAGCCTCCACCACATCCTCTGGCAGCTCACTCCATACACGTACCACCCTCTGCATGAAAAAGTTGCCCCTTAGGTCTCTTTTATATCTTTCCCCTCTCACCCTAAACCTATGCCCTCTACTTCTAGACTCCCGACCCTATGGAAAAGACTTTGCCTATTTATCCTATCCATGCCCCTCATAATTTTGTAAACCTCTATAAGGTCACCTCAGCCTCCGACACTCCAGGGAAAACAGCCCCAGCTTGTCCAGCCTCTCCTTATAGCTCAAAATTTAGCTGAGAATGTAACTTTACAGCATTTGATACAGTGGTTGCCACTTTGGAAATTGTTTTAAATGGAATGATTGCAAAAGTACTTCCTTTCGCTGATGTGGATTATCACCTGCTACCGCAAACAGTGTCTCTCCCACCTGTGATAGGGTGTGCAGATCTGATATTGAACTATCTTGTCACTTCAGACCTACAATGTTGGAGTGGAAGAAATCTTGATGGACTGCTTAAGTTGAACAAAATAGATTATGCTGAAAATATGTTAAGAAAAAGAAGCCAAGGGTACCTTTTTCACCTGAACGTTAATAGATTTCAGATTGACCTAAGAGAGAAGAAAATGTAGAGTTACATTCACATAGTACCTTACTCAGGTCCTGCAGCAATTTACAGACACTCGTGAAATATAGTCACTGCTGTAATATAGGAAACACAGAAGATAATTTGCTCATAGCAGTCCCCACTAACTACAAGAAGTTGACTCACAGACAATCTATTGTTATGATGTTGATGGAGGAATAAATATTTGTCTGGGACATCAGAGAGAACTTCCTGGTCTTCCTTAAATAGGGACGTGGGTTTTCAAAGTGCATCTGAGAGAAAAAAAATGGGTCCTTGGTTTAATGCATCACCTTAAATAGAGCACCTTGGAAAGTGTAGCGAGGTACCTCATTGGTGTCGTGTGTGAGAAAATTGGCTCCCAGATTTCTTACATTTTCCCGACATCAAAACAGTAAATAGCCTCAAATGGGTTTCATTGTAAGGCACATTGGGACACTCTGAGATCATTAAGGCTCCTTTATAAATATAAAAATCAACCTTTTGCTTGGTTTTGCCCTTTGTGGTAAATGGGATGCCTGGGCTATGTTAAGACAAGACAAGACTTTCATATTTACATTAGTTAAGTAACAGAAAATAAGATATTTTCTGTTTCGAATTGTTTACACATTTTTTATCTGACCTTTATTTCAAAAGATACTTTGTAGAAAAATGGCAACCCACAACAAGTCTGTGCCAGAATATCCTATATAAATCCAACCTCGATTAAATCAACTTGACCATTTACCTTTTTCTCCTTCCAGGAATTCTACAAGTTGTTTCCATATCTATCCATATTCACGGCTTAAATATTTATACAGGACAGACAAAGCCGAAACTTAAAAGCATGTTTACAATTTTCGTGAGGGAAAGAGGGCACAGGAGAAGGAGGTTGTGTTTTGGTCCAAGTGTATCTAACAGACATGACATAGTGCAGGAGGCAAAGCAGATACAATGCAGAACAAGTCAGCACAGAACGGGCAACATTTCAGATTTCTCCAGCTCCCGCACTGCTCTCTTTTCATAATAATAACTGATCATTTGTTTAAAATACATGAGACTCCTTGCTGACCACACAACTCGGCAGAGAGATGACTGTTTAATATCATCTCTCTGACACATGAAAGCAGCTTTGTTATAGTTAGTTAGACCACAGGGGCCCAACACATCGGTCATGCCTTTGTAACACTAGACGTGCTGTGGTATAATCAAATTTTCATAATGCGCTTAAACTCCCCAATACATTTAGAGAGGTGAAACCCGCCACTATTTATTTGGGCTTTTTTTCCCCTTCAGAACATTGTGCCTTTCGAATGTATCTCAGGTTCAAATAAAGTAAAATGAGCCAGTGTCCCATCTAGGTGTCCTCTATCTTAATTTGTTTACAATTCAAACTGATTTTCTTAATGACAATTCATTGCTTTTTTTCTTAATTTTCTTAATGACAATTCATTGCTTTCAGATTTCTTATGAGCAGAGCTGTCAGGCTGATGGCACACAACCAGCTTGTGGGGAGAGAGTGCTGAAGGAAGCAGGGAGCACCCTCGCTCTGTCAATGACCCTAGCTCCATCTAAATGAGAACTAATTAATATTATCACTGGATGCAGAGTGCAAATAATTTTATTCTTCAAAAGTACCTCTGTCTTAAATGCTACAAAGAGAGCTGACTATTGTTACATCTGAGAAATTTCATCCCATTGCATTCACAAATCTGCAGCGACGGAGCTATTCAGTTTGAATATGTTTGACAAACATATAACATTAACCAGTTAGCAAAGCTCAAAAGGAGCTTTAATTGTTTCATGTCAGACCTGTCAATTCCAGTTTTGAACATGCAAGATAGGACAATTTACAATTTGAAAACAAGTGCTAAGCAATTACTTTGGTAGAGGTAACTAGACTGTACAGAACAGAAACAGGCCATTCAGCCCAACTGGTCTATGATAGTGTTCATGCTCTTCAAATGCTTTTCTCCTGTTCTGTATCACCCCACCTTATCCATCTATTTCTTTTTCTGTCATGTCCAGATCTAGGTTCCCTTTAAATGCCTGTACATTATTCACTTCAACATACTAATGGCTCTACTATCCTTGATTGATTAGATTAGATTCCCTACAGTATGGAAACAGGCCCTTCGGCCCACAACAGCACTCTGGAGAGTAAATCACCCAGACCCATTCCCCTAGATTTACCCGTGACTAATGCACCTAACGCTACAAGCAATTTAGCATGGCCAATTCACCTGACCTGCACATCCTTGGATTGTGGGAGGAAACCCATGCAGACACAGGGCGAATGTGCAAATAGTCAGCCCCACAGACAGTCACCCGAGGCAGGAATTGAACTCAGGGTCCTGGCACTGTGAAGCAGCAGTGCTAACCACCAAGCCACCATACCACCCATTTTTAACATGTATTCTGCTATAATTCAACAATAATAATTACCTTGAGAGCATCAGTGATAAATCAAAGTGCATACACATACATAAGGATCAGTGGGGGTTCTTACAGTTAGTTAGTGATAATGCTGTTTGTTTTGTATTTTACAGATCACAGAATGGCTATTTTCCGCTGTTGATGAATGACATCAGTTCTAACCCATGGGTGGCCAGTTTAATTTTTGAATACATCTGGATACGCATCCTATCTTCAACCTATTAGCAGAAAAAAAAGCCTCTCCATTAATGTCGTAAGGCACAATGGAGTGAGCTACACTCTGTAGTCCATAATTGAGCTTAAAAATTGACTTCATGCCCATGAAATTACATTTTGTAAATATTGCTATCCAATTTGGAAGATATTCCTATTGGAATTAATGCATTAACCCATTCAAGTTAAGTATTCGTACAATGCCATTTTAAGGGCCGTGCTTTTTTTTTCTCTCATCTCTTACTTTGGCGCAGTACAGCTATCATTGCCGGAGATTAAATCGAGATTGTTTCCACATGAAAAGGTTGAAATATTTGCAAACTGTTCAGGATTCATTCTGCTGCATCAAGTATCTGATTCAGCCCAATCATTTCTGCATTCCATTCCACAAAAACGTCTTTCTGCCCATGTTGAAAATATTGAAACACCAGTAATGTTGCCACACTGACTGATAATCGTTTTGCAGATGGGAGAGTCTGTGGACAGTTTGTCTGCTTTTATTTGTGCACAGCACCCCAAACAAAAACTCTCCCCAAATTCCATTTTGCAATTCCCCACCTCCACTCTTATTTCCTCATGTAGAGAACCGGCTAGCATATCTGTATACATTTCTTTGCATGTTCCTTAACCTTTACATTTTCTTGTGATTCAGCTTAAGTTGTTCAAGCAGACATTTTACATGATCCAACTGCCAGCCAGAGGAATTCAGTTTCACTCTGTGTAGTGATTGGGACGAGGTGGACCTCACTGACTGCAAGGACCCCCAAGTGCCAGTGACTACGCTCTGTAAGTTCTAATCTCAGTTGAAGTGATTAGGAGTGAAGCAAGTCCAAGACAGAACAAATTTATGCAGGTGAAAACTCTTTCCCAGATTATACTTCACAATCCTATGTTTAGTATGACATGTCACAAGAGAAAGACAAGCAGAACATGTGCACCTGAAAAGACATAACCTTAGAGTTCACTATTAGAAAATAATATTTAGTCTCGACATCCACAACACTATATCCATGACCCTGGCCTTAAGTGGTTTTACAGGACTAAAAGGAAACAAAGTATCAAATTTAAATCAGAAATTAAGCTACAGAGCCCACCACCATAGGGTGGCCTGGTGGCTCAGTGGTTAGCACTGCTTCCTCACAGCACCAGGTACCCAGGTTCAATTCCACCTTTGGGCAACTGTGTGGAGTTTGCACATTCTCTGCATGGGTTTCTTCCAGATGTTCCAGTTTCCTCCCACAGTCCATATATGTGCAGGTTTAAGGATTGGCCACGCTAAATTGCCCATAGTGTGCAGGCTAGGTGGATGAGCTATGGGAAATGTGGGGTTACAGGGATGGGGTGGGATGCTCTTCAAAGGATCAGTGTGGACTTGATGGGCCAAATGGCCTGCTCCCACAGGGATTCTACAATCCATCAGCAATTAGAAGTCAAATTTCTGCTTCACTAATATCTTTAATATTTTTCATTTGATTTATGCAGTATAAACTTAGGCTGAATTTTCTACATACCTGATCATGCATTTTAGATTACTTACAGTGTGGAAACAGGCCCTTCAGCCCAACAAGTCCACACCGACCCACCAAAGCGCAACCCACACAGACCCATTCCACTACATTTATCCCTGCCCCCGAACACTACGGGCAATTTAGCATGGCCAATTCACCTGGCCTGCACATTTTTGGACTGTGGGAGGAAACCGGAGCACCCGGAGGAAACCCACGCAGACACAGGGAGAATGTGCAAACTCCATACAGTCAGTCGCCTGAGGCGGGAACTGAACCCAGGTCTTTGGCGCTGTGAGGCAGCAGTGCTAACCACAGTGCCACCGTGCCGCCCACATGACATTTGCACTGAATGGGCATTTATCAACCATGTGGAACCTCTCTTGACTATTGAGTTAAGACATAAAACCAATTATTTTAAATGGATTTAAATGTCTGTCAATACATGTTATAAATCTAGTCAATATTTGCACATCAATAAATAAACACTATAATTTTGAGGCTTACACCTGTCAAAGCAACTACTCTTTTCCAACCCAGACAATTTAAAGCAAGTAGTACTGCTCAGTTTTAAGAAAATTGACTGATAATTTTCTCATGTCATTCTTTTTATGGTTAACCACACTGTACACTTTGGTTACGCATTGTCAGTATCAAAGTATTCCTTCTAGGAGTTGTTTCATTTGTGGAAAAGCAAGGTAAAGTAACCCTTAAAAGCCTGACACTGAGAAAGTGAGGTTCAATAGATGAAACAGCTCATGATAACTGGCATTAAATAAATAAATACATGCAAGATACAAGGTAAAAATGGGCCATTCAACCCAACTCATTCATAACAGCATTTAGTCTCCATGGAAACAATTGGTCCCAATCTTGTTTACTCACCCCTTTTTCCATAATCTTTTAACCTATCTTCCTTTATACATCTATACATCTATGCTTACATAACTTTCCCATTACATCATAATCAATATTCCTACAAGAAAAATACCAAGTTTTTCAGTCTTTCTTCACATCTTCAATTCCTCATGCCAAACAGCAATCTGATAAATCTGTAAATTGCCCTCTCTAAAGACTCAATCTCTGTGGTGTCCAACACTGCTCTAACTGAGATCACATGAGGACATAAGTTTATAAATTCCTTGTGATAACTTTTATGATCTCTTCTATATTGTATATTTCTTTTGTGGTCTCTCCTCAATAAGATACTGATGATCCAAAGATATGCAGGACAGGTGAATTGGCCATCCTAAATTGCCCACAGTGTTAGGTGCATTAGTCAGTGGTAAATATAGGGTAGGGGTTTGGGTCTGGATGGGTTACTCTTCAGAGGGTCGGTGTGGACTTGTTGGATCAAAGGGCCTGTTTTCATACTAAAGGTAGTCTAATCTAATCTCTCATGAGAGTGAATCCCATGTCTCCAAGTCCCTGCTGCTGATTTTATGAGCAGGTAAGTGCAGGTTGGATCTACTTTGAACATTGCTTTTGTTGATTTGTGCCTAAGACTGAAATTCTAATTTTAATGAGGAGGCTTGTGAAACTTTCCTTCTGGAATTCTCTGCCTGTCAACTCTAATGATTGTTTCCAGAAGAATGGCAAAGGAAAGTAATTTTTCTTATGGGTAGAATGAGGCAGTGCGACAAAAATCTACGAGAAAGTGAGGACTGATGAGGGCAGAGCAGTAGATGTGACCTATATGGACTTCATTAAGGCGTTCGACAAGGTTTCCTATGGGAGACTGATTAGCGAGGTTAGATCTCATGGAATACAGGAAGAACTAGCCATTTGGATATAGAACTGGCTCAAAGGTAGAAAACAGAGGGTGGTAGTGGAGGGTTGTTTTTCAGACTGGAGGCCTGTGACCTGTGGAGTACCACAAGGATCGGTGCTGGGCCCTCTACTTTTTTGTCATTTACATAAATGATTTGGATGCAAGCATAAGAGGTACAGTTAGTAAGTTTGCAGATGACACCAAAATTGGAGGTGTAGTGGACAGCGAAGAGGGTTACCTCAGATTACCACAGGATCTGGACCAGATGGGCCAATGAGCTGAGAAGTGGCAGATGGAGTTTGATTCAGATAAATGCGAGGTGCTGCATTTTGGGAAAGCAAATCTTAGCAGGACTTATCCACTTAATGGTAAGGTCCTATGGAGTTTTGCTGAACGAAGAGACATTTGAGTGCAGGTTCATAGCTCCTTGAAAGTGGAGTCGCAGGTAGATAGGATAGTGAAGAAGGCATTTGGTCTGCTTTCCTTTATTGAGTACAGGAGTTGGGAGGTCATGTTGCGGCTGTACAGGACATTGGTTAGGCCACTGTTGGAATATTGCATGCAATTCTGATCTCCTTCCTATCAGAAAAATGTTGTGAAACTTGAAAGTGTTCAGAAAAGATTTACAAGGATGTTGCCAGGGTTGGAGGATCTGAGCTACAGGGAGAGGCTGAACAGGCTGGGGCTGTTTTCCCTGGAGTGTCAGAGGCTGAGGGTGACCTTATTGAGGTTTACAAAATTATGAGGGGCATGGATAGGATAAATAGACAGAGTCTTTTCCCTGGGGTCAGGAAATCCAGAACTAGAGGGCATAGGTTTAGGGTGAAAGGGGAAAGATATAAAAGAGACCTAAGGGGCAACTTTTTCATGCATAGGATGGTAGGTGTATGGAATGAGCTGCCAGAGGATGTGGTGGAGGCTGGTACAATTGCAACATTTAAGAGGCATTTGGATGGGTATATGAATACGAAGAGTTTGGAGGGATATGGGCCGGGTGCTGGCAGGTGGGACTAGATTGGGTTGGGATATCTGGTCGGCGTGGACAGGTTGGACGGAAGGGTCTGTTTACATGCTGTACGTATCTATGACTCTATGACTCTATGCCTGCAGATGCTGGAGATTAGAGCAGAATGTGGTGCTGGAAAAGCACAGCCAGTCAGGCAGCATCCGAGGAGCAGGAGAATCGACATTTCGGGCAAAAGCCCTTTGAAACGGCAATTTTCCTGCTCCTCGGATGCTGCTTAAGTGGCTTTATCAAGAGCATCACACTCTTGATAAAAATCTAGCTCAGCCAGAATAGAAATCAAATGCCATGCTGCTGGGATTAATCTGGTCTGCACACCAGTTTAAGGAGTCACACCAAACTGTGTACCACACCCTTCAATGCACTATCATGCAATTAAATCTTGACAAATGAAACACATACTTCAATGCCGTACATTCTGCCAATTGCTTGCAATCTTATTATTAGAAGAATCTACTTCATCCTATGGTCTATTTTAAATGTTATAGTAGAATTATGCACTTACCAGGTCAGTGATAAAATGGAATAAACCACAATGGTTTCTGTCTTCAACAAAATAGCCAGGCATTGAATTTCATAAGAACCAGTGAATGAGAGTTAGTAGGGCTTCACCTATTGCCTTGGAGTTAGGAGATTGTTGCTTCAAGTCCCATTTCAAAGACTTGAACACAAAGGTCATTGTTAATATTGGCAGAGTACTGAGAGAATGCTACACCGTAAAGTGTTGCTTTCTTTGAGATGAGATCTTAAACCGTGGCCGTAGATGGTCCCTAGAGATCCGATGGCACGACTTTGAATGACAGGGTGTTATCATTAAAGCCCGAGCCAATATTTAGCATCAATCAGATGTGCGAGGATAAACACATACTGTTATAACCGTTACTGATAGATAGCTATTCTTTTTGTTGCATCTAACAATGAACATTGTCATTGTAGGATGAGGCAGTATCAGATGTTCTGATCACTTTCATTAGTTTATAACATGAATGTTATTAAACAGCAGGAAAAGTGAAGGAGGAATAAACTGGTAAACTTGCATTTGTTGTTGGGATTATATAGGGATGCTAGTCCCTGCAGCATCAAGACATGTTCACTCAGAGAAAGGTAATTTAACGTAACTCGGTTCTATTGAAAGTGGCTGCCAAATAAGTTCTTCTTGGGTTGCTGTGGTCAACAGTGGTCTGCTGTTAAATGGGGAAGGTGATGTTCTTTCTGATGAACCTTCGCATATTCCTACTTGCTTACTGTGACTCTCACAGATCTTCATTTTCCATTACACACTCCTATTGTGTCCTCCATTGATCCAGAGCAAAGCATCTAAGGCTTAGGAAGCACCCACAGTCTGTAATGTACTGCAGCAAACCCCTAGACTTGACCAAGGATGGGATCCTCATGTTGAGAAGACATCCTCTGGCCCTCCTCAGCCCCAGTGGAAGTAGATGTTGCACTGTGTGGACACTGGGTAGATAGCATGGCTTTCCTCCAACCTCTACATGATGTACTGAACCACTGCCCTTCCCTCAGCTGTAGGATATTCTGTAGAAGACAGGTGATGATGGGTCCCTTGCACATCTACATGAGACCATGGATGCTTCACATTAGGAAGCTACTGCACATTTGCTGGAGGTTACTGTTGGCCCTGGCACATACATGTTTTTCAACCATTTCTGTTAGTACAACAGACACAGAGACATCAGTAGCCTCTGTGCTTGGATCCATTAGGGATGGTTCCAATGAGCCTATGTGGGATGCATTTGAAATGTTGGACAAGATTGCCAAGCATATTCATGGCTGGGATTTTACAGTTGACCTTGCTGGTCAATGCACAAGGCTCATGTTCAGTATTCTGGGATAACTGATGTCTTTACTGCGTGAACATCTGATTAAAGCAATTAATTCTTGAATTGACCTACAATATTCTCTGAGCTACTCTCTCAGAGATAACAAAAACACAAACTCTACCCAGTCCTAATGGGAGGGCTGCTATTTCTTGTTTCCTTGATGCACTTGTGATTTGCTTTTTGATGGAGGGCAACATGGGGAAAGTTTAATAGAGTCAGCCTCTACGAGCATCCCCACTGTTTGGGTGATTCCCCCCCAAGAACCCAATGTTTTGTTATGCCTTGCCTTTTCTGTCACCCCCATCTTCACCGTATTCACACCCAACTCTTTTAAAGTAATGCTGTCCCACCACTCTACCCCTTGAGCCACAGCTCTACACTTAGCTGTGCAAACTGTCACAATGCACCGCCCCCCTGGGCCCTCTATTGCACTTTCATCTCCAGCTCTTGTATGCTGATTTGCCCCCTTCAAAATTATTGACCCCTCCAAATCTCAACATGCTGCCTCCAAGCCCCATTAGTTGGTCACCCCAACTGTCACACCTCAGGAGGGGCCTCTGATTATACTTTTACTGAACAGACCTGCCACCCGCCACCCCGTCCCCCTGCAGGACTGGTCATGGTGTACCCCATCACTCCTAGCCTGACTTGTAAATAAAGCCCCAGCTACTGATTGATCAGACCCCTGACTGATCCCCATGCATCTTCTGTGGTTGACCCTGTCCAGTTGGGCCTCTGCTGGACTCCCAGGACTGACCATAGTCCATTCCTCAGACTGGAATGGTGTAGAACCCCTGACCCTGAGTGCCCCAAAGCAGCTTGACTGTACCCAAGGCTGATATTGACTTAAAGTAAATGCAAAAAAATTGTGAACGCTCTCAATCCAACACCAAGAATTCCAGTGACTTATTGCGCCAGTACCCCCTGACGGACCACGGACTGAGGTCCATTAACTGTGGATGTGGCTATTTGGTTGCAGTGTGTGCAGTATCTTTGCCCTGTCAGCTGGTGACCCATGCTGTAGGTGTGACATTGATGTCGCAAGGTGCTATACAATAGCATGTCCACTACCTTGACTGTTGAGCGGTGGAAATCATGAAAAGCTGGCTCACCTTGTGTCCATGCTAAGAGCAAAGCAAGGCAGATCTACTGCCAGCCTGTAAGGTTTGCGTGGCTCTGATGGACTAAAATGTTTAAGGCAAGGCAGACGCTGTGAGCTTGCGAGAACATTCAAAGTGAGCGAGCATTAAGAAAGGAAGCAAAGAACCCTGAGATGCATCCTGCTCCACTCAGTAAGATAGAGGCCTGTCCTTGCAAGATAAGTGGTCTCACATGAGCATTGTAATGTGAGTGAGTTTTGAAGTGAAGTGATAATTGGCATTCAAAGTAAGTCAGGGATGTGATATGATAATGTGGTGAGGTTGGTTCTTGTCCAATGCCAAACTCTACCCAAAGCTGGAGGCAGTTGCTTCCCATGGAGTGTCACAGTTGTGCTGGGGAAATGAGGACACCTGGAGATGATGTCATTGAGTTGCAGGTACCAGGTACCACTCAGTCTTTCATAGAATCATAGTTATACAGTCGTAGAGTTATACAGCTAGAAACAGATCCTTCGGTCCAACAAGTCCATGCCAAACATAATCCCAAATTAAGCTAGTTCCACCTGCCTGCTCCTGGCCCATATCCCTCCAAACCTTTTCGATTCATGTACTATCCAAATGTCTTTTAAATGTTATAATTGCACCCATATCCATCACTTCCTCAGGAAGTTCATTCCACATGCGAATCACCCTCTGTGTTAAAAAAAATTACTCCTTATGTCTTCTTTAAATCTCTCTCCTTTCACCTTAAAAAATGTGCCCCCAGTTCTGAAATTTGCTATTAACTACTAAGACAACTACTATTAACTCTGGTAAAAACAATGACTGCAGATGCTGGAAACCAGATTCTGGATTAGTGGTGCTGGAAGAGCACAACAGTTCAGGCAGCATCCAAGGAGCTTCGAAATCGACGTTTCGGGCAAAAGCCCTCCTGATGAAGGGCTTTTGCCCGAAACGTCGATTTCGAAGCTCCTTGGATGCTGCCTGAACTATTGTGCTCTTCCAGCACCACTAATCCAGTACCATTAACTCTATCTATGCCCCTCATTATGTTATAAACTCCTACCAGGTCTCTCAATGTCTTTTGGTCCAGTTAAAAAAAGTTGATATTGTTTAGTTTCTCTGGAGCCAGGCAGAATGACAACCTACAACTAAATGAAGTGAAATTAGGCAATAATAAATGTCAATATGTACAAAAAAAGCCTTCTCAATAGCAAGATTCTCATTATGCTTTTAAAACCTTGGAAAGTTTATGATGTTGAGAACCTCATTTTTCTAATCTCACCAAATTTTCCCATTTGACTTGACATTGCTCTAATCATGTAAGATCTCCAATCATGATACGTCTGGCCATTCGTATAGTGTGTTCCAAATCTCAACAATCCTCTGTATGTCGAAATTATTCCCCATTTCACTATCATTTCTTTCACTAATATTTTTAATCTATGACCTTTGGTCAGTCTCCCACATGCCGGAGGAAATAATTGATCTCTATTTATTTGACCAAAGTCCTCATCATTTTGAATGTCACTATTAGGTCTCCCTTTAACTTTTGGTGCTCTAAGGATGAAGATTTTAAGTATTTCAAATCTGCCCTCAGAACTGACTTTCTCATCCCTGGCATCATCTTGGTAAACCTCCTCTGAACTCTATCCAAGCCTTATCGTCTTTCCCACTGTGCAGCATTCGTAATTGTTCACTCTACCCCAAACTGAGAACAAATGAGGGATTTAGGTTTAGCACGACTTTTAGATGACCTAATGTTTAGCAGGTCTTGACTTCATAGCCGATGTCTCTGCTTCTTTAACTGCCTTCCTAATTTTTTTCCCTTAAAGGTGTTAGAAAATGCTAACCCACACTGCTCACACACACTTCTCAAAATAGTATCAATTAAATCAAACTGTCTGGCCTCATGAGTTCTCCCCGTGTGTAGCATTCATACTTACCCACATTGAATTATATCTGCCATGTATCTGCCCCTTTCACTAATTGGAAGACCACCACTTGAAGTCTGCTCCTGTCATAATTGCAGCTTATCATGTTGCCAAGATCAAGATCGTTTGCACCCTTCAAATTGCAATCCCTAACTTTGGGATCGTACGGTGGTTCATTGGTTAGCACTGCTGCCTCACAGTGCCATGGACCCGGGTTTGATTCCAGCCTTGGGGGCTGTCTTTGTGGAGTTTGCACATTCTCCTTGTGTCTGCGTGGGTTTCCTCTGGGTTCTCCAGTTTCCTCCCACAGTCCAAAGATGTGCAGGTTAGGTGAATTGGTCTTGCTGAATTGCCCAAAGTGTTGAGGGATGTGTAGATTAGGTGCATTAATCAGGGGTAAATATGAAGTAATAGGGTAGGGGAATGGGTCTGGGTGGATATGCTCCAGAGGGTGGGTGTCAACTTGGGCCAAATGGCCTGTTTCCACACTGTAGGGATTCTATGATGATAAACTTGGCCTAAGTAATTTACATGTAAATGGAAAGGCATTGGCCCCACCACTGCCTCATGTGGGAACCCAGTGCACCCCTCTTGTCATCCTTTCACTGGATGTCTGCCTCCTATCACTTATTCAAGTTATCAACAAACCTTTCATCAGGTGCTTTGATTCATGGTATAAGTTTGTTCTAAGACATGTTTCGCATGTTCACATGTACAATGTCTACATTATCCTACATCGGCCCTCTCAGTTAGCTTTTTAAAAATCTCCATCAGGTGAATTGGACATGAGTTGTCTTTCATGTGGTTGAATCTACCTGTTTCTTGTGATTCTAGACAAAATACATGCCTAGTTTAATAATGTATTTTTGTTTTCCATATCATTGATTATACGGACAGTATAGAATCAATATAACACAAGCCTTTATTCTTGTTCTTTGGAATATCCCATGAAGATAGTGGTACAATGTGACAAAAATCCTTTCTGCTGAGACCAAGCTGACACCTCATCACTTCTGAGCAATGTTTCAATAAACATAAAAAACTCAGCACTTTTAATCATGTTTGAGTAAACGTCATGCTGAAGACATTAATATATTCGGCGCACTTCCCTCCTTGTCACTAGTTGAGTTTTGAAATGAAACTTTAACAGGCAATATTTTTTGATTGATGTTTTCAGAAGTAGATAAAAAACTTATCTTGATTTGCCACGGCAGAGTTGGCAAGGATGACATTCAGTGTGTTACTCAGTCATACAGGACATATGAAAAAACTAAAATTTCCAGGTCCAAACCACTGCTGAGCTGTATTTGTTAATCTCACTATGAGAATGGTTGACCTCAGTACAAAATGCACAATCCTTAAGAAATGTGGAAGAATGGTGAAAGTATATCACTTTGGCTGACAGGATGGTCAGAGAAGACTCTAGGAGATAGGGTTGGGTTAACTAGCATCTTTGCAAAGAAATAAGTTAATGTCTTTCATAGGTAGTCAGGTTGTGGAGAAATGTCACTGTTCCTTGATGTTTTCCCTTGAGGAAGATGGAAGTCACAGGTTATAGTTCACCAGGTTTATTTAAAATCACAAGCTTTCAGAGGACGTCACCTGATGAAGGACCAGTGCGTTGTAGGCTTGTGATTTTGAAAAAAAAAACTTGTTGGACTATAACCTGGTGTCGTGTGACTTCTGACTCTGTTCACCTCGGTCCAACACTGGCACCTCCACCTCATGACCTCCCTGGAAGTGGTGGGGTAGGAATTTAGTTTGGGGGATCAACGGGGTAGCTCATTATCCGCAGATATGATGGAATTCACAATAGAACAATTAGACAATTCTCCACAGTGAATAGCCTCTACTCACTCTGGAATGACTCTGTTGGACACACGTGGCAAGTAGCCTTGCAACAGCACTTCCACATCATACTGGGGAATGACAGTGCTCAGAAGAATTGAATGTTTTTATTAATTATGCTGTATGTCACAAGTAAAGCTTTGAAGATATTTAATAAAGTAAATCCATTGAGTGAAATTACATGGTATGATATGAATAGAGAAATGTAAAGAATTCTTGCAAAATTGCTTTAATTTTAACAGATGGTTTAAGATAAATGGGTTAGAGCTCTTATTAAATATATTCACTGCATTTATCTGCTAATGTTATACAGTTCCGTTTTATGGCATTACACTATTCAAGGCTAAAAATCAGAGGCTAGGAATTTCATCCAGACTGCCCTCCCTTCCACCATTTTAGCAATATCAGAAATGTGTGGGGTGTGGGGGGAGGGAGGGAGGGAAACTTTATTGCATAAATGTTCATTGCATAAACTGGCCTTCACCAGTCAGGACATTGAGAATAGATACCAAAAGAGAAATTGCTGGAAAATCTCAGCAGGTCTGGCAGCATCTGTAAGGAGAGAAAAGAGCTGACGTTTCGAGTCTAACTGACCCTTTGTTAAAGTTTTGACAAAGGGCCAGTTAGACTCGAAACGTCCACTCTTTTCTCTTCTTACAGATGCTGCCCAACCTGCTGAGATTTTCCAGCATTTTCTCTTTTGGTTTCAGATTCCAGCATCCGCAGTAATTTGCATTTATCCATTAAGAATAGATGTTGGGAAGTTATGTCGCAGTTGTATGGGACATTGGTGAGGCTGCACTTGGAGTATTGTGATCAGTTTTGCTCACCTTGTTATATGAAGGATGTTATTAATCTGGAAAGATTGCAGAAGAAATTTACAAGGATGTTGCCAGGACTCAGTGGTCTGAGTTGAAGGGAGAGCTTTGACAAGCTAGGACTTTTTTCTTTAGAGCATAGGAGAATGAGTAGAGACCTTACAAAGGTACATAAGGAGAGGAGTGGATAGGGAGAATGCACTCAGTCTGTTTCCCAGAGCTTAGGAAATGAAGATGAGAGGGCATCACTTTAAGGTTAGAGGGGAAAAAATAAAAGGGAACCTGAGGGGCAACTTTTTTACACAGAAGATAGTACATGTATGGAATGAACTAACAGTGGAAGTGGTTGGAACACTTACATTAACAACATTTAAAAAAGCATTTGGACAAATACATGGATAGGAAAGGGTTAGAACGATATGGGCCAAGTGCAGGGAAATGGGGTTAGCATGCATGGACATTTCGGTCGGCATGGACCAGTTTGGGCCAAAGGGCCTGTCTCTGTGCTGTAGGACTCTGTGACTCTATGTGGGTTCTGCTAAAGCTGTAGCAGCTTGGAACAAATCCATGGTTAAAGTCTGTGAGTGGTGTAAAGAGTCTTTGTTTATGCTCTTGCCTGATTACTGGCATCAGACTGGTGTGAAGGGATAAGTAACACCAATTCAGCTCATTGGCTTTGGCAGTTCAGACTCAATGGGCCAAAGGGCCTCCACTATACTGTGATTTTATGCTAGACATTCAGTTGTCATCTATTGGCAACAAGCAACTTTCAGGACCAGATGTCAGGCACTGCGTTGACTTAAAATAATTCTTGGATGTAAAACGTTGCTTTAATTCATTCGCGGGATAAGAACATCACTGGCTAGGCCAGCATTTATTGCCCATTCCTAATTACCCAGAGGGCAGTTAGGAATCAACCATATTGCTGTGGGTCTGCAGTCATATGTATGCCGGACAAGGTATGGATGGCAGATTTCCTTCCCCAAAGATTTTTTTATTCTGGAATTAAATTTCCATCATCTGGCATAGCAGGATTCAAACTCAGGTCCCTAGAACACCTAACCTGCACACCTTTGGACTGTGAGAGGAAACTATAAAACCCAGAGGAAACCCATGTAGACACAGGGACAACATTCAAACTCCACACAGACAGTTGCCCAAGGTGATAATTGAACCTGGGTGCCTGGTACTGTGAGATAGCAGTGCTAACCACTGAGCCAATGCACCACCCAATGCGGGTATCCTTGAAGGGCTGGAGGTGTGGATGTAGGTGTGGATGTACACAGCAGAATCCTCTATAACTTCAGCTTTGCAATGGGTAGACTGTTGGAGGCAGGTCTGATCAAGAGGTAACAAAGACACGCATGGAGGTCCCAACAGCGAATGAGTTCAGGGAAGGGCAGTGTTGTTGCTGAAAGAGGTGAAATAGGAAGTCCTTGTGATGGTACAGATGTGTGGTCTCCTCAGGATCATGCAGCATAATCATGTTTACAAACAATTGGGTTTTGTCTCAGATTTTTGTCAGGGAAAGGGAGAAGGTCAATGGCTAAGCATTGGAGTTTGGGATGCTGAATGAAGACAATGGCTTCAGCCTATCCCATTTTTATTCAAAGGAGATTTCTGCTCATTCAACACTGGAGGCTGAACAAGGCATCTTATAGAATCATATAGTACAGTCGAGCTCCTTCAGTCCATCAAGTCTGTCCCATCAAAACTACACTGCTACCTACACTAGTCCCACCTTCCCACACTCGACACATGGCCTTAAATGTTATGACACTCCAAGTGTGCATCCAAATACTTTGTAAATGCTGTGAGGCTTCCCACCTCAACCACCCTCCCAGGCAGTGCATTCTATATCTCTATCATCCTGTGAGTGAAAATATTTACCTTTAAATCCCTGTAAGCCTCCCGCCTTTCATACTAAACGTATGCCTCTTTGGTCTAAACCCTGAATCTTAACTGCTCCAAAGAAAACAACCCGAGCTTATCTCAGCCTCTCTTCATTTTGAATAGTCTGCTCGTTTCAAAACAGTGGAGTCCATGTGCATCACAAAATAGAAAGAAGCTGATCTGAAGTCACTGGGTTGCTCTAAATACCCAAATTCTTCTTTTATCTTCACAATTTTTCTCTCCTGACTGGAGGATGCAGTGTTACTGTTTTGTAGGCATAATATCTAAATGACAACTCTAAATGTGCCATTTCTAGATAGCTTGTCTTTAAGCCATGGCAAGAATCTTTGGATCTCTTGCCACTAAACTTGTTGGAAAAATTGAGGAATTCCCAGTGAAATGGCATCCTTGGGACAAAGGTTCTTGAGAAAAATTGGTATCATGGCAACTGGGCTTCAGTAACTTTGCAGCTCAGATACATAGACACCTGAGGGCTATTGGCATCTCAGGAACATTACCACTTTAGGTACCATATCCAAAGGGTTCCTATGCTTTACAGACATTAGCATCTTTAAAACAACAGTTTCACATTGATGCTTCTCTAATTCACAATAATTGTTGGGGAAAAAGACTTGATTTATTTGATATATGTCTGTGATTAGAATCAGTTAATTAAGATATTTATGGTACATTTTGCTCTGCGCGATTAAGGTGCAGTTGCCATGTTACATGTTATTTTCTTTAGTCAGTTCAGCTGTTGCTACATATTTTGGGGGTTGATGTTCTACAGCGCATTCTATTCTTCATCTGCATAATGTAGATAGCAGTTTTTCAATTTTAAAGAAAGGCTCAATCTTTGGGCAATGACTTTACATTTTCAATGTCCCTCTGCTCATCTTGAAGTCTTCACAATGCATTTAAAAAAAAAACCAAATAAGCATTACAGTCATATATTTAATAACATTTGGAGTTTGAACTGTATATCTTCTCAGAGAGGTGATAAGATTGTCTAGCCGGGCCTCATAAATCAAACTACTATCGGCAACGATCGCAATGACATAATGTGTGAAAAAGAAAATTAATCACAGCTGGCATGTGAAGTAGCTGAAGCACAGAATATAATGCATTATGAAAGTGACGGCTATAAATGTCAAAGAGGCACTTTCTAACCAATAGCCTCCATTTAACACTGACCGGTAATGCTGAGCATTCTTCAGAGAGAACCAAAAACATTTAAAAAGCAGATTGTGTTTGTCTGAAGGATAATATTACCACATTCATGACACTTCTGAGTCAGTTCATTAAATGATACATGGATGCTTCCAGTAGTTCACTATTAAATGGCTTGATGGAGAGACCAGTGTTTCTCTTGGAGTTTCCATTACAAGTCTTCACGAGTGAATGGTATGCTTGAAGCCTACGGCACAACCTGTATACACTTCCACCTTTCAGGAAGTTAAATTTAATTGAATATGCAGGCTCCATGATAAATTGTATAGTTTACTTTTCCAAAATAAATAGTGGGGAGAGAAAATGTATTAACAATATGAAGGATGCCAGAAGTGTTTTCTTTCTTCCTTTCTCTCCTCCTTTGCACTGTGACCCAGACACACACACCCCAACACACACACACACACACACACCCCAACACACACACACACACACACACACACACACAGAGTTACATAGAAACATAACAAATAGCCCATTCAGGCCTCTGAATCTGCTCTGCTCTTCATTATGACTATGGTTGATCATCCAACTCAATATCCTGTTCCTGCTTTCTCCTCATACCCTTTGCTCACTTTAGACTTAAGAACAATATCTAACTCCTTCTTGAACACATTCATGATTTGATCTCAGCTATTGTCTGTGACAAAGAATTCCACAGGCTCACCACTCTCTGAGGGAAGGAATTTCTCCTCACCTCAGTTCTAATTGGTCTATTCTGTTTCCTCAGAGTGTGACTGTGTTGGAGATATCCATAGTCGTCAGGAGACAGAGAGAGGTGTTACCTGTGGTGCAATTGGTTTGTTGTGTTCTCTATTGACCATTTCCCTTGTTTAGCCCTTCTGCATTTGCAGAAATGGAGTGCGATGTAGGACACTCATTAGAAACGAGGGCTAGACTCCGGTCGCTCTGACCTGAACTGGACCCAGCTAGTTAAACCCAAAGCCTGCTCAAACCACTGAAATTGTTCAGCGCTGAGTCAACTGTGTGGCTGGAAACATGGCCTGACTCCAATCAGTTCATCAGATAGTCAGCTCGCATTTCTAGACAAAATGTCTTTTTCAGAAAGGCACACAAACCAGACTGGTTAAAGCCCACTTGTGGCCCAATTAGATGCAATTTGCAACTTTTACACTGACTAAATCTTATTTAAAAGGACAAAGACATCTTGCTGTTCAGATCCCCATCTAAAACACGCACAGAGTAAAAAAGAAACAAATTGTGAATTTTCACTCTTCACACGGTTGTGCAAGACTTAGCGAAGACCTAAGAGGACCACAAGTGTCCACACTGTGGGACAAAAACCTTGTTAAACTCTAGCATGTGGTCTAGCAGCAGGGCTAGTGCTTTTTCTTTCTTATTTCTTTTACAGAGTTATATAGCCCCTTCCTCTTGCCTCTCACTGAGGAGAATTACCTCAGTCATTATATGCAGTTGCATTCTGAACATCTCCTTTACTGCTGCATCTACAACATCAATGCAAATTATGGCTCACTTCCAATATTAAAACCATGCATTTGCACCATTGTGAATCCATGGTATTCCTTAGCTAGCTCTACCTTTCCTTCTATCCTGTAATCTTTAAACCCTAAGATTAGTGTCAGCCATCATCTTAGCAGCAATTATTTTCCTTCTTTCTCTTGTGGTTTCAAGATGTATGCTGAATGTTTTACCCTCCACCAGGGCTTCAAATTAGCAGACTGGAAAACAATGGTTTTTGATGCTATCAGAGCACAGCTTTCTATGACACAAGCATCGCTTTTGTTGATTCACTTTTTTTTCCAAATGTGGTTTTTATTTTCCCACAAGGATGCGAGTGGTTTCCAACAACAGCTGGTCTGGTTGGGAGGCAATAGGGTGGTCATGTCAAATAAACTCCAGCAGTGGTATTTCATACAGCGGTCAATGTCCTGAGCTCACTTTGTGATCGAGGTGTTATAAAGAAAATGGGAAGATATCCTCTGATTTCTACTTCTCTTGAAAATGAAATATCCTCCTAATGGTGGTTAAGTGCCTCATAGACTGCTTGAAAAGTGCAAAAAGATCATATTTATCTTAAAATTGACCTGTTTCAAAAATGTGGCCCCATGTGGTTTTGTTAGAGAAATCACTCGATCAAACAAAGAAAGGAAAACCAAATTTTCTATTTGAAGCATAGAAATTTGGCCCCTGTAATGAAAGATGTAGATGTTTTGTTTGTTCAGTGAGTGCAGACTAGAATTTCATGAGCCTGCACTGAGCATTAAGCATGTAGACGAGGTGCTCAGAAAGGTTAATAAACTAACAGGTTTGAATATTGTGTTCATAATAGGATTGCGTGTCAGTATAGCCACAGATTACTAAATGCTTTCTGGAGCACGATGTCTCCTGGGCTGTTGAGATCATAGAGTTTCATATCAAGGATGGCAACTCTTTAAGAATGAACTAAGTGCTTAAAGGACATTTTTCTAAATTCAAGGTGCTATTAAAAGACAACTTGTTGCCTTGATAGGAATCTTTGAGTTTTGCTTATTGCACCTATTTGGGAAGAAAGTGGATCTATAGTCACAATTTTATGAGTCAAATATCTTTTTACAATCTAGGCATTCAAACGTCTTCCTTGTGAATCCAAATGCTGTGTCAAGATTCAGCTTTTACAGGTGAAGCAGTATCTAAAGTGCAAATAGTTTTGATGATACAATGCTAACTGTAATTCCAAATAGAAATTGAAGTTGGTATGAAGGTTCAGCCGGTGGTTAAAAGGAAAGTGAAATGGGGGCGGCACATGGCTCAGTGGTTAACACTGCTGCCTCACAGCGCCAGGGACTTGAGTTTGATTGCGTGGAGTTTGCACATTCTCCCTGTGTCTGTGTGGGTTTCCTCCAAGCACTCTGGTTTCCTCCCATAGTACAAAGATGTGCAGATCAGGTGAATTGGCCATGCTAAATTGCCCATAGTGTTAGGTGCATTAGTTAGGGGAATGGTCTGGGTCAGTTACTCTTCAGAGGGTCGGTGTGAACTTGATGCGCCAAAGGGCCTGTTTCCATACTGTAGGGAATCTAAATATTGGGGCTAATTGCAAGTGTCATGATGATTGGTTAGAGCCTCTAAGTACAACAGCCATTTTTAAACGTTCAATTCCAAATTTTAAACAATCTAAATTTTAAATTTAGTTTAGTTTTTAGAAAGGACGACACATTGTTCAGCTGTAACGTTATTGCGAATTCGCTATAACATGATTGACGAACTGGGGTCACTGTTTCTAAGGCATGGACTGCATAGGCATGCAATGGTTATAATGTGATTCTGGTCCCATTAGTTTAAATGGTGCTGTTATTACGCCATTTCCTTATAACACGGGATTGCATGAGAAGGGAACTACTGCATTAGAGCAGAACTGACTGTTCTATGAACAAGACTGCAGACATAAATTCAGTGCTGTTTTGTCAAGTCCTGCGTGGGATATGTTACATATGTAGGATGTTAGGAAGATGTTAGTAGAGAGACAGAGATGTAATTGGAAGAGATAAGGACGCTGACTATCCTCCCCACCTCAGAAGAAATCTGCTCTTACAGATATATTTTGCATTTTACCTTTCCACCTATGTAAGAATAAAGGCTAAAACACCACACTTATCCCAGATCTGGGTGCGCTAATGAAAGAAAAGTGTGTGAGTGAACTGTAGTACTCACATGCACCAGCTGGGTGCCAAAATGTTGTGAGTGCAACAGTCAAAGAACTGTCTACTAGCCACCCCTGCACTGCAGGAAAAATCATTATGCACTCTAAGTACTATAAGCCAGCTAGCTAACAGCCCAGTCCAAAGGAAAGAGGATAACAGAAGGACCCTCACATTCTGAGTGCTGCCAGCTAACCACCATCAAAAACAAACAGAATAAAATGATGTTAACTATCCTGCAAAAGTCAATAATCCAGAAATCGACTGTATCCACAATCCACTAACCAGGCTTCATGACCAACTCCAAGAGACCGATCATGTGTCTTATAATCTTTATCTTTTATTGCACACACTTCTTATTTCTAATCTGTGTGTTATACTGCTAATCCTTTTCCTGTTTCCTGAATAATAAGCTCACTCTGTTGTTAACTCAGGAAAGCCTGGTTAAATTGGCATCTTTTGAGACATAACTTGACTTGGTCTGGATGAAAGGAGTCCACAAAGGAGGATCCTTTATAACTTAACCTTAACTGATAGGGAGGGTGAATAAAGAGGAGAAGCAGTTTACCCTTCTTCACCCATGCACTTAGCAATTTATGATATCTGGAACCATAATAGGGGACACTGCCCATACTCTAGTGGTGATGATACTATGGCTTTGAGAGGTTTGTATTGTTTTGGTTTTTTTTAGATTAGATTACTTACAGTGCGGAAATAGGCCCTTCAGCCCAACAAGTCCACACCGACCCGCCGAAGCACAACCCACCCATACCCCTACACTTAACGCTACGGGCAATTTAGCATGGCCAAGCTTTTGCCTGAAATGTCAATTTCAAAACTCCTTGGATGCTGCCTGAACTGCTGTGCTCTTCCAGTGCCACTAATCCAGAATCTGGTTTCCAGCATCTGCAGTCATTGTTTTTACCTGGCCAATTCACCTGACCTGCACATCTTTGGACTGTGGGAGGAAACCGGAGCACCCGGAGGAAACCCACGCAGACACGGGGAGAATGTGTAAACTCCACACAGACAGTTGCCTGAGGTTGGAATTGAACCCGGGTCTCTGGCACTGTGAGCCACTGTGCCACCCACTTTTGATGGAGACAGGTTGAGGCAGAGGTGGAAAGCTTAAAGTCAATAAAGTAAACAGTTTGAATAGCCTTGGGGCTTTCTTTTTGCTTTCCTTTTTATCTGCTATTGCCTCTAATTCAACCTGATTCATTTGCAATCAAATTTCAGCAATCTCAAATGGCTCTATTGCATTCCTGGCATTCAGGGTGAAGAGTGTGTGGTGCTGGAAAACAAATGTCGATTCTCCTGCTCCCCTGGATGCTGCATGACTTGCTGTGCTTTTCCAGCACCACACACCTTCAATTGTAAACATAGATCTATTGCTGCAATTCTTTCCCCTTTCATCACAGATACTGGCAAACCTCAACTTGTTTGCTAATTCTGAAAGCCTTACCTTACTCATTTTCTGTCAAACACCCAAATTGACTTCTTCCACCCAGGAAGCTCCTAACCATAACCACACAAAACACACCCTGTTTAAACCAACTGAATGCATCACCCAAAATAATAAACACCAACACTCACCACTCACTGCCTTTGTGACAAATAATCCTAAACACAAACTGAAATTAGAGATATTGATCCTGATAAAAGCCCCAAATTTGATATGGACCAGACCAAACCTCTTCAAAATATGTTAAGAAGATAGTCTATACCCAAATGTTTTCTTATTTTAAATAAAGGTAAGTGTAAGGCATTGCATTTCAGATGCAATTCAATTGGTCAAACTACTCAATGTTAAGGAAATCGCATTTTATTTTTATACTACAATTGAAATACAGATAAAATAAAAATAACATTAAAAAATTGGCTTAGCAGTAACTCTATTGAAATGCTTAACAAAATAATAGATGTATTAATTGCTACTAATTAACTGTTTCAGTATAGTAACATTCAATAAACACACCCTTGGCAAAGGCAAATTCAGTGAAGTAGATTGTCTCACATGCAACTCCAGCAGCAGGAAGAGAACCCCACCATTTAGCTGTTGGAGAAAGAGAAAAATAGCTTCCACATCCAGCTTCAAGACCCCAACAACTCTGAAAGCTAAAACTAAAAAATTCTGGCTCTGTGGGAGCTGTACCCCACCCATTCAGGCTGCATCTATTGTTCCAACATTAAAAAAAACCAAGTCCTCATATTGGCTTTGGAGCAGGCTATTCATCATCTCTATCTCAACCTTTGTTCATAAAAAAAGGACAAAATACACCCCTTAAAGCCATAGTATTATCATACTGATCATAACATGAGGGGAATAGGCTATAAAAACAAGAGGATTTGCAACATCTTCAAAGTGTCTTGCTGAAGTACTGTGTACTGTTTTATCCTCCTCATGTAAAAAATTATACAATTGTGTCCAAAGCAGTTCAGAGAAGGCTCACTTGGCTGATTCCTGTAATGAAGGGTTTGTCTTCTGAGAAAAATTGGAGCAGTTTGGATGTGCACCCATTGTTGTTTAGGAGAATGAGTGAAGATCAGATTACAACACAGGATCATGAGATGACTTGACAGAGTGGATACTGAGATATTTCCTCTTGTAAGGGATTCTGGAACTTGGGATGCAATTTAAAAATTATGGTCTTCCATTTAATACTGATATTAGGAGAAATGTTTTCTCTTAGAGGGCACTTGTTTCTGGAATTCTCTTCCTAAGAACATTGGAGCCATTGGCATTAGAAGTTGAAAAGTCAGTTTCTTGTTCCTTAGTTCTGCTGATTGATTGAGATTCTGTCATTTTGATTCCTTTGGACTGAGATTTAATTCCAACATTCAGGGTGAGAGAAAGTCCCTTTGCTGATTTGTTTTCCTTTTTAATTGATTTGCAGCACCCAGGGTAAGAGAGACTTTACCTGGAGTACAAAGGTGATGAGGGGATTGTTCTTCGACTGTGACTTTGACAGCTCACTCGTGTTCAGACCCAGGCTAGTGAGGATAAGAATGTTCAGTTCCATGAGCAGAGCCCAGTAAAGTTGGAATTGGCGTTTTTTAATTCGTACCCTTGAGAATTCTTCAAAGTGAGAAACACTACAGGTGTCTGCAGTTCGGGACATTACCTGCAAGAATGTGGCTTGCTATCGAGTAGGGCTTGTCAGATCTTCTTCATCTTTGTTATCATCAGAGATCACAGCCCAGTCTTACCCAGTTGTTCCTTACCTCCTCCTCCTGTTTAAAGGGCTGTTGCTTGATGTTCCCTTCACATCCAGAAGTGTGACACTTCGTGGAACTCTCTTTCGAGGTAGTGACTTAATTTACAAAACCATTTTTGGCTGTATCTGTTCCCTTTAAAGAGGTATTTAGAATTACAAGTTTAAAATGTTCATTGTACTTTGATGTTCTGACCCATGGTCATAACAAATGGTGACGCAGAATGTGGTTTCTGGCACATAACATGTCTGTTAATGGCACAACAGAGAGGCAGTCAGGCAGTAGATTGCTGTTTATTTAATATGGTTTTTGAGTTACAGAGAATAATAATTTACCAAAATTAGCAGCATTACCATACCATAAAATCAATTGTCAGTCACTTTTTACATCAATGACTACAACTTAATTAATCAATTTTTTTCTATCAATCATACTTAAATTAACAAATTCCTTCACACGCAATCATTCTGTAATAGAAAGGGTGCTTTAACTCTTTACAGTTTTCAACACGGATCCTCAGACTTCACAGTTCTGTGACAACACATAACATCAAAATATAAATCACAGGCAGAATTTCTATTCTTGAAATAGGCATATTCTTTCAGTAATAACTGCTTTATTATAAACACCTCTCTTACTCTGAAATGCAGTCTAAATTTATCACTGCATTTTAAAAAAAAATCAATAGTATGCATTGCAGTTATGTTAAAGAGACATAATAACATTGGATTTAAGCTGTAAATCTTCCATGAAAACTAATAAGGTTGTCTAGTTAGGTCTCATAAATCAAGTTGCAATTGCCAATGACATGCAGCAGCAAGCATAGAAAAAGCCACTATAGTGGAAGACTTTTAATGGGAACAGACCCATGACAAGAAAAAAGGTGCCCTTTATCCAATTGTTCTCATTAACCTAACACCACAAAATGTAAATGTATCATTCTTGAATTAATCTTGTGCTGAAGAACTAAATTCACGATCCTATTGGTGTGAATTGTTGTTTGAAAATTAACGAAAAGAAGATGCGTTAATATAGTGGCTTTCATGACCTCAAGATGTTCCAAAACATGTCACAGCAAATGCAATATGTCTTTTGAAGTTCAGTCAGAGCTATAAAGAAGGAAACACAGCAGTCAAGTTACACACAAAAAAAGCTTCCAGAAATAGTACTATGATAATGGTCACTGATGTTAGTTGAGGGATGAGCATTGACCTGCACACAGGAGAAAGCTCCTGTCCTCTTGTTCAAGGCATTGCTCTGGAGCATTTAAGTCCTTTCAAAAGGGTAAATAAGACCTTATATTGACATCTGTCAAAGGGAAAATGCTAGATACTATTATTAAATGATTTATAGCAGAGCACTTAGGTAAGTTCAAGGTAATCAGGCAGAGTCAATATGGTCTTGTGAAAAGGTAGTCAAGCTTAACCAAATTATTGAGAAATTAGCATCTAATGCAGATAGAGTGTGGGCAGTGGATGTACAATACCTAGATTTCTAGAAAATGGGTCAGAAGTTATTTTGAAAAATAAAAGCTCATGGTGTAGGGGGTAATATTTGGCATGGATAGAAATCTGGTGAGGAAACAGAAAGCAAGCATAAATGGGTCTTTTTCAGGTTGCAAGATGTAACGTGGTGTGCCAAAGGATTGGTGCTGGGACCTCAGCTGTTTTACAACTTAAAGAAATAAATTGGATGAAGGGATTGCCAAATTTGCTGATGACACACTGATGAGTAGGAAAGTAAGTTGTGACAAGGATATAAGGAGGTTACAAAAATATCTGGGTAGGTTAAGGGAAAATTCTAGCAAATGCAGTATAATGTAAGATAATATTGTCCATTTTGGCATGAAGAATAAAAATGTACAGGCATATCATTTAATTTGTGAGAAATTGCAATTACAATAAGCAATGAGGAGAGCTGCTAGAGTGTTTTAAACTATTGCAAGAGGAATTGAATCCAAAAGTAAGGGAGTTTATGCTTCACTTATAGATGGCCCTGGAGAGACCCAATCTGGACTACTGTGCACAGGAAGGTTCTCCATACTTAAGGAAGAATGTAAACATATCAGAAGTAATTCAAAGAATGTTTACTGTCTCATATTTGAAGTGAGCAGATCGGATTATGAGGAGCTGTTGGACAGGCTGAGTGTGTATCTATCCGGGTTTAGAAGTGTACATTTGTCCTAATTGAAAGATATAAAATCCTGAAGGTTTTGACTGAGTGGATGTGGAAAGAATATTTCCTTTTATGGCAGCATCTATATTGAGGGGTCATTATTAAAAATAAGGAATCGCACATTTAAAACAGTTGAAATGAGCGGAATTTGTTTTCTCCCAATCTTTTCTTGAGAAAGTGGCAGTAGCACAGTTTATGATTTTCTTTTAAGGTAGAGATAGATATATTCTTGCAAAGGAAGGGGGCAAAAGATTCTGAGAGCTAGGCGGGAATGGAGATTTGAGATTACGGTCAAAGCAGCCATGTTTTCATTAAACGGTGAATGGCTCCTTGTTTGGATCTCTTCCAAAAGTCAGAAATGCCAACAGTGGAGCAAAACCATAACAATACCCTGTTATGTCACCCTAAATTATTAGTGTGTGATTTGCACCCATAATCTTGGTAGTGAGTGTGAGAGCAATTGTTGATGTTGACTAGAAGGTGAAAAACCTATTTGTATTTTTTGAAGTTAGGCTATGCTGAATGGTGATGAGCAAAGCATGATGGGAATTTACTCTAACATTACTGTGGGTCGTTTGTAACAAGTGAAAGAGATATCAACTTCACAGTTAAGGACTTACCCATAAGGAGAACAGGTAACATTATCTTAGGATTTCAACAATTGGCCTGAGGTTACAATAGCCTTATCTGCGCATCCTTCTGATTCTTGCTGAAAAATTGGGCTAAAATTCATTACAAATTCTGTTCAAGTTCCCCGTTGAGAAGCTGGGTAGCTTGGACGACCATCTAAGCAGCCCAGCATCATTGGTCTGAAACGTTCTTGCACTCACTGGTTAACTCACCTAATCTGTGGCAAGAGGTGGCTGCCTAGCTTTGGCCCATTAAAATCACCAGGCAGCAGGGGTGTTCACTGATACAGGAGTAAGCTTCTTGGGTAGGAGTTGGGGGTCAGTGAGAAGACGGGGACCATTTCTGAGGTGGGAAGTGCGGAAATGCAGAGATAATGGCACGTGTCATGGGCAATCTATTGTCTGGGGCTTCCTCTGTAGCCTTCACTGGACAAGAAGTCATCATTATCACATCGGAATCATTTTGCAGGTGCAGCCCCATACCTCATCAGGCCATGAGGCTGAGTGACCTTAAGTTACTCACTCATGGAAGAACCATAACTCTTCACAAACAGTTCGTGAGTAACATTGTCCTGGAGAATGAGAAGAAAGATGCGAAAGAGAGATTAACATTGAATCTGTGGCATTTAGAATGTTAGAGTACTTGAATCTGTCTCTGAAAATGCAGTTTGGGCTGCCAGAGCAGTTATTCCTCACCTTATCACGGAAGATGAAATAATTACTCTCCTTGGCATCAGACAGCTTATAATGAATATTTCCTTATCATAAAAACGAAAGAGGTTCTGTGGAAATACTGCGGTGGCCCAGAGGCCTGACTTTCATGTGATAAAATTAAAAGGAATGTAGTAACATCCTTCTGTGGGATACAATGCTGGCATAACTTCAAGATCTGAGCACATCCCAATATGGAGATAACTGTGCCACCATTCTAAGGTCACGTAATGCTCAGTCAGTGAATAAATGAATCGCTAATATGACCAAGAAACTTTGTGCCTCTTCTCTAAGGGAGTATCTTGTTGTTGGCCTGTTGTAGCTGTGGATTAATTGTCTTTATTATTCTTCTATCTTCTCCCCTTAACTCATGATCCCCTTACGAATAAAGAAACTATCTATCTCTATCTTAGGGTGCTGTGCTCCCCAGGTAAACCTGCAAGAATCATTCCATGATTATTTTATGTTTCAAACAACAATGTCATGATATTTCTTTCTAATGAAGAGCAGTAGCTAGTAGGAAACAGGGGAGATGAGTCATTTTTGAGTTGGCAAAACATAATTTGAGAAGTGTCACAGGGCTCAATGCAGAGGCCTCAGTCATTTATAATCTGTAACAGTGATTTGGGTAAAGGGACCTACCCTATGGTTGTTAACTTTATTGATGACATAATGGTAAGTAGCAGAATAAGGCCGAAAGAGGATATAAGGAGAGTGCAGACAGGTGTAGATCGGTTAAGTGAATGGTCAAAACATTTTGATGGACTATTGTATATTGATGGGGTCTGGTCTGGTCCATAACACAACTTCGGTGATCAGTATGGAAGGACGATGCAGGAGATGCAAGTCTCTTTCCTCTCAGTAGACATGGACTTCATAAGACTACAAAGCCATAAGAAGTAAGGAACAGGAGTAGACTGTTTGGCCCCTTGAGCCTGCTCTGCCATTCAAAAGGATCATGGTGATTTGACATTTTTCACATCTACCTCTCTGCCCGTTCTCCGTAACCTTTAATTGATCAAAAATTGATCTTAGTTTTAAATATACACAAGGAGACAAGGCAAGGAGTTCCAAAGACACACAACCCTTTGCAAGGAGAATTGCTCCTCATCTCAGTCTTAAATTAGCACCCTTTTATTCTGAGACTATACCTTCTGGTCCTAGACTCTCTGATGAAGGGAAATATCCTCTCAGCCATGACCCTGTCAACCTCCTGAAGAATCCTAAATGTTTCAATGAGATCGCTTCTCATTCTCCTAAACTCCAATGTGTAGTCTGAACTTGACCAGTCTTTGCTCATAAGAAAATCCCTCCATATCTGGGATCATCCTAATAAATCCCATCTCTGAACTGGCTCCAATTAAATAACATATTTTCTTCCATAGAGGGACCAGAATGGCTCACAGTAATCCAGATGAAGTCTCTCTGGCACTTTGTACAGTTGCAGTAAGACTTCCCTACTCTTATACTCTAACCCCTTTGAAATAGGGCCATTATTCCATTACCCTCCTGATGCCCTGGTGCCTCTGTCTGTTAGCTTTCTGTGTCTCATGCACAAGTACAGTCAAATCCCTTTGTGTTGCAGCTTTCTGCAGTTTTTCTCCATTTAAAGAACATTCTGTTCATTTGTTCTCCCTTCCAAAATGAACAACTTCACATTTTCCTACATTATACTCCATTTGTCAACTCTATGCCCACTTACTTCAAAGCCCACCTTTCCACCTATTGTTGTGTTGTCTGCAAATGTGGCTACAGTGCACTTGCCTCCTTCCTCCAAGTCATTATCACATATTGTAAATAGTTGTGGTCCCAGCACTGACCTCTGTGACAACCCACTGGCCATTGGTTGCTGACCTGAAAAATAACCCCTTATGCCATTCCCTGGTTCCTGCCCATTAGCCAATTCTCTATCCATGCCATTGTACTATCACCAATACCATGGGCTCTTCTGACTTAACCTGCTGTGAGGTACTTTGTTGAATGCCTCCTAGGAGTCTAAATACAACATTATTCAGATTGAACTCAAATTGAATTTCTGGAAAGTGATCACAGCAATCTTTTCAGTGATTGTAACATACCAGGAATACTGGTATTTGGAAATTTTATCAGTTTCCTAAGAATGTCTACTGAGAGGAAAGAGACTTGCATCTCCTGCATCGTCCTTCCATACTGATCACCGAAGTTGTGTTATGGACCAGACCAGACCCCATCAATATACAATAGTCCCCCCCTACCCGTGGGGCATACATTCCAAGACCTACTACAAACGCCCAAAGCCGCAGACAGGAGTGGAACCATTCATTTTAATGGGAAATTTACCTTCCCGGCAGGCCCCTGATCCCTGGTTCCGGAAGGTTTCCTATAATATGTTTGGGCCATAGTAAACCGTGGGAAACTGAAATCACAGAAAATGATTCCGCGGATGCAGGGGTCACCCTGCATTTTAAGAAAGTAGCCTAGACCCTAATGGTTTCTTATTTTAAAGGTAGATGTGAAGTGCCGTGTTCCAGATGTGATACGATTGGTCAAACTATTCGACGTTAATCAAAACATAACTTATTTAAAACACTAGAGTGAAGATACAAACAAAAGAAAGAAGAATCTAGAATAACTTAATTATTAGAAAACTTAACTCAATAATAGATACAAAACGTATTAATAATTAACCCGTTCCAATATAGTAACATTCCATTAACACACCCCGTGACAAAAAGGCAAATTCAGACACAGATTCTCACATGCAGTTCTCCAATTCTGGAGGAATAAATATCAAGAGAAAATTCAGAGAGAGTAGCAGCTAGGAGACATTCACTGAGGCTTCCAGTTCTTTTGTAACCCCAAATGCTTCTGCTCAAAACTAATCCTAAGTACGAAAACAAAAACTAGAAAGCCTGGTCAGGGAGGGCTGGCCATACCCAGGCTGCTTCCATTGTTCCAACTCTTAAAAAAAACCCAAGGCCTAATAAGCTGTTTACTTTCTTAGAGACAGCTCAGCAACTCTTCCTTACAACCACTGTTCAAAAAATAGGACAAAATAATCTATTGAAGTGACAGCAACATCACAGTCTGTATAAACAGAAGTCAAGTGCAGAAATATTGTTGGAAAACCATTAGCACAGAAGTCTTCTCCAGAGACAGGTTTTCTAACAATTAAGTGTCATAAATCCCATTCTCTCATTTACCTGAAAGCTTAGCTTGTCTTTTTCTCCAAAGTCTATTGACCTTCTGTAAACAGCAGGTGGATTACAGCACTCATTAAACTATTCACCTCATTTTACAAGAAATGGTAAAAACCCTTTTCAATCCAGAAAGTGTACAAAGCCTTCCAGTTTTTACATCGTCGGTAAATATATATTCTCAACACTACTACACAAAGCATTTCAATTAGAAACAGGTATAAACCACTCGGAACTTAGATTCCCTACATGTGGAAACAGGCCCTTCGACCCAGCAAGTCCACACCGACCCTCCGAAGAGGATCTCACCCATACCCATTCCCATATTTCTCTACATTTCCTTGACTAATGCACCTAACACCATGGGCATTTTAGCATGGCCACCTCACGTAACCTGCACATCTTTGAATTGTGGGAGGAAACTGGAGCACCCGGAGGAAAACCATACAGACACAGGGAGAATGTGCAAACTCCACACAGACAGTTACCTGAGGCTGGAATAGAACCTGGGTCCCCGGCGCTGTGAGGCAGTAGTGTGAACCACTAATTCCATAAAGTCATGTCTGATTTGATTCATCAACATTCCTGTGTATACCTAATCAATCCTTCACCTCCCTGAGCCCTGCTTATCGAGAACATATGTTAGGAGCTGAAGGGGACCATTCGGCCCATCAAGTCTACTTTGCCATTCAAGAAGATCATGGCTGATATGATCATGGCCTCACAGTTCTAGCACATGCCATGAACCTTCACCTTGGTTTAGTGAGAGTCTATCTGCTTCTCATAGAGTCATTGTGATGTGCAACATGGAAACAGACCGTCCATGCCGACCAGATATCCCAAACCAATCTAGTCCCACCTGCCAGCACCCGGCCCATTTCGCTCCAAACCCTTCCTATTCATATACCCATCCAAATGCCTCTTAAATGTTCCAATTGTACTAGCCTCCACCACTTCCTCTGGCAGTTAATTCCATACGTGCACCACCCTCTGTGTGAAAAAGTTGCCCCTTAGGTCTCTTTTATATCTTTCCCCTCTCACCCTTTCAAGTTTCACAACATCTTTCCGATAGGAAGGAGACCAGAATTGCATGCAATATTTCAACAGTGGCCTAATCAATGTCCTGTACAGCCTCAACATGACCTCCCAACTCCTGTACTCAATACTCTAACCAATAAAGGAAAGCATACCAAACGCTTTCTTCACTATCCTATCTACCTTTGACTCCACTTTCAAGGAGCCATGAACCTGCACTCCAAAGTCTCTTTGTTCAGCAATACTCCCTAGGACCTTACCATTAAGTGTATAAGTCCTGCTAAGATTTGCTTTCCCAAAATGCAGCACCTCGTATTTATCTGAATTATTATTTAAAGACTCTGCCTCTGTTGCCTTTGACAAAGAATGTTCTAGCTCCAAATTCATATATGTTCCTAAAACATTTTATCTCTTACTAAGCTTCAACTGCAATGTCTTTGGAGACCTCTTTGAAAAGGAAACTCTCCTAAAAATGACCTGTTTTTACACACAGCAGAGACCTGTAATTATCTTAGGAAATATTCCTTGAGTTGTACATGGAATCCATTTCCCTTCATGTTGTGGCTTTTATTGCAGCTGGTTGAATATATTGGCTTGAATATTTAGATTTATTTGACCATTAGACTTCTCATTTTTACTTTCAACTCCCTTCATTACTTCAAACTCATTATCTTTATGCACCCTGCAGTTCTGCAAACCTCTTAGATCTCTACGCTCCTCCAATTCTAGCCTCGTTCATGCTGCTGATTTTCTCAGTTGACGGTTGTGCCTATGCTATGAGCTTTGTAACTCTTTACATAAACCTTTCTATCTCACACTCTTTTCTTGTTTCAGATACCCCTTAAAATTCATGGTCCATCTTAGTCTGGTTATGATTGCTGGAGGCTGTTTATCTTAGTTCCAAGTGTTTCTCAAGATAATGTTCTGGTCGCAACCATCTTCAGTAGATTCAATCATGAGCTTTCCTCCATTATAATGTCAGAAGTCGAGAAGTTTGCTGATAATTGTACAGTTTTCAGTTCCATTTGCAGCTGCCTAGATAAAGAAACAGTCCATACTTGCAGGACCAGATAACATTCGCAGTTAAGAGTGTGGAAAAGCACAGCATTCCTGATGAAGGGCTTATGCCCGAAATGTCGATTCTCCTGCTCCTTGGATGCTGCCTGACCTGCTGTGCTTTGCCAGCACTACAGTCTCGACTCTGATCTCCAGCATCTGCAGTCCTCACTTTCTCCAACATTCATGGTTCTCAAGAGAAGTGACAAGTGGCCAAAAAAGTATGACAATACGCAACAAGTGAAAATCTAACTATCGCACATTGATGTTCGATGGAATTACCATTGTTGGTCATCCCATCATTATTACTGGGGAATACGCTACTGAGTAGAAACTTAACTGAACTATCTACTTAAGTACTATGGCCAAAATGGGAGGAAATGGCCTAGAGGTATTGTTGCTCGATTGCAAGTCATGAGACCCAGATAACGTTCTGGGGACCAGGTTCAAATTTCCTTCACCTTTTTTTGTGTCTGGATACTTCAGCAATTCCTGTCTCCTCCTTCTGCTGTGAATATTTCTGGCATTCATTGCATGAAGAAATCATCCTTTCAATGTCTTTGTAGAAAGCTATCCAGTACTCAGTTCATCCAGCTCTGAGCTCAGCACTTCTCCATTCCCAGGTGTCCTCATGTATCTCCTGAAGAAGCTTTTTCTCCATTGCTTGGCTGATGATTACTCTGGATCCATCTGGCACAACATTCTCTTCTGGTGAGCAGGCCACTTTGAGTGACCACTACAGCTGTATTTATGGCTGTGGTTGCTGCATCCTATCAGGAGATGAATGGACCAATTGTTGAGTGAGCATCTGTAACTCTTCATCTCTGTGAGTCTCCTTTCTACCTCAAATCACTTCCAATGGTATTCCATTCACTACGTGATGTGCCATTACACCATAAGGTATTTTGTCTCCTGTTTCTCTTGTGGTGAGAATATGGGCATCTTCACCCTTACAGCCTTTTATTTCAGAACAAAGTCATAGCACTAAAGTCTCAAGAGTAATCTTTGCAGTCCTGATGAAGCTCCACACAGACATTTCTTGTAGATGTGCTCCAGTGGCCAATGGTCACCCTCTATGATGTACTTCCTCTCATTGAAATATGCATGGAGTTTCTCATGTTCTTACAAACAGCCAAAAGCTCTCTTGATCTGTTGGCATTTCTGGCCTCAGCTTTTGATGTGAATGCTATCAGCTACCCATATTAAGACCATAAGACATAGGAGCGGAAGTAAGGCCATTCGGCCCATCGAGTCCACTCCGCCATTCAATCATGGCTGATGGGCATTTCAACTCCACTTACCCGCATTCTCCCCGTAGCCCTTAATTCCTTGTGACATCAAGAATTTATCTGCCTTGAAGACATTTAGTGTCCCAGCCTCCACTGCACTCTGCGGCAATGAATTCCACAGGCCCACCACTCTCTGGCTGAAGAAATGTCTCCGCATTTCTGTTCTGAATTTACCCCCTCTAATTCTAAGGCTGTGTCCTCGGGTCCTAGTCTCCTCGCCTAACGGAAACAATTTCCTAGCGTCCACCCTCATGTCTCATCACAGGCCCACTCAACTCAAAGGGAAGCTACATAATAATGCAAAATCATCTGACTGCTAAAGGCTCTTTATCCAAATTAATATGTGGAAGCGCCAGATTTGATGAGTCTTAACTCTGCCCAGTGATTCTTGGAGGAAGCAGGCAGTATCAAGTGATATTTAAAGGAATCCTCAGCATTAAATTCAAAGTCCACTAGATTTCTGGACTCTACATTTCAAAAGCTTATTTTTGCATTGACAGAGATAATTCTTGAACAAGTGAACTGTTTCTATTAGAACATAGAAAAGTACAGCATAGAACAGGCCCTTCGGCCTATGATGTTGTGCTGAGGGTTAATCCAATGTAAAATAAAATTGCTTAACCTACGCACGCCTCAACTCACTGCTATCCATGTGCATGTCCAGCAGTCGCTTAAATGTCCCTAATGACTCTGTTTCCACCACCACCACTTGCAACGCATTCATGCATTCAAAACTCTCTGCGTAAAGAACCTTCCTCAACACTGAACCCTGCGGGACACTGCTTGTCACCGGCTGCCATTCCGAAAAAGAACCTTTTATCCCAACTCTCTGCCTTCTGTCAGACAGCCAATCCTCAATCCATACCAGTAGCTCACCTCGAACACCACTGGCCCTCACCTTCCTCAGCAGCCTCCCTTGTGCACCTTATCCAAGGCCTTTTGGAAGTCTAGATAGACCACATCCACTGGGTTTCCCTGGTCTACCCTACTTGTCACCTCTTCAAAGAACTCCAACAGGTTTGTCAGGCACGACCTCCCCTTACTAAATCCATGTTGACTTGTTCTAATCTGACCCTGCTCTTCCAAGAATTTAGAAACCTCATCCTTAATATTGTACCAGGGCTACTTGCAGTCCTGACATAGAAATATCTCCTTGCAGAGTCACACTGTTATAGTATGACAGACCTGTCTCTGTGAACACTCCAGCTTTGAACTGGTTGAAACTCATCTCATGTTACTTTGACCACCCGTAACGCAAAACCATTCCTCATCCATTCTCTTGGTTTTCCTGTATCCCTGAGGTGGTCCAGAACTAGAGGGCATAGGTTTAGAGTGAGAGGGAAAAGATTTAAAAGGGACAGAAGGGTCAACCTTTTCACGCAGAGGCTGGTGAGCAAATGGAACAAGCTGCCAGAGGAAGTGGTGGAGGCTGATACAATTACAACATTTAAAAGGCATCTCCATGGGTATATGAATAGGAAGGGTTTAGAGGGATCTGGGCCAAGTGCTGGAAAATGTGATGAGATTAGTTTAGGATATCTGATTGGCAAGTTGGACCAAAGGGTCTGTTTCTGTGCTGTACATCTCTATGATTCTAAATAAGTTATGAAAGAACACGTGTACTGGACGAAACCAAAAGAAAATCTTCTCAACTCTTTCTTGTTCACCATTATTTTTGAGAAGTTGGTGATGTTTTCATAACTCCGTTTGGCTCCATCAGGTGTACGCACAATTTCAAACCATTAGCATGTTGTTGCATTCACAATGTATGAAGTACTTTTCTCCGGGAACTGTCGCATCCAGTCATTTCAGGTAGTTGTAGGGCTCTGATGTCTATTGCGTTCTCAACCTCATCGTCATCTTCCAAGAAAACAACTTCCTGAGCTTGGAAATCCAATATTCAGCGTAAAACAGACAATAATAAAAAAAAATTTACTTACTTGACCAACCCAAGCGATTCTGTGGGTATAGCAAGTAACTTGGAAAGCTAAGAGAATTACTGTTTATTGCAAGAGGATCACAAAGCTCAGGAGGCTTTGCTTCAGTTATACAAGACATTGGTGAGACAACACCTGGAGTACTGTGTGCAGTTTTCTATGTCTTTAAGGAAGCATTGGAAGCAGTTCAGAGAAGTTTCCTGGACTAATACCTGGGATATACAGAGCAACGTTTGAAAAGGTTCGGCTTGGGTTCACTGGAGCTTATAAGAGTGAGGTAATTTACTTGAAATGTGTAAGATCCTGACCAGTCTTGGCAGGGTGCATAAGGTAAGAATGCTTCCTCTTGTGGGAGAATCTAGAATGAGCAGTCACAGTTTAAAGAGAAATCACCCATTTTAAAACAGAGGAGAAAGTGAGGACTGCAGATGCTGGAGATCAGAGCTGAAAATGTGTTGCTGGAAAAGCGCAGCAGGTCAGGCAGCATCCAGGGAACAGGAGAATCGACGTTTCGGGCATAAGCTCTTCTTCAGGGCTTCCTGAAGAAGGGCTTATGCCCGAAACGTCGATTCTCCTGTTCCCTGGATGCTGCCTGACCTGCTGCGCTTTTCCAGCAACACATTTTCAGCATTTTAAAACAGAGGTGAGTTAAAATACTTGTCGCCGAGCATTGTGAGATTTCAGAACCCTTGTTCTTAAAAGATGGTGCAAGTAGAGTCCTGCAATATTTTTAAGGCAGAAGTAAATAGATTCTTGATAAACAAGAGGGTGAAAAATTACCAGATGTGGATGGCAATGTGGAGTATTCAGATTAGCTCTGATCTTACTAAATGGTGGAACAGGCTTGAGGGGGAGAGTAGCCTAGTTCTAATCCTAGTTTGTGTGTTTATATGTACCTGTACCATAAAATATACAACTAATGGAGTGATAGAGAGACAAAAATCAGAACAAAAAGGTAACCTGGTTACTATTCTCTTTGATTGTCTTATTTGTCTATTTACTCAGGGTCTTGTGCATCAAATTACTTCCTTCAGTTGTTTACTTTTTAATTTCTATTTGATTAACACAATCTTTTGTTTCATTTTCAATGTCATCCAATATATTGGTGGTGCAGAGGAGGTTCACCAGGTTAATTCCAGAGATGAGGGGGTTACCCTATGAGGAGAGGTTGAGCTGCCCGGGACCATTGCTAGAATTTAGTAGAATGAGAGGGGATCTTATAGAAACATATAAAATTATGAAAGGGATAGACAAGATAGAGGCAGGGAAGTTGCTTCTGTTAGTGGGTGAGACTAGGACTAGGGGATATAGCCTCAAGACCAAGGGGAGTAGACTTAGAACAGATAGGAGGAGTAACTACCTTTCCCAGAGAATAGTGAATCTATGGAATTCTCTGCCCAGGGAAGCAGTAGAGGAAGCTTCATTAAATTTATTGAAGACACAGTTGGCTGGGTTTTTGTATGGTAGGGGAATTAAGGGTGATGGGGATAATGCAGGTAGGAGGAGCTGAGGCAATGGATAAATCAGCCATGATCGTAATGAATGGTGGAGCAGGCTCAATGGGCCAACTGGCCTACTCCTGTTTCTGTTAGGAGAAAGTGAGGACTGCAGATGCTGGAGACCAGTGTTGAAAAACGTAGTGCTGGAAAAATACAGCAGGCCAGGCAGCATCCGAGGAGCAGGAGAATTGACGTTTCGGGCATAAGCCCTTCTTTAGCCTATTCCTGAAGAAGGGCTTATGCCCGAAACGTCGATTCTCCTACTCCTTGGAGGCTGCCTGGCCTGCTGTATTTTTCCAGCACCACGTTTTTCAACTCCTGTTTCTATTACTATGATACTATGAAACAATGAAACTATTAATTACTAGCTATAAGAGGCTGTACTACAACAAAATTAATGGTGTTAATACTACCTTTACTGTTGTTTTCCAACTGCAGTTGTTTGATCATATGATAACAATTGTCAAGTTTGTTACAGTATTCCAACGATGTGAAGGTCAGGTGAATTGGCCATTCTAAATTGCCCACAGTGTTAGGTGCATTAGTCAGAGGGAAATGGGTCTGGGTGGGTTCCTCTTCGGAGGGTCGGTGTGGACTTGTTGGGCTGAAGGGCCTGTTTCCACACTGTAGGGAATCTAATCTAATATAATCTCTTATAGTTTGTACAACAATGCACTTGTCCATCTTCCTCATTGAATCACTCTGCTCCACACTGATGGAAATTACTGCTGCTCTACAGGATCAGCAGGAAACTGTTCAACCTGTGTCACCTCCAGCTCAGAACCAAGACCATTTAACCTCTTCCATCAAGCTGCAGTATGCAGATGATGTTTGCACGTATGTACTTCAGAAGTAGATCTCTAAACCATTGTTGATGCAGTCGCTGAGGTATATGAGAAAATGGACCTTACGTGCAAGAATCACAAGACAAATGTTTTGTACCACCCTGTTCCTGCCATAATTTCTACAACCTCTACCATCAGGGAGAAGGTATAGAAGCCTGATCACATGCACCAGCCAGTTTTGAAACAGTTTCTACCCTACTGCTGTAGAATACTGAATGGACTCACAAACTCTTAACATTCGCCTGTACCTGTGTTTTTGTTTTGCCGCTGTTTACCTATTATTTACTTATCTATGCTACTTAACTCTGTGATCTGCCTGTATTGCTCGCAAGACAAAGCTTTTCACTGTACCTCGATACACATGACAATACGTTCAATTCGATTCAATTCAATTCACTATTATGCTGTCCCCTGAATATCAACATTCCCTGTGAGCCAATGGATAATGTAGATCTTGGGATCCTCCTCTTAGTGAATGAAATTTAACATTGCCTCCAGAGTGCAAACACAGTCCTTGTTGACAAACGGCTCAAGGTCTGTCATATTTGGAGGCCTGAACAATGTCTATTTCAGAAATCCCAAGAAAAATATTACCTTAAGCTCCTCTAAAAGATCTGAAACTCTACTCGCAGGAAAGCTGCTACAATATCAATAATACCATAAGACATTGGAGCAGAAATTAGGCCATTCAACCCATTGAGTCAGCGCTGCCATTCAACCATTACTGATACATTTCTCAAACCCATTCTCCCACTTTCTCCCGGTAACCCTTGATCCCCTTGACAATCAAGAACCTATCTATCTCTGTCTTAAATATACTCAATGACCTGGGCTCCACAGCCTTCCGTGTCAATGAAAGGATAACGAGAAAGATTAGGGCCTTCATTGAGACAGATGGTGTCTTCTTTCACATCAACATTTCCAGCCTCAAGTCGTTAGTTACAGCCAATCAGTTGCATTGGTTTGACCACATCAATCATGTGCTTGACATAAAACTTTTAAAATTAACTTTGGTACTGCAAGTGGATGGACCAGGAAATGTTTCAAGGATGCTCACACAGAAACAGGAGTATGTCATTCAGCCCTTCCAGCTTACTCCACCATTCAATATGATCATGGCTGATCTGTGGCCTAACTCCATGTACCTGCCTTGGGCCATATCCCTTGATAACCTTGCTGAATAAAAATTTGTCTCTCTCTCTGAATTAAATTTAAGAATTGAATTAACATTGACTGCAGTTTGAAGAACAAGACTTCAAAAGTCTACTACTCTTTACGCGTACTGTTTACTTTTGAACAGCTCTCCTGAATTGTCTGGCCCTAATTCTTCGATGTTCTAGAATCTTCAGCTGTTGGAAATAGTTTATCTTTATCTACCTGGTCTTATTTTTGAATTTATCCTATAAAGCCCAATAGATTTCCTCTTCACTTCCTAAATGTTTGGAGAATAAAGACCTAAAATGCATAATCTTCCCTCATAACTTAACCCCTGAAATCCAGGTACCATCATTGCAAATCTGTACTGAACTCCCTCTGAGCCCAAAACATCCTTCCTAAAGTGTGGTACCCAGATCTGCACGCAGTACTCTTGAGGTAGTCTAAGTGGGGTTTTATATAACTGCACCATAATATCTGTACCTCTATGCTACAGCCCTTTAGATATGAAGGCATTCCATTGGCCTTCTTGACTATTTTCTGCACCTGTTGTGGCATTTTAAAGAGTTATGCAGCTGAAGCCCTATATCTAATCAGGCATCCACTGTATTTAAGTTTGTGTCTACTAAAAAATACACTTGTCTATCCTTTTCCAGTTTGAAATGGATGTACTCACACTTGCCTACATAAAAACCAATGTTTTAAATAGAATCCCAACAGTGTGGAAACAGGCTCTTCAGCACAACACCGACCCTCTGAAGAGTAACCCACCCAGACCCATTTCCCTATATTTACCCACCCTACATGTTCCTGAATTCTATGGGCAATTTAGCATGGCCAATTCACCTGACTTGCACATTTTTGGACTGTGGAAGGAAACCAATGCAGACATGGGGAGAATGTGCAAACTCCACACAGCCAGTTGCCCGACGTTAGAATTGAACTCAGGTCCCTGGTGCTGTGAGGCAGCAGTGCTAGCCACTGAGCCACAGCTTTTCCCATTCACCTAATCTATCAAAATCCTGTTCTAATTTTATGTTGTTATCAACATTGTATACAATGCTGCCCAATTTTGTGTCTTCAGTAAATTTGGATATTTGACTCTTAATGCAATTATTCAAGTCAGTAATAAATACGATGAATAATTGAGGCCCCAGCACAGATCCCTATGAGACAGCACTAGTCACGTCCTGCCATTTTGAGTACTTACCCATTATTCTAACTCTCTGTTTGTGTAACTCAACTAATTTCCTATCCATGTCAGTTATTTGTCCTCAGCTCCATGGGATTTTATTTTAGCTAATAGTCTCCTGCATAGGATTTTATCAAAAGCCTGCTGGAAGTCCATGTAAACAACATCCATTGACTCACCTCTGTCCACCACGTTTGTCACCTCTTCAAAAACTCTGTGAGGTTTGTCAGGCATCACCTGCCCTTCATGAAAATTTTCAAGGTGATCAGTTACCCTCACTTTGATTATAGACTCCAATAATCTCCCCACTACAGATGTTCAGCTAACTGGTCTTTAATTCAATAGTTTCCCTCTGTTACTCTTCTTAAGAGCAGAATGACATGAGCAAATTTCCAGTCCAGAGTTACAACTCCTGGATCCAGGGAATGCTGAAAGATTATGGTTAGGTCATTGGCAATGAGCTCTCCTCCCATCTTTACAGTTGGAAACTATCAGGTCCTGGGGATTTGTCAGTCTTTGGTTTCATTATTTTCCCTATTATTGATGATTCACTTGAGTTAATTTTATTGAGACCCAGATCCTCTGTTAATATCTTCAGGATTTCAAAAAAAACTGTCCTTATTTTCTGTTGTCAATACTAAAGCAAAACAATAGTTCAGCATAGCAGCAATGTCTCTGCGGTTATTGACAAAATCCTCACTCTCTGCTTTCAGTGGGCCAATAGGGCTCTTAACAAACCACTTTCCCTTCATATAACTATAAAATCCTTTCTTATTGTCTTTTGTGTCCTTTACATAACACTTTTTAGTTGCTCTTATAAGCCGCATTGTGGAAACTTTGTTGGTCTTCGTCTTATTTCATTCTGTGGGATCTGTACTGCTATTTGCATTTTTATAAGCCATTTCTTTTAATTTTATGCTGTTCCTGACCTCCTTAGACATTCATGGCTATCTTTTTTTTGAGGCAGAGCTTTTTTTTTGTGTGGATGCAAACTGCTTCTGAACAGCATTAAATGTTTCTTCGAACATCCGCCCCTGTTCCTTGGCTATTTTACCTAGTAGCAGAGCTCTCCAGCTTACTGTGGACAGCCTCTGCCTCATTCCAGTAAAGTCTGCCTTACTTAAATCCAAAATTCTCACATTCATTCTTTGCTTATCTCTTACACTCATAAAAGAATTTAATCATGTTATGATCACTATTTGCTCTCAAACAACTAGGTCACTAATTAAATCAGGCTCACTACTCATGAATAGATCCACTATTGCTTGTCTTCTTGTCATGTCCAAGAATATTGTCAGAGGAAACGACCTTGGACACACTCTAAAAATTCACCACCTTTCCAGCAGGCTGCTTGTCCATCTTTCCCAGTCTATGGTAAGATGAAAATCCTCCGTTGCTACATAAATGGCCAATTTCAGAATGTATGCAATCTAACACTTCTGAGTAGTTACCAGGTAATCTATATAGGCCACCTGTTATAGTGCTTGTTCCTTTATGGTGCCTCACTTCTACCCATGAGATTTCTACTGGGACCTTTCCCTTCATTCTCTCCTTCTTCCCATCAAAATGTTCCTGTTTCTAATCAGTAATGCTACTCTACCCCCTCTGCTGTTTCCTCTATCCCTTCTGTAAATATTATAACCTGACATGTTTTGTTCCTAATCCTGACCATCCTACAGCCATGTCTCCACAATGGCTATGATACCATAGTTTCCAATTTGAATCCTTGCCCACGGCTCATTTAGTTTGTTCCTTACAGTCCGTATGTTTGTGTAAAGAACTCTAATTTTGGCTGTACACTCTATCCTGTCCCTTAGCATCTTTTTATTATTTCTCCCCACTGTCTTACTTAATACACTTTTTTATAGTCCTGCCTTGTTCATTAAACTGGCCATGCTTGTTCATCCTATTAACCTCTATTTTCTCCTCACATGCTGACCTGCTTCTCTGGTTCTCACCTCCCCTGTGATACTAGCTTAACCACCCCCACCAAGTGGCACGAGCAAACCTTCCCACAACAACATTCATGCCCCTCCTGTTTAAATGCAACCTTTTCAGGTGTGAATGAACAATTTCCAAAGGAAGGGACCCAAATGTGACAAAGTATGGACGTTTGCGAATGAACTCCAAAATGAGCCATCTTGGGCTGCTTCAGGGTATGAATATGTTTCAGCTTGCATTCCCAACATGTATAGGTCATGGAGTGGATTGTTGTTGGTCAGTCAACCAATCACCTCGTACAAGAGGTACACACCATGTGACCATTAACCAGGGTCAGTGAGGTCACATGGACTAGTTTCATCGTGCAATGCAGAGTGGAAAGGAATTTTCAGATTCGTTTCGCTCCCCCCAGGGATTTTGATTGGATTCTTCCCCTCTCCCAGGAGATGTTTAAAATCGGGAGGGTGTATAGTGGGACGCTCAAGTTACAGCATTTATGTGTGACAGGTTGGATGTTCTGGAGTTTCTATTCCTGTCTGTTATTGTTCATAAGATTTGGAACCTGCTTGGACATATGTACTTTCAATATGTTTCAAATGTGATGTGTTCTATTGGCAAAACATTTTAGAAGCTTCAATTATTAAAAAAAAAGTAATATTAATTAATTATCTTTACACCACGTACTGTTCTGTAGAAGAATCGCATCAGACTCAAAATGTTAACTCTGTTTTTCTCTTCACAGATGTTGCCAGATCTGCTGAGTTTCTCCAGCACTTTTTGTTTTTCTTAAAGCTTATATTATATTTAGTTATTTAGGCTGTAACTTAGGACTCAACATCTCATGTTCATTGGGTTTAAATGATGCTATTAGAATGTTTTTATTACAATAAGGACACAGCTGCTATGTTTGTGATATTGCTGGCATGTAGGTGATGTTGATGGTAACACTCTGAATGTGGAACTGAATGGTTCCGTATCTTTCCTGCTCACTGTGGCAGGCCAGAATTAAACAAAATGGAAAGAAATCCAGTTAATGAGATTAACAATAAAATTGGAATGGCAGGTGATATAACATGGAAGCAATGTTTTTTTATAAATTGTGTCTGTATGTCCTTTGACTGTGTCATTTTAAGTAGAATGTGTGATCAGTGTTAATGGGGGTACGTTTGTACATCAAAACACAATTTCTTTTACTTTGAACTCTGCATAACGAAGGAAATCACTTAGAGAATGATAAGGGGCAATTTAATCGAATGTGACTGGCAGGAAATTAATGGGACTGGATGGAGCTCTAGAATTACACCCAACTTGATTTTGCTTCCATTTGCAGCTAATCCTGTCAGTGTCCTGACTGGAGAGCTTGGTTAAATCTTAATGCATGTATTCTGGTTTCGAAACTCAAGTAGATATTAGGTTGTGTAAGCAGAGGCAACATGTCTGATCTGGAAAGTTAGGATTAAGCCATCATCAGGTGGCCTCATAAACTGGAGTGTCGCCTGTATTGTTGAGAGCATTGTTGTTCAGCAGACCAAAGTTTGCTGAGGGTGGAATGAAGAAAAGGTCTGAACTATCTTGAAGTGTTTTGTCGAAGTTGATTTCATTTCTAGTTATCTCTTCTTTTCTTCGGCAGCCCCTTTGGATGGAGCATGATGTGCTCCCACTCCAGTACAATGAGTTCTGACATGGTCGATAAGTTCAATGGGCAATCTGCAGACTCCATCACACGTGGGGTAGGTGTTGGTGCATGGACGGTTGGATAGACAGTTTGTTTGGGGGTTTATACCCCTCTTTCCCAAATGTTGACTTCACGTTTGTATGTTTCTGACAAAACCTATCGATTTGCTCAATGGGCTGACAAGTGGCAGATGGAGTTTAATTTGGATTAATGTGAAGGATTGCATTTTGGTAAAACAATCAAAGGGAAGACGTATATAATCAAAAATAGGCCCTTGGGTAATGTTGTAGAGTAGAGAGACCTAGGGTTTAGGTTCTTTGAAGGTTATATCACATATAGATAGGGCAGTTAAGAAGGCTATAAGCATGCTTACCTTCATTGCTCAGACCTTTGAGTACAGGAGTTGGGACATCATGTTGAGGTTGTGCAGGACAGCGGTGAAGCCTCTTCTGGAGTACTGTGTGCAGTTCTGGTCACCCAGTTATAGAAAGGATATTATTAAGCTGGGAGAAAGTGAGGACTGCAGACGCTGGAGACCAGAGTTGAAAAGTGTGGTGCTGAAAAGGCGCAGCAGGCCAGGCAGCATCCGAGGAGCAGGAGAATCGACGTTTCGGGCATAAACCCTTCTTCAGGAATGGGGCTGGAAGTGAGGAAGCTGGAGAAATCTGCATTCATCCCTTGGGGTTGGAAGGTTCCTAGGTGGAAGATGAGGCACTCTTCATCCAGGTGTCGTGTGGCCAGGGTCTGGCGATGGAGGAGGCCAAGGACCTGCATGTCCTTGGCGGAGTGGGAGGGGGAGTTAAAATGTTCAGCCACGAGGCGGTTGGGTTAGTTCGTGCGGGTGTCCCAGAGGTGTTCCCTGAAACGCTCCGCAAGTAGGCGGCCTGTCTCCCTGATGTAGAGGAGACCACATCGGGTGCAGCGGATGCAGTAAATGATGTGTGTGGAGGTGCAGGTGAATTTAAGTAGTTAAGTTCCTGATTGCCAAGGGGGTAAAAGATTAGGGGGAGAAAGCCATGATTGAGTGGCAGAGTAGACTGAATGGGCTGAATGGCTAAATGTTTGCTCTGATGGTCTTATCTCAAATATCCAACTTGTGCTATAGTTGGATCATGTCTCACTCTGGAGTGAAATCCACCCAAAAATAATGCTTGAAGAGCACTTTAAACAAAACATTTTGACTACCACAGGAAACACTGTGAACACATTTCCTGGGAAAGGCTTTGAAGGAAAGAAGAATTAAATTTGGCCACCTCCTTCATTGGAATTCGGACAATTTCCTGAATGAGTGCAAAAGTGGAAATACATTTTTAAAAAACTGACAAGTTAAAATCATTTACTAAGCAAGCTGGCTGCATGTACTACAGTTAAAAAAAGTAATTAATAACTATCATTACACTTCATAGACATCACACGTTAGGCTTGTGGATTAGGTGTAGGGATTAACTTTTCGGAATGGCTGGATGTTGTTTGACCAAACAGCAGCATGTTGGTGCTGCCCAGTCCTGTCAATTGCAAAGCCGCCAATAATCATTTGCAATCCACAAACATAAAAATAATAGGATTATAGATTCCAGCATTTAATGCTTTGATGAATGAATAGCTTAAACATTAAATGCATTTCTTGGCCTGTGAAGAGAGGCAGGAAGCAAAGCAACATACACTTCCACTGCCATCCTGTGGCAGGCTGAGACATTTACTTTCACATTGCATGTAAAGAGCTTCGGACCCAACATGTTTTGTTCACTTTCTCACCATCCAACAGTTGTAGCATGTGATTTAGACTCAACCATCATGCTGTGGTGTGCTAATCTTCATATAAAATACAAGCTTAAGCAAATGTTAAAAAAAGTATGCAGAATGTAGTCAGAAATTAATACAAGTGTAATAGGAGAAATATTTTGTTTCTGCTCCTGGTGTTTTCTGGTTATTAGAAATGCTTTGTATCGGCCTTTTAGACTCAAGTTTGATTTCTCAGGACCAGTGCCTGTTAGCTGGTTCAGTGACATTGATCTTATCAAAAGATTCAGATTAATTTCCAAAAAGGCAAGTATAAAAAAAAACTTCACTAACATTGATAATAGACACTGTGTCACAAAACTGGCCTGTGAAGAGGGTAGCTGACAGACCTAAGTAATTTACTGGCTCGACATTAACTTTGAACATACATGTTTAAGGTTAGGATGGCCAGTTCTCTGCTAACTCAAAGACTTTCGTCCTGACTTTGGCCTGTGTTGTACTTTCACATGAAAGCTTAATGTTCTTATCTGGATTATCTTGAGTTGGTTCTACTTTAGTGTTCATGCGCTTGAATTTGTAGCATAAATACAGAATTTCTCATGATTATATAAACAACAGCAGCGAACATACAATTCTACAGTGCAGCCTTCTTTAAAAACAGCATCTTGGAGTGCTTGACAGAAAGATGAGACTGGGCAGAAAGGATGTTGGGTTTAAAGTAGATGGAAAGCAAACCCAGGAAAGATGATTTCTCAGAAGGGTTTTGAAAACAGCAAATGTCTGAGACACTCTTTGGGAATGTGTTACTTAAGACATGCTAACAGAAACAACAACAATTGACATTGGAGTACAGTGGGCAGCAGGGAAGAGGGGTGGGGAGTGGGGAATATGGGACATCAGAAGTGCACTTAGCCTTAATATTTTCATTAAACAATCTTCTCATGTGGTAGGGGAGCCAAGAAATCACAATGATAGGTACAATAACTAATGCAACATGTAACCTTATCAATCTATCCCAAGAGGAAGTGTTGGTGGTCTTAGAAAACATAACGGTAGATAAATTTCCAGGACCTAATCAAGTGTATCCCAGGATGTTGTGGGAAGCTAGGGGAGAAACTGTGGGCCCCCGAGCAGAAAAACTGTATCATCTATAAATATGGGGGGGGGGTGCTGCAGGACAGGAGGGTGGCTAATGTTGTGCCATTGTTTAAGAAAAGCTGAAAGCAGAAACTTACAAACTATAGACCTGTGAGTCTGACATTGGTGGTGGGTGAGTTGTTTGAAGAGATTCTGAAAGATAGACTTTACACATTTGGAGAATCAAGGATTGATTAGGGATAGTCAGCATGGTTTTGTGTGAGGGAAATCGTGTCTCACAAACTTGATTGAGTTTTTGATGAAGTAACCAAACAGATTGATGAGGGCAGAGTGGTAGATGTTGTTTACTTGGACTTCAACGAAGCCTTTGGCAAGGTTCCGCAAGGTAGACTTGGGATAGATTGATAAGGTTATATGTTGCATTAGTTATTGTACCTATCATTGTGGTAAAATAAGATCACCTGGGATTCAGGGTTAGCTTGCCAATTACCTTTATGGTAGGAGACAGAGAATGGTGGTGAAGGGTTGTTTTTTTCAGTCTGGAAGCCTGTGACCAGCGGTGCTCCTCACGGATCGGTATTGGGTCCACTTTTGTTTGTCATTTATATTAACAATTTTGGATGACAATATAGGAGGCATGTTTAGTAACTTTACAGATGACACCAAAATTGGTGGTATAGTGGGCAGTGAAGAAGGTTATCTAAGATTATAAAGAAATCTTGATCAATTGGGTGAATGGGCTCAGGAGTAGCAGATGGAGTTTAATTTGGATAAATGCGAGATGTAGCCTTTTGGTAACAAACAGGACAGGAATTATACAAATAATGGTAGGGCCCTGGGTAGTTTTATAGCACAGAGAGACTTAGATACATAATTCTTTAACATTTGCATCACAGGTAGTCATGGCGATTAAGAAGGCGTTTAACACGCTCAGACATTTGAGTTTAGGACTTGGGATGTAATGTTGAGGTTGTAAAGGATGTTGGTGAGGCCACTTCTGGAGTACTGTGTGCAGTTCTGGATGTTGCCAGGAGTGGAGGGGTTAAAATATAAAAATAGAGTGGAAAGGTCAGGACATTTTTCTCTGCAGCATAGAAGGTTGAGGGGTGACCACACAGAGGTTTACAAAATCATGAGGGCCATTGGTAAGGTCAATGACAAGGGTCTTTTGCCTAGGATGGGACAGTTCAAAACTAGGGAGCATATTTTTAAGGTGAGAGGAGAAAGATTTGAAGAGGACATGAGGGGCAACTTTTGTATGCAGAATGTAATTTGTGTGTGGAATGAACTGCCAGGAAAAGTGGTGGGATGCAGGTACAATTACAATGTTTAAAAGACATTTGGATAAGTACATAAACAAGAAATGTTCGCAGGTACATGGGCCAAGCACAGGCAGGTGGGACTAGTTTAGTTTGGGAAGGTGGTCACCGTGGACTGGTCAGACCGAAGGATCTGTTTCTGTGCCGTATGACTCTATGACAATATAATGTGTGGAAACACAACCGAATTTTCTTCATCTGCAATGTGAAGCTCTTGCTATTAAACACTGTTTGCGATTGCAGTGAAATGTTAATTGCTTATCATTGGTCTCAATATCTGAATCAGAAATACATTTACAGTGCAGTCAATTCTTCAGCTAGCCTGTGGTTTCGAAGTTCCTGTTATGTGTCAGTTCTCCCCAGATTCCGATCCCTTTGTGGTGTTGTGTAGTCAGCTTTCTGAAATGCAAATCTAGCGACATTTGATTTAAAAATAGTTATGACCAGACTGACTTATTAAACACAACAAGACTTCATTGTACTTCAAAGTGGAAAACTCTAGATCAAGTTTCTGGTGAAAGCATTTCTTCATATGGTTATTGCTTAATCTGCTGGTGGAATGAGTGGGACTTAGTCACATTCATACCCTGGAAAGAACATTTTCGCTTGGTTTAGCCTTTTCTCAAGAAATTATAGGGAAGACCCAAGTACCCTGACTCAGATATCATCTAGAAAAATTATGCTTGATTCCATGACAGTTTTTAAATTTGCTTTTTAAAAATGGACTTTTTCAATAGTGGCTGTGTTTGGAAATTCCTAAATGGAGCAATCTCATGTCTATCTCACCCTGAGGGAGCAAATTTAATTGTGAGATTCATCAGAAGACATAAACGATGTACAAGATGCTTTGCGGTTCTTTTGGGCAGCTACCAACGGTGAGGCCAGCGATAGTTCAATATTGGTGCAGTTTTCTCCCACAGTTCAATTAGTAAACTTTAAATCCACTCACATCCAACAAATGAGTGAAAGGCAAGTCAATTTGTACACTGCCTGTTTTCCGGATGAGATGTTAAACTGAGGGCCCACATGCCTTTTCTGGTCCTGCACTAGATCCCACTGCACTATCCGAAGATAAGAAAAGATGTTATCTTGCTATTTTGTCAAACATTTAATCTCTCACCCCACAAGGCTAAAACATTAAATGATATCTGAAAGAACTGTGGATGCTGTAAATCAGAGACAAAAACAGTAGTTGCTGATAAAGCTCAGCAGGTCTGGGAGCATATGTGAAGAGAAAGCAAAGTTAACATTTCAGGTCCAGTGACTCTTCGTCAGAGTGACTAAAACATGTCCTGAGGAGGGGTCACCAGACCTGAAATATTGACTTCGATTTCTCTTCATAGATGCTGCAGGACCCACTGAGCTTTTCCAACAACTTCTCTTCAACTTGTTGTTGAAGGTTAAAACATGGATTATCCATTAATGTCTTAGCTGTTTGAGGGACATTGCTCCCTGCAAATTGATGTTGCATTTCTCTACATTTCAAACAAATTTAATGGATTATGAAACAGTAAACTTGCAAAAACACCTTCTTTCTTTCCAAATGTGTTTAATAATTAGACATTTCCCTTCAGGGATTGATGAAATTCTAAGTGAAAAGCTGTCTCAAGAACACTCTCACGCACCACACAAAATCCACTGAGAAATTTGTTTAGCTTTGTGTTTACCTTGGTTACATTCTCTAGAAAGACCAAATTTGGAGGTGTCGGTATTAGACTGGGGTGTACAAAGCTAAAAATCACACAACTGTAGGTTATAGACCAACAGGTTTACTTGGAAGCACTAGCTTTCAGAGTGCTGCTCCTTCATCAGGTGGTTATGGAGTATAGGCGCAACCACCTGATGAAGGAGCAGCGCTTCCAAAGCAAGTGCTTCCAAATAAACCTGTTGGACTATAACCTGGTATTGTATGATTTTTAACTGAGAAAGACCAGCGAATAGATAATAGATAAAGGAAGTCTTGCCCTCAAATTGAAACACAGGAGAGATTCTTGAATAAATGAATGGTGTTAGTCTGTTCAAAATAACTGGCAAAATATTGGACCTACTGATCTCTGCATCAGCTCCCTTAGTCTAGCTCACCCATTGAGCGTTTCTATCTCAGTCACCCAGCTGACTTTATCTGCCACAAGCTAGGGCAAGCAATATATGTGATACTGTAATTCCTTACATCACTACAAGCTTAATACAAGTAAAACACTGAATGCGCAAAATACATGGGATGTTGCTTTGAAGTAAAGAAAGAAAACATTGCAATTAATGAACATGGGTGCGGCAATGGAAAATTCACATGCACACATGCATCCCAGTTTCTTTCACTCTCCTATGATCAACCTGTTAACCACAAACCCACAATCTCTTCGCATTACTGAGCAGGTGTGAAAAGTAGCAGAGCTTGTTTACAAAGAGATTTTACCATTTGTTTGAGTTTTTATGTGAATGTACCCTTACATTTCAGACCCTAATATCCATTGGCTAGATTCCACTTTGGAAGATTATGAGCTTGGACTCAACCTACGTGCCAGTTGTTTAGGGCTCAATGGGAGCGCTCACGTATTTGATTGAAAAGTTTGCATAATCAAGTGCCACTCTCGGATCTTGGGTACAATACCAACTCACAACTTCGGGGCTTCTATGTGGAGTTGGTGTTTTTCAGATGCTGAACATAGGTTTATGTGTCACCTTGGGTAAAATATCCTGAAGATTTTACTTTGAGGAAGGAACTCACAGCAATTATTACTCAACCAACATTAAATAAATAGATGACCAGTTCGTCATCTCATTTCTGCTTTTGGTAATGTGTTCTCAAAGCAAGTGCTAACATTCTTACATTTATGATGTGGAGGTGCCAGCGTTGGACTGGGGCGGACAATGTTAAAAATCTCACAATACCAGGTTATAGTCCAACAGATTTATTTGGAAGCAATAGTTTTGGGCCTATGGTCCTGCTCCACAGCTACCTGATGAAGGAGCGGTGTTCCAAAAGCTAGTGCTTCCAAATAAACCTGTTGGACTATAACCTGGTGTTGTGTGATTTTTAACTTTCTTTGTTTATAGCAGGGACATCACAAGAAAATTTACCTGGTTGTAAGATACCGTGGAAACTCCTGAGGCTGTGAAAAATGCTGTGAAATATGCTCTTTAACGTAAGGTCTGGCTGTCCAGCTGAACTATACATGGAGAGGCTGTTCTGAGGTGCAGTCTTCTTTTGTTCTGGCAGCCTGTTTACATTTGAATGTGGAGCAGGAGGACATCATTCAACCCCTTGAACCTGGTCTGTAATTCATTGAGGCTGTGGCGAATCCAAATGGGACCTCAAAACCACAATTCCTGCCTACTGCTGATAACCTTTCACCCCCTTGATTAAATGGAACCCACCTACCTCAACCTTGAAAATATTTAACAGCTTTTCTTCTACCACCTTTACAGGAAGAAAGTTCTAAAAATCTCATGATACTGAGAGGAAAATATTTACCTCAACCTCTGTCTTAAATGGACATTTTAACCACTGACTCTTCATTCTGGATTCTCCCAGGAGAGGCTACATCGTCTCCTCATTTACCCTGTCAAGACCCTTCAGGATTTTACATGTTAAAATCAAGCCACCTCTTATTCTTCTGAACTTCAGTGGATACAGGCCTGCCCTGTCCAACCTTGCCTCATAAACAGCATCCCCCCCCCCCCCCCCCCCCCCCACCATTCCAGGTATGAGTTGAGAAAACCTTTACTGAACTACATCCAATGCATTTATATTTCTTAAATAAGGTAACTAATACTGTGCTTCAGATGTGGTCTCACCGTTATCCTGTATAACTGAAACTTAATTTCCTGTCATATTCAGTATCTGTCATGATAAAGTACAATTTAAAAGGTTACATTTGCTTTCATAATTACTTATTGTGTCTGGATAGCAATTTTTGGGGATTCTTGCATGAGGACCCCCAGATACCTCCGTATCTCGGAGCTCCGTGTCTCATTATTTAGATAATGTGCTTATTTTCTATTCTCCCTGCCAAAATACACAATTTACACTCCATCCACCTGAACATTTGCCACACACAACATAACAATGTATATTTATGCATCAACCGGAGCCTTGGGTTCACGCCATACTACAGGTGACCTTGCTGCACTACACAGACAAAAACACAAAGGCACATGCAGACAGACACACACACACATTCACAGACAGACACTCAGACAGACAGACAGACACACACTCCTACAGACCCATACACTCACGCATACACCCCCTACACTAACACCCATACACGCTCGCTCTCATAGACTTATATTCCTTTATACTCACACTCACACACATACACATACACACACTCTCTCATACACACTCATTCAAGCCCCCCCAACACACACACACACACTTTTACATGCACACGCATACACATATAAGTTTGTGGGGTAAATTTATGCTTGCAGAATTACATTTTATTTGATCAAAAACTGCATGAATCCATGTGAGATTCTATAAATCTCTTTTATAGATTAGAATCAGCCTGAACATTGGGGCACAGACAGCCTCACCCAGGGCACCTCACACTTTCAATGCATGGCACCAATCGTTAAAGTTCATTTGAGAATGTAACTTCAAGAAAATTCTGGAAGTTACATATGAAAGAACTGAAACCAACATGACCATTCTAAAAGATGAGAGATTTAACAAACAATCCAGGTTTTTTTTCAATATATAATTTCAGTCACTGTAAATGTTTGCCATAAATTCTGTGTCCTATGATCTTATACTCCACACCCACCTGATGAAGGAGCAGCGCTCCAAAAGCTAGTGCTTCCAAATAAACCTGTTGGACTATAACCTGGTGTTGTGTGATTTTGTCCACCCCAGTCCAACACCAGCGCCTCTAAATAATTTATTTTTATGGCATCTTTATGTCCTCTTCACAATTTACCATAGTTACCTTCCTATCCTTGTATGTGCCAGCAGCAAATTTGGAATTCATATCATCCATCCTCTTGGTCATGGATACAAATTGTACAATTGTAACCAGTTGAGGTCCCAGCACCAATCCCTTTGATACGTTACTCATTACAATGTTGCTAACCTAAAAACATTTATAGGTTAACAAAGTGAATATTGGTCTCATTAATGGTGAGACTGTTAGTTTCCTGTTAGCCTGCCAATCTTCTATCCATGCCCCCAATGAGCTTTTGTTTCCCACAATAATCTTATGAATGAATGATTTTATTGTTTTGTGTATTTTATGGGGAGAAATACGATAAAAGTGGCCTGGCACTTTATCAAATACCTCCTGGAACTTGAAGTAAGAACAGCTACTAGTTCCTCTTTACCCACATTGTGTGTTACCTCAAAACACTTTAAACATGATTTCCTTTTTGCAAAATAATGTTGGTTGTGCCTGATTATCTTGAATTTATCCAAGTGCCCTGCTATAACATTGTTAATAATAACTTTGAACGCATTCCCTATGATAAATGTTAAGCTAACTGGCCTGGCATAGAGTCATAGAGTCATACAGCTCAGAAACAGACCCTTCGGCCCAACCAATTCATGCCAACCATAATCCAAAACTAAGCTAGTCCCACCTGCCTGTGCTTGGCCCATATCCCTCCAAACATTTCTTCTTCATGAACTTCTTCAAATGTCTTTTAAATGTTGAAATTTCCTCTGGAAGTTCATTCCACACACAAACCACTCTCTGTATAAAAAAATTGCCCCTCCTGTCTTTTTCAAATCATTTTCCTCTCACCTTAAAAATATGTCCCCTGGACTTGAAATCCCCTACCCTAAGGAAAATACACCTGCTATTCACCTTATCCATGCCCCTCATGATTTTATAAACCTCTATAAGGTCATGCCTCAACCTCCTACGCTCCAGTGAAAAAAAGTTCCAGCCTATCCAACCTCTCCTTATAACTCCATTTTGTCATTTTTTTTCCCTCTCCCTCCCAATTTGAATTGGATTACGTTTAGTGCCTTCCAATCTAATCGGACTTTCCCTGAATCAAGAGAGTTTCGAAAATTTAAAACCGACACATCACTTCTCTCACTACCTCCTTTTAAAACCTAAACATGGAGTTTATTAGGACCAAAGCACTTGTCAACCCACAGTTCCAACAATTTATTCCGTACCTCTTCTCTGCTGATTGTAATTTTCCTGAGCTCCACCTTCCTTTCCATTTTCTGATTTACTGCTCCTTCGCGGATGTTATTTGTATCCTCTATAGTGAAGAGTTGTACCAAATAACTGTTCAATGAATCTATTATTTCTTTATTTTCCATTATTCATTCTCTGGTCTCACTGTCTGTGGGACCAACATTCAATTTCTGAACTCACTTCAAATTTAATGCCTTTTAATAAGTGAGTTGTTTATTAAGATAATTTATTCACTTTTGTACAATAATGCATCATGCAGTTTAACCTGTGAAATTAGCACATTTCACACATCTCAAAAAGAAAATGAGGCATCAAAGACTCCACTACTTAGCAAAGGAGAAATGCAAATATTCTAATCTAAATGAGCACCAATTCATTGAGAACAGAACAATTCAATCTTTGTGAAATCAATTCTGTTAATTTTACACAAATATTTCTGGTGTATCTTACACTCAAAAATGATGAGTATCATTAGTTTGTTCCTCAATATATTATCAAATATTTACACTGGTTTATTATTCAGTGACCAACTTAACTCTCTGACAATGACATATTTACATCTAAATGTTGCAGCACAGAAACAGACCAGTATCCATCCTATTTGTAAAGCCATTGATTTGTACAGAGAATTACAGATGTATTCTTAATGAACTCTCTAATAACTATATCACATTTAACAAACATGTTATTTACAGAATTGCACATCGACAAACTGAAAGTTGGAGTCTGTGCCAAAGCCTTTGCTGGTACAAAAGAGAATGACCAAAATCACAATTAAACAGTCACATTAAATTAAAGTGCATGTGCTTAAAGTAATGAGCCATTACCAGGTTGTGGTTTGAAATCTAGTGCTTAATTTCAGCAATTTATTCATGATTTAAAGCTACCTGCGTCCTACCATCGTAGTTGATGGCTTCAACAGAAGCCTAAAATAAGATTATGGTGTGTCAATTACTCACAGACATTCCATCATTGCTCCACACAGTAGCTTCAGTATCTAAACTAAGGAGTTACCTGTCTCACCGTGGCATCAGAAGAAAAAGAGTGGAATTTTATATGATTCAATTTTCAGCTCCCAAGGGAAGGGGACAACATTTGTTTGAATTCTCCAAGCTGAAAGAGTGTTTTCTTGTTAATTTTTATTAAGAACAAAGTATCATAAAGTGGAAGTACTGCTGATGAAACAATGTACTGTTTCTGAGAATATACGCAGAACTCAATATTCTTTGGTAGTGTAAGTGGGGTTTAATCTGAGTAAGCAGCTTGTCTTTGCTGCACAGGCTGTTCTGTGCAAAGTCAAAAAAAGATGCGTTGCAATATACCAATGTTCGTATCACTGGCATTCAATTCATAAATACTCACTGCTGGCCAAGGAATTCCACTTCTGCACATTATCTTTAAAAAATAGATCAAAGAGCTTCCTGCAGAGAAATGAAAGGCCCTTGTTTCCCATTTGTCACTTTTTTATCTCAATAAAGTTGGTCAATCACACTTATATTTATTACTGCTTGTTTAGAGAGATTTTCAGCGCTTTTCTAGAAAATGAACATGCTCTCAGTGAGTCCCCTGAATCGGCCCTGATGTCTGAAGGACAATTCCATTTTTGCAATGAAGTCAAAGGTCAGAATTTTTTTATCTGTTGTTAGCACCAGAGATCATGGTTTAAGATGTTAACATTTGCAGAAGAGTATAAACACCTTACAAAAGGCATCTGCTGAGGGCAATGTGGGGAAAGCATTACCAGTTACTTCAGAAACATCTTTGTCAATTCAGAAATCCAGTAATTGGTGCTGGCCAGAAATTGAGTCTAACAATTTGGGAGCAACAAGCAGTTTTTTTCTTTTGTCGACAAATTGTATTAAATGACTTGCTTAATTATTTGAAAACCACCCTGCCTTGATAATCGACAAACAACCAAACTCATGTAGCAGAATTTGTCACACTTCCCATCTAAAACAAGTAGTTTCAGTGCTAAAGTCTTTGTCCATGGAGTCGTCCGGGGATAGCAACTGCATATCTGGCAGCAGCTCATTCATTCAAAAAAGAAAAGCCTTGCATATTATATAATATTCTTATAATGTCTCAGGATATCCCAAAGCATTTACAGTCATCAGGGTACTTTTGATGAACTGTCACTCTTATATCCATTCTGCACTGTATGTAATCTGAAAGTGTCTCAGTCGAGAACTAGATCACACAATTATCTAATTATTAGTTGGAATGAGGAGTATGGATACATTTTCAAGGAAGTACGATAAATGGAGCTGGATGATGTAGGTTTATAAACACTGTGTACAAAAACATAAATCAGAACTGATGAGGAGTCACTGGACTTGACACTTTAAATCTGTAATGATGCTGTCAGACCTGCTGAGTTTTTCCAGCAATTTCTGTTTTTGCTTCAGATCTCCAGCAACCACAGCTCTTTGTTTTATTAGCACTGCATCGACGGGATGGCTCATTTCTCAGCAGTAACCTCTATATAATTGAGTGTAGAGACAAATGTACAAATGAGCAATGACAAACTGGTAGAGCCTCAGTCACTGGTCCATCCAGCTGTCCACACACGTCATGATACCTTGTGTCTCAGGATTATAAATTTCATAGCAACCATTAAGCAACAAAAAAAAACTAAAATTAAGGCCATTTACATAAGAAACATCAGCCTGGCTTTGAATTCAAAAAATACTTTTTGTGTTTCCTGCTTAAAAAGCCCAATTATTGTTCAACCATGTTTGGAAAATGTCTTTTGGCATTTGCAGCAAACATAAGAGAATATTTATTTCTAATAAATTTCTGCAATTTTTTTGAATGTATGTACAATGCTCGATTTATTTTCTAAGTTGTACAATGGGAATAAAATCAACTCAGAAGCTTTATAAAGCGGTGTTTTAAGTTTTGTGAACAAGCCTGAAGCTAGTGATATATTTAAGGAAGGTGGGAGTTTGGGGGCAAGCGGGGGTAGTCAAATTGGATGGTTCTTGATGTCTCTTGAACCACTGAATGTGTCGTTATAACTTCTTCACTAAAACAGTTGAGTTGGTTTGTGTAACATTTCATTAGCTGCATGATAATTGTGAGATATCCTGTGGTTGTGAAAGGCAGTACATAAATAAAAGTCTTTCTTTTAACTCCTGAGTAACCATTATCCTGCATGGTAATTTCATTGTCTGCAAGCCGTACTTTTCAGGATGGGAGATGGCAATGAATTCATCTCATTTCGATAAAGTGATCACGTTTTTCTCTGGAAATTTGAGTTTGTTGTGAGATTATTGTGCCTTTCGTATAGTTTTAGTACCCAGAGGTAAAGTTCCTGCAGTGTTACTTGTGCCTGATGGAGCTAAAAGATAACATTGCTAACCACACATTGGCGTTATCATGTGGATCATTGTGTGTTTCCATATATGGTAATATCACCTAAGATACAGCAAACTAAAACGCAAATAGCATTGACTTTCTTCTTGCAATCTATAAGCTTTTTCTGCTGAAACAAATTGATTTTCCATTCCCCACCTTCTCCCTGGCTTTCCATTATGATTTTCAAGCAATTTCTCAGTACAGGATATCTAATATTTCCCATTAAATTGCATTCGTTGTAAGATTTTCTGTGGTTATAAGCTGAAAATTGATTGATTTGATGCTTAAGATTTTGAGATTGTTTTTTCTCTGGTCAGCAAGTTCTTTGACACATGCAGAAAACCCATCACCGCACTTTAATGGTGGCCAAACGTAACTGCTGAGAAATCCATATCATTATCCTCCGAACTTAACAACGTCTTTGACAGTATTAGGACTTCCCAATCCCATTTCTACTCAGGCAGTTGGCAGTGCCAGCATTGCAGGGTGATTGTATCAGTGTTGCCTGGAATAATTTGAGGCAGGTATTTGCTTTTGAGATGTATCTGGTGGTATGACCTGTACCCTACTTTGTTGAACTACTTCCTTTCTATCTACTATCAGCCAGTTCTCTGAGTTACTGACTGAATGGTTTATCATACTTTCCTTTCAACTAGCCCCCTTTTAACTGTCCAAGTGATTGATGTGTTTTCCATTTTCTTTGGTTTCTCTCATTACATCTCTTTGCACATTCTACTCATTTTACCTGACCTCCAGAACTCCAGCAGAGCACTTCTGATTGATTTTCCAGTTTGACCACCTTTTCTCCTTCTCAACACTGCTCATCTGTACTATCTCCCAGTCTTGAGAAAGGTTGGCATGTCAACTATCATTGCTCCCTGATGCTGTCTGACCTGCATTCTCTCAACAATGATGCCAGCTGTGGCGCATTTGGCCAATTGTCACAGAAAGATCAGAGTTGAAGTCCCAGTACAGAACTCAAGGACAGAATGTAGATTGACAATCTAGTGTAACGGAGCAGGTGCTGTTAAATTGAAGCCTAGTCCACAATCCCAGGTGGATGCTGAATTATTCCTTAGGCTGTTGTGACAAAGAGTGGGGCGAGGGGGTAGTTATCCCTGGTATGCTGACCAATATTGCTCCCTCAATCAACATCACACACACACACAAAAAATCAGATGCTCTGGTCACTATCAAATTGCTGTTTGTAGGAGCTTGTTGTGGACCATTTGACTGCTACATTTCCTACATCACAACATTATCTCATAAGTAAAGGCAAAGTACTGTGGATGCTGAAGATCTGAAAGAAAAACAGAAAAATGCTTGGATGAGGAGTTCATGGAACGAACACAGAGCATAGAACATACAGGCCCTTCAGCCCTTGATGTTGTGCCAACCTTTTATCCTACTCCATGATCAAACTAACCTACATACCCTTCACTGTACTATCATCCTTAATGTATCTTATTCTACTACCACTGCTGGCAATGCATTCCACACACCCACCACTCTCTGTGTAATGAACCAACCCCTGAAATCTCCCCAAAACCTTCCTCCAATCACCTTAAAATTATGCCCCCTTGTGATAGCCATTTCCGCCCTGGGAAATGGTCTCTGGCTATCCACTCTATCTATGCCTCTCATCATCTTGTACGTTTCTACCAAGTCACATCCCACCCTTCTTTGCTCCAATGAGAAAAGCCTTACTTCCCTCAACCTTTCTTCATAAGACATATCCTCCAGTCCAGGCAGCATCCTGGTAAATCTCCTCTACAACCTCTCTAAAGCTTCCATATCATTCCTATAATGGGGCGACCAGAACTGAACACAATATTCCAAGTGTGGACTAATCAGGGCTCTACAGAGCTGCAGCATAACCTCACAGCTCTTAAACTCAATCTCCCTGCTAATGAAAGCCAAGGAATGCTTCTGAAATAGTTTCTTAGAGCAAGACATTTTGGAACTGACCAGACAGTAGGTTATATTAAACTCGGTATTGTGTAACATGAATGATCTCAGAGTTAAGGCACCCCTAGGTAGCAGTGAACACAATGTGATTGAATTTTGAAAGGGAGAAGATTGGGACTTGACTAGTATTCTAAACCCAAATAAAGACACCTATATGAACATGAAAGCTGAGTGAACTCCAAAGAAGTGCAAGACTAGGCTAGAGAATAGATCAATAGAGAAAGAGTGGCAGACATTTAAGCGAATGCTCCAGAATGTGAGAATGCACATATTCCTACTATAAAGGGAAAGATCAAAAAGAAAGATCCACTCCCTGTGGTTAATTAAAAATGCTTAGGGAAAGCAACAAACTTCAGGGAAAATGAAGTTGGGTGCTAAAACGAATGGCAGATCAGATGATTGCTTGGGTCATAAAGAATAGCTGAGAATGACTAGAAGATTAATCAGGAGGAAGAGATGGGAGGAAGCTGGGTAGCGATGGAAAATGGATAGCAAGACCTTCTAAAGGGATCTGAAAAGGAAAAGAGCAAGGCAAGTAACGGATGGTCCTCTGGAGAGTGAGAATGGGAAATTAATAGCAGATAACAAGAAATGGCCTATGCAATTAATAAATAGTTTGCTACTGTCTTCACTATAGAGGATACAATAATAAAATTCCAGTCATAGCTGTAAATCAGGAGTTGAGAGGGAGAGAAGAACTTAGAAATTTGAATCAGAAGGAGAAATGGTATAAACCAAATTGATAGAACAAAGGGCGAACAAGTCTCTGGATCCAAATTAATGATTTAACCCTTGGGTCTTAGAAGAGCTCAGTACTATGGTAATAAATGCACTGGTGTTAATCTTCGAAAATTTAATGGATTTAAGAAAGGTTCCATCAGCCTAGAAAGTAGCAAATATAACCTCTTAATGAAAAATGGAGGGAGGCAGAAATCATGCCAGTTAACTTGATGCTACCTTGAGGGAGGAGGTGTTAGAATTGATCATAAAGATATTATACTTCAATATTTCAAAAAAGCCTAAGGTAATTTGGAAGGATCAACATGGTTTCATCAAAAGGAAATCAGGTTAACCAATCTATTGAAGTTCATTTGAAGAAGTATTGTGTGCTGTGGATAAGGGGGAGTTTGTGATGTATGATGCTTTGATTTCCAGGACACATTTGATAAAGAGCCACATCAAAGGCTTTGCAGAAAATAAAAGCTCATGGTTTATGGGGCAACATATTAGAATGGATAGAAGATTTTCTGGAGTATACATAAATGGATCTTTGTCTGATTGGGAGGATGAGATAAGTGATCATGGAGGGATCTGTGCAGAGGTCTTGTTACAATTTATATTCATTCTGTTGTGGTTCTGTTCGCCGAGCTGGAAGTTTTTGTTGCAAACGTTTCGTCCCCTGACTAGGCGACATCATCAGTGCTTGGGAGCCTCCTGCGAAGCGCTTCTTTGATGTTTCCTCCGGTGTTTATAGTGACAACCGGAAGCGGCAGGGACAGACCACTATAAACACCGGAGGAAACATCAAAGAAGCGCATCGCAGGAGACTCCCAAGCACTGATGATGTCGCCTAGCCAGGGGACGAAACATTTGCAACAAAAACTTCCAGCTCGGCGAACAGAACCACAACAACGAGCACCCGAGCTACAAATCTTCGTATACTCATTCTGTAGACGATGGGAGTGAAGGCATGTCAGTTAAATTTGCAGATGACAACAAGATGAGGGAAACTACTGGAGAAAATTCTGAAAGAGTGAATTAATACCCACTTGGGAAGGCATGGGTAAATTAGGGGTAGTCAACATGGCTTTGTCAGAGGGAAGTGATACCTAACAATTTGTTAGAATTTTTTGAAGATGTGACCAGGTGTGTGGATGAGGGAAGTTCAGTTGATGTAGTTTACATAGATTTTAGCAAAGCTTTTGACGAGGTCCCACATGGGTGACTGGATGAGAAGATTAAAGCACATGTAATTGTGGGAGACTTGGGAAGATTGATAAGTAACTGGCTTATTGTAGGGCACAAAGGGTAGTGGTGCAAGGCTGTTTGAGTGACTAGAGCCAACGTCCAGTGGTATACCACAAGGATCAGTACTGAGACTCTTATTGTTTGTTATATACATAAATGATACAGTGAAAATATGGGGGAAGTGTGAAGCAAATTTGCAGATGACACCAAGATTGGTAAAGTGGTTCATAGTGAAGAAGGTGGTTTTAGGTCACAGGAAGATATGGGTGGGCTGATCAGATGGGCAGACCAGTGGCAGATGGTGTTTAACCCTAATAAGTGCAAGGTGATGCACTTTGGAAGAAGAAACAAGATGAGGGAGTATTTGATGAACAGCAGGACACTATGTAGCTTGGAGGAACAGGGGATCTTGGGGGTAATTGCACACAGATTCCTGAAGTCAGCACAGCACATGAATAGCAGAGTTAAGAAGGCACATGGGGCATTCTCTTTCATCAGTCGTAGCATAAAGAATAAGAGGAAGGCAATAATGTTGGAGTAGCACAGTGTTCGTCAGGCCACGGTTAGAATATTGTGCGCATTTCTGGTCACCCCACTATGGGAAGCGTGTGATAGCACTAGCGGGCGTACTGAGGAGGTTCAGGAGAATGTTGCTTGGGATGGAGAAATTGAGCTATAAGGAAGACTAGATTGACTTGGATTGTATTCTCTAGAGCAGAGAAGACAGATGGGGTATACAAACAGGGTGAATAGGGGACAATCATGACAGGGCATAGCTTTAGGTCAGGAGATTCAAGGAAAAAACCTTTTTACTCAGTGGATGGTGGAAATCTGGAATTGACTGCCTTGGAAGGTAATGAAGGCTGGAAACTTTACAAACTTTAAAAGATATTTGGATGAGTCCTTCAAATATAATAACATACAAGGATATGGGAGCAGTGCAGGAAATTGGGATTAGTGCACTTTTTGTGGTAATTATGTCAGTGCACATCTGATAGGTCGAAGGGCCTTTTCCATGCTGTATGAACCTATAAGTCTATGAAACACAGATCCCAGTGTGAAATATGATTTGATTGATCAGAACTTTTATTTTTGCAATTTGGTTACCATGATAGTTAACAAAAGAACATATTCACACAAGGCTGGCAGTAGTCTTTCAATTAAAGAATGTTAGTGTATTGCACAGAAGAAGGAAATAAAATGTGTGTGTATGTGTATGTGTGTACGCGCACGCATACGCGTATGACAGTTTAGAAAGAAGTAAACAGAAAAGCAAACATCTCTTTTCCCAGCAATCTTCTTTTTGGATACTCAGTCCCAATGAAGCATCACTGCTGTCTTACCTTTAAGATTCCTTACGCAACTAACACTTTCCAGTGTTGGTAGCCTAGAGACTTCTTTCCATTCCCTACAGCCTGGACCTCTTTTCTGTTCTCACAATATGGAGGCTTTTACAAAGTTCTGATCATATGGGAATTTCTACCAATTAACCACATGCAATCTGGAAATGCCAGCACAGTAAATTCTTAAATTCTGGAGATTTGTACAATCAATGCTGCCCATCTGTTGTCATGAAACTAACGTTTTGAACTCAGTCTATTATTGCCCCAATCACACATTTCTGTGCATGTCATAAAACTCTGCATTGTAACTCCTAAACTATCTGATTGAGGTATTTAACTGAAATTACAGGCTTTCTTAGAAATTGTGTCTTTCATTCAAATGACTTCTCACCACTTAAAAAAATACAAATAAGTCACTTGAACAGAACTGAAACAAAATCCGTTTTATCTCCACTTTAAAAATCCAATTGACAATAATATAGTAAACAGCTTTGTCACCAATTAAAAGATACATTATAAGAGATATTAATAGATAGAGCTGGAAATAATGTAAAAGTTTTTCCACGCTCTGAAGACTTCAGGATATTTGTCTTTTTTATTGCCATTTATAGTTTAGCAGACCATTTGTAAAAACATGTACTCTTGTGTGGACGACAATGCAAAGAAACCTCTACAAGCCATAGGATAAATTAATTGAATCTGTTATTTCAGTGAGTGGCCGTGTTTAATGTTCACTCATTTTGGAGATTGAGTACTATATCTTGAACCAATACAACATAACTTACATTGTAAGAATAAATGAAAAGTGAGAAAGGACAATTTAACATGCGTGATGAGAGGTGTGTTATGTAAATATATATATATATATATGTATAAAACTTCAATTATTAAAAACTTGGTTTTTAAACTACTGGCATATGGGTTTGATGTATTCATCTGAAGGGATTTAATAATTACCTAACTTAATCTTTTTAGAGCCATGATTTTAAATCAGGGTGTGTCAGACAGTAGATGACTAAAGACCTCCTGGAGTGTAAATGGAAGCTTATTTATATTGTTGGGTTTTATGGCAAGAGAAGAAAAAGAAATAAGTCATTTGCTTATCAAAAGCTAAGATGAACAAGTTTTTATTTGTTCAAATAAAACTAAATGTTCTCAGTTCAACAGAAACCTGATGGAAGTCATAGTTTTTCCCAGAGAGAAAACAAGATTTTTTTCAGAGCAGATAAAGGAATAAGTGACCACAATATAATGTATTCAGCTTGTGAAAACTTCCAGAGCAGGTCTGATTGGTAAGAAATCTGCATTGGTACATTCAAAGTTAAGACAGTCTAAGATCTCAGTTGTGTGAGTATTCAAGGAAAATACTTCTCAGAAACTGAGGGGGAAAGAAAGTTAAGTCAAACCCATGGATCAGGCAGAGGAAGAAAGTTTTGTCAGCTTTTCCAAATAACTGTAAAGTGGCAGCATTGGGAAGTAGATGGTTTTTTTTAAACTGTGAGTTTTGAAATCTGTCAAACTGTGTTATAGTTTTGTTATACTTTATTTTATTTTAAAAATATCTGTTGTGTAATAAATTTCCATTTTATTAATAAAACCAAATCTGCAGTCATGTTTGATCATGTTTCTGTGATAGACAACAGTGTTAAATTAGAAAAAAAAACCACATGATTTATCAAATAAAAACTGAAAGAACTATGGATGCTGTAAATCAGAAACAAAAACAAAAATTGCTGGAAATGCTCAGCAAGTCTGGCAGCATCAGTGGAGAGACATCAGAGTTAATGTTTCAGGTCGAGTTTTGAGAAAGGGTGACTTGAACTCTTAAAGACTTGAACTCTTAAAGAATTGAACTCTTAAATACCTATATTACTCCTCATTTACCTCCCTCCTTGTTTTAACAACCTATATTGAGTCTCCCTCAGTCTACCTTTTGCTGACAAAATTAGCTTTGTCCCTCAAAATCCAAAAAAGGCATAATCCATCCACATATCCAGGTCTACATTCAAGAACACATTTGTATCTGAGTGTGTGTGTACTAGATAATAAATTCCAACTTTTTCCAAATAATGAGTATGTAACCTGTATGACCAATAGCAGAGATTTTTTAAAAAATCTGCTAGTTTCACTTTTACCTTGGTTTTGCATTAAGTTGAAGAGCATATACAGTATGGAAACAGGTCATGCTGTCCAGTCACTCAGTGCTGGCTTCATGCTCCATTTGACCATTCTGCCATTGTTATATCATCAAACTTCATCAGCATAGCCATTTCCCCTTCAAGTGCCTCTCTAGTGTCCCTAACTACATCTGTGTTATTCACCTCCACCACTCCGCTATGGGAGAGAGACCAACATTCTTGTCATCCATTGGTTTAAGAAGCTACTTCTGAATTCTTGATATGATTTCCTGGTGTCTATCTTACATTGATGGCCTTTGGTTCTGCATTTCTTCAGAGAAGGTAAAAGTTCCTCTGTGTTTATTCCATCAAAATGTTTCATAATTCTAAAGACTTCTGTTATTTGTAGATTTATAGAACAATTTAGATGAATTTGCAGCGGCTCTCCATCCTGGTTAAATGGATGTTGCCTGACCTGCTGTGCTTTTCCAGCACCACTCTGATCTAAGCACTGGTTTCCAGCATCTGCAGTCCTCACTTTTGACTGGTTAAACAGCCATGGTTTGCAAAATATGTTTATTATCAAAGTTGAGACTCAGTCCTTTTCAAATATTGTTCTAATTTACTGCAGTTTAGCAGAAGTGTTCAATTGGTCCTTGGTCGGCTAATGGCTCTGTTTGTTGACATTGTCTAAAATGGTAGTTGATAACAAAGTTGGAACAAGCACTTAAGTGATTAACTTAAAGATAATTGTGGTAAATAGTATGCACAGATTTCTAAATAAGCCAACTGAAGTTGTACTAATGCTGTAAGTCTTTTCTTCAAATGTAATATGAAGTCTGCATGGAAGTGCCTAGTTGACCAATACAACTACTGAAAGATAAATTAATCTATTTACATGCATTGGATAGGTCAAGTTACAAAAGGGACTGGCATTTGGTAGCACCTTATCTTTCTAGGTTATTTCTTACTGCATTGTGTATTTATCTTTGACGGGTTGCATTAAAGTTAGTGTGTGTGACTTCAAGTTGACTTACTTAACATGTGTAAGCATGCTGAATGTGAGATAAGGACCATAGCTCCACTTCAGTCACTTGTTGAAATTATTGTGTGTATTTTAGTATTGCTAATCGACTGAAATGCTGGGATAGATTTCCACTGGTGGCCAAAGAAAATTTAGGATTGAGCAAAACCCAATATGGCTCACAAGACTGTTCCTTTTGTGTATCATTGAATCTTTACAGTGTGGACACAGGCCATTTGGCCCATCAAGTCACACCGACCCTCTGAAGTGCATCCCACCCCATATGCCTGCATTTTCCATGGCCAATCCACTGAACCTGCACATCTTTGCGACTGTGGGGGGAAACCAGAGCACCTAGAGGAAATTTGCGCAGCCACAGAAAGAATGTGCAATCTCTACACAGAGAGTCAACCAAGGCTGATTCGAACTTGAGTCCCTGGTGTCATGAAGCGGCAGTGTTAACCACTGAGCCACAATGTCACTCCATGTGATTAACCTAAGTATACATAACTGCCTTCAGCTCTCCCAATCCTCCTCTTTTTAGACATATATCAAATTGTCTTTTGAATACTTACATTATGTGCTCCCTTTGAAAAGTATCCCACTGGCTTATTCCAAATGTTCAAGTTTAAAGTATGATTGTTGGGAAATATTGTGCACAATTTGGATTTAAATGTGAATCTTGCATTGGCACAGTTTGGGTTTGAAGGAGATAAGTCTGTCCTGCAGGTGACAATGAATATATCCAACAATAAATATTTGTTTTATGGTACGTGACTGTTTGCATAGACATGAGGTTCCTCACAAACCCATTAAGAAATAAAACCAGAAGAACACCACACATTGAACTCACACACAGAAGACAATGGCTAAAACTTCAAATCAATTGCATGAACATGTTATAAAAACCAAAAGAACTGTAGATGGTGTAAATCAGAAACAAAAATAGAAGTTGCTGGAAAAGCTCAGCAGGTCTGACAGCATCTGTGGAGAGAAATCAGAGTTAACGTTTCGTGTCTAGTGACTCTTCCTCAGATCTGTCAGGTATTATAGAAATAAAAACAGAAATTCCTATAGCAACTTCAGTCAGGCATTCAACAAGGTTCCCCATGAGAGACTGGTTAGCAGGTTAGATGTTATGGAAAACAGAGAAAACTAGCCATTTGGATATAGAACTGGCTCAAAGTTGAAGATAGAGTGTGGTGGTGGTGGGTTGCTTTTCAGACTGGAGGCCTGTGACCAGCAGTGTGCCACAAGGATTGGTGCTGGGACCACTACTTTTCGTCATTTATATAAATGATTTGGATGTGAGCATAAGAGGTATAGTTAGTTATTTTGCAGATGACACCAAAATTGGAGGTCTAGTGGACAACAAAGAAGGTTACCTCAGAGTACAAAGAGACCTTGATCAGATGGGCCAATGGGCTGAGAAGTGGCAGATGGAGTTTAATTCAGATAAATGCGAGGTGCTGCATTTTGGGAAAGCAAATCTTAGCAGGACTTATACACTTAATGGTAAGGTCCTAGGGAGTGTTGCTGAACAAAGAGACCTTGGAGTGCAGATTCATAGTTCCTTGAAAGTAGAATCACAGGTAGATAGGATAGTGAAGAAGGCATTTGGTATGCTTTCCTTTATTGGTCAGAGCATTGAGTGCAGGATGTTGGGAGGTCCTGTTGCAGCTGAACAGGACATTGGTTCAACTACTTTTGGAATATTGCGTGCAATTCTGGTCTCCTTCCTATCAGAAGGATGTTGTTAAATTTGAAGGGTTCAGAAAAGATATTCAAAGATGTTGCCAGGGTTTGAGGATTTAAGCTATAGGGAGAGACTGAATATACTGGAGGCTGAGGGGTGACCTTATAGAGGTTTATAAAATCATCAGGGGCATGGATAGGGTAAATAGACAAGATCTTTTCCCTAGAGTGGGGGAGTCCAGGAATAGAGGGCAAAGGTTTAAGGTGAGAGGGGAAATACAGAAAAGGAACCTAAGGGACAACTTTATCACACAGAGGGTCGTGCATGAATGGAATGAGCTGCCAAAGCAAGTGGTGGAGGCTGGTACAAATACAACATTTAAAAGGCTCCTGGATGGGAATATGAATAGGAAGGGTTTAGAAGGATATTAGAAGGATATGGTCAAGCTCTGGAAAATGGGATTATGTTAGTTTAGGCTATCTGGTAGGCATGGACGAATTGGACCAAAGTGTCTGTTTCCATGTTGTACATCTCTATAACTCTCTGACTCTATAACTCAGCAGGCCTGCCAGCTGCTTTGGAGAGAAAAATAATTAATGTTTCAAGTCCAGTGACTCCATTTCATAACTGATAGCATCTGGGAATAGATAATACAGTTAGTTCTGCTATCACGCAGTTGTTCAGTTCTCATGCAATCCCGTGTTATAAGAAAATCGCGTAATAACATCACCATTTAAACTAATGGAGCTGGAATTGCGACATAACCAATACACATGTTAAAAATTTGCACTTTAAAAAGTGTCCCCAGTTCATCAATCGTGCTATAGTGAATTCACATTAATGAAACATGTGTTATAGGAGAATGACCTGTATTTATCTTGATGATAGGATGAGGAGTGAGTGGACAGGTGGAGACCAAGCCCAGAGAGAGAGTGAGGGGAAAAGTTAGATAGTCAAAGGAAGTGCTGATGGAGAAGAAAAACTAGATAAGCGACAGTAGGGACTGTGAGAGGCTGAAAATAGGTTAGCCGTGCTGAAAGCAGCCCATGTCATGACAGGAACTGGGGTGTGGGGGTGACTAAAGGACATGGGAGAAGGTGCTCAGGCCTTAAAATGATTGAACAGAATGTTTTAATGACAATTCCAATCTTGAATTTCACTTGAATTTGCTGTGACAATAATTTACTTTTAAGTTCGAGCACTGTCTATTCAACTTAATACAAACTACACCCACTAGCACAATGGTCACAAGTGAGGATCATATGTTTCCAACCATATTCACATTGAGTTATATAAAATAAGTAAAGGAATAGTAGAAAGTGAGGACTATAGATGCTGGAGATCAGAGTCGAAAAGTGTGGTGCTGGAAAAGCACAGCCAGTCAGGCAGCATCTGAGGAGCAGGAGGATTGACGTTTTAGACATAAGCCCTTCAGTCGCACATTCTTCCACTCTGATCTCCAGCATCTGCAGTCCTCACTTTGTCCCAGTTGATCTTCCAAGGATGCCTACCTTGGAGAAGTTCTCCTCTTCTCTCTCTATGAGGATTTCAGTGAGTCTCTCTCGCACTACACCCCCCAGGTCACCCCCTCAGCCCTGAAGCTCTTCAGTCAAGCCTCATTCCTGATGAAGGGCTTACTTCTGAAACGTTGACTCTCCTGCTCCTCGGATGCTGCTTGACCGGCTGTGCTTTTGCAGCACCACACTCTTCAACCCCATGTCAAGGAGTCGAATATGTGAATTAATCATATTATCAGGATGTGATGATGGAGCACTGGTTTAAACTCAGAAGGATTTAATTTATAACTGATGCCAGAAGATCTTTCTTCACACAAAAATGACTGTTGTATGGTATTGAATGGATGGACCATTGGAGGCAAAAGGCAAGCAAAAATTAAGAAACAACCGCATTTTGAAATGGATAAATTTTATGGTCATTTTTGATGAATGGTCACTATGGACTGTTATCACCTAAATTGATCCTGTAAGCATGTGTGAAGTTCCAAAATAAATCTAAACTACCTCAGACTGCACACACGCAAAAAAAAAGTTGGAGTTAAAAGTGAGCTAATGTTTAATTGACAAAAGTGTATTTTGTATAAATAATTTTCTATGACTGCTACATGGGTCCTGTCTGCAAATAGTTAAACCTCTGAGATGTTTTCTACAATTATTGATAAACTTCTCAAGCTAAACCACCTCCACCCTTGCCACAATCTCTAAAGGTGTCAACTACCAGGAGGGAAAATTGTGTTAACAGAGCACATTGATATTGACTGAAATTGCCAATGTTGACACATGAGTAAATCTTGTGAAATCCCCAGTCTCTGGAATTTCCAGTGTAAACGTTCGGTCATTTCATAGGGTTGCACTTTAAGAATATGAGTATGACAGGGAATATGTGCTTTGGAAATGTACAGAAGAATGAAAAACAGTGAGATGGACGTTTTACTCAGCACAAAATAGAGAGAAGCAGGGACAAAGGGCACAAGAAAAATCCTACATCAAGATATTCTACAGCAACATGTCACAAACAAAAGCAATATTTTAGAAGTAGTTGGCTGAGCAGCTTGAATTAATGCCTGGAGTGACGACTAAATGTTATAATCCATCCAATTCATAAAAACTCTGCTCAAGGGCAATATCCCATTTGTCACAAACTAAAATTCAGAGGGTGACAGAATGGAATTCCTTTCATACACCTGTTATGATTGTTTGAACAATGTCAAGACATTAAAACAGACATGTACATTCCTCTTACCCTACAATGTCTCGGCAATCAGAAAGCCAATGTAGGAGATCTTCTAGGCGGCCAGAACGCAGAGAGAGTACCTACACTCTAATCCTGAGTGCACCTTACCCCACAACCTTCCATCATAACAAGAAGATAATAAAATGTAAAAATTCCAAGAATAATGGAATGCTTCTTCTGCAAAAGGGAAGCAGCATGTAACATAAATCTGCTGGATCAAATAATTATGTTTAAGAGAAAACCTTTCACTTCAATCGTTTTGGGCCCTTAATAAAAAAAATTCCCTTTTTAGGATTTCGGTAAATGCTGATGTGTGTTGTGAAATTGAATGTATCTTTAATGTTTGAGTGGAACACTAAGGATAATAATGTTTGGAAAGGATTACTGCTTACTTAAAAATGCAACTTTTATAGAATCCTCTTTGACTGTACTGCAATTGCCTTGATGAATGAAATATTCTCTCGGTTTTACAATATGCAAAATAGCATTTCGGCATAAACTCTAGCACCGGGGTAAAATTTGCAGTGGTATTGTTCAATTTCACAGCTGTCAACATCAGCACACCAAGGGTGATATTTATGGTCACAAGGAGTGGGACCCAGTACAAACCTCTTAAACTGAAAACAACAAATGCTGGAGATCACAGTGGGTCAGACAGCATCCATGGAGAAAGAGCAAACTAATGTTTCATCAGGGTAATCAAGACTCGAAATGTTAGCTTGCACTCTCCATGGATGCTGTCTGACTCACTGCCATCTCCTGCATTTGTTGTGTTCAGTTTAAGATGTTTGTACAGGTTCCTGTATCTGCAGTAACTTGCTCCGACAAACTTCTCAAAGTTTAGATTGTGCACATCCCCACTTTCCTTCACTCTACCATTTATAGCCCAGGGAGGACTTGCTTTGGAATTTCCTCCTTAAATCCTTCTGTCTCTTCCTCATCATTTTAGATGGTTCTTAAAACTGACCTCCACTTATGAGGCTCAGAGCCCACATTTTGTTGGATAATTGCTCTTGTGAAATATCTGGTGCCAGTTTAACAACTTCACAGTGTTCTACATACAACAAGCTTTGTTGCTGATGACACAGCAGAGCTGAAATCTGCTGTTCAGTTTTATCCCAATGGTTTCATTATACTTATGGGCAGAATTAAAAGTTACTGTGTGAATGTGCATCTTGTTAATCTGGCATCTCTCTTTGAAGAGCTATCATTGACAGACTATGTCCACGTGGGTCAAACGTAATCCTGTCCATTCATCTTGGATGTAGATTGGTTCAGATAATTCTGAAGAGTTAAAAAGCTGCTAGAGGCTTTACTTGTCATTTTAGTTATATTTAGCTCAGTTAATTTAAAGCTCAGTTAATTCAATGATTGTATCATTTATTTCATAAACCATGTACTTTATTATCTTTTGTAGGAGGCGATGCTTCATCAACACTCGAAAGATAATTATGATGTCTGCAGGTTAAATGAAATAACCTGGTAATTATCCAATCAAGTCAATCCAGTTGAACATGTCAGTGTATATGGAGAGTGAAAGGCTTGTTTTGTGTGTGTCAGAGGTTTGTATGATTTATGGAGAAAAGCTGTAATACTCTGTGCCAGGGGCTATCTGATGCATTCTCTGCAAAGGTGTGCTGAGGTTAACATAGGCTAGCAAGAAACAGCCAAGAGGCAACAGATTCCAACAAGTACAAACCACTTCTGCAGCTCAATTAATAGATTTTCTTTTGTTCCAGTACCTGTGAAAGGCCCACCCGTTCAACCTTAGGTTATATCAACAAGGCAGCTGTTCGCAAGAAGTTCAACATCCTCCAGTCACCTTCGTCTTCAGAACACAATCTTCTTCAGCCATGGCCCATCCTTCCCTCTCACATATTGTATACTATGTAGAACAAACAGGCAGACAGCTAGCAATCCGCATTCATGAACTTCAATCAGCCACAAAACGCCACGACCAGCTATCCCTGGTATCTGTATGCACAGACAATAAGGACCACAAATTCATCTGGGACAATGCAACAATAATAGGGCAAGCTAAACAGAGGACAGCCAGAGAACTTCTAGAAGCTTGGCACTCATACACGGACCCCACCAATAAACACATGGTCCCAGTTCCAATATACGGACCATTGCAACGGACATCTGGAACCAGCAACTGGAAGCAGCGGGATAATTCTAACCAACACAGGACATCAGTGCTTCACAGCAGGCTCCACAGCACTGAGGGTGTTACCTAGGCAGGGGATGAAACATCTGCAAACCAATTTCCCAGCCCGGCGAACATACCCAGAACAACTGCAACAGGCACCCGAGCTACAAGTCTTTACACAAACCTTGAATATGAGCAATGAGCTTGGGAAGGGGTTCAAAATCCTCTAGTCATCTCAGTCTTCAGAACGCAACCTTCTCCAGTAATGACCCATGCTCTCCCCTCACATATTGGTACTGAGCTTGGGAATGAAATCAATAACCTGATGTTGTGTCAAATCATGCTTAAAATGGAAGGAGACTTCAAGCACTTGTCTTAAGCAACTCATTATTGAGAGAGAAAAAAAGGCTACTTCAGTCTGCACTGAAGATACAGCATCTGCTGACTCCTTGCACAGCTTTCCCTCCATGAGTTGAAATTTACTCGCCCTGGAGGTGGTGAGAAGGGACAGTCATGGGATGAGTTCACTCTGGAGAAATACTCACAGTTGTGTTGTGCCTCAGAGTTAATACCATAGCATGTGAACTGAGGGGATAAATGTCATACTCCATCATGGCTGGGCCTCTTGAAGCATGACACACTGATAGAAATGTGCTCTTCTTTGTAAGCAATTGACTTAACGTTAGTCCAGATACCGAAGTGTCTGTGATTGCAATGTTTGTATACATCAGGAGTTGGAATAACATCTGTTAAATCTTTCAATACCAGGTTACATATATCTAGTTCTTAAATTACAGGAGCAAACATTGGCATTGTGACAGTAGATATACGTATTTTGATGGAGAGGAAGCCCACACCATGTTGACGGATTATAGTTAGTGACATAGACCATTTATAACAATTCAGGTTTTGGTCATGATTTGGGGTGCCGGTGTTGGACTGGGGTGGACACAGTTAAAAATCACACAACACCAGGTTATTGTCCAACAGGTTTATTTGGGAGCACTAGTTTTCGGAGCTCTGCTTTTCCTCAAGTGGTTGATCATCACCTAATGGACCACCTGATGAAGGAGCAGTGCTCCGAAAACTAGTGCTCCCAAATAAACCTGTTGGACAATAACCTGGTGTTGTGTGATTTTTAACCAAGTTCTTGGTGGTAGATGCTTGGAAACCTCATTAATCATCTGCTACCCTGGGCTTTCGGAAAGCATTCAGAAACCTAACTGCACCACTCTTGTGAGCAGAATCTGTAAAATAAACAGTTACTCTCCTTTTGATTAAGATACACGTTTTCTTAAACCAGGTGGTGTGCCCTTTATTCTTTGAAAGAAGAAAACAAACCAACAGCATAGTTTCCAGTTTAAAAATAAAATGAAGAAATGGCAATCTGAATGCTTCTTCCAGCAGACATATAAAGCTCTCCTCAACAAAATATACTTTATAAAATGCAAAATAAGTAGTTTCATAAACTAAACAGTATTATCTACATGGAGGGGTCAGTTGATTTCATTGTTTTGACTTTCAACTTTAGTGCCAATTCTGACAAAAACCCCTGTGACATTCGCGGGAATGTAAGAGGTTGAGAGATGACCTTATACAGGTTTATAAAATCATGAGTGGTATAGATAGCAATAATGGTAGGTATCTTTATCCTCGGATGGCGATTTCAAGACAATGGGCATATTTTAAAGGTGAGGGGACAGAGATTTAAAAATTTAAATGACGGACAAATGTTTTACACAGAGGGTGGTTGCGTGTGAAATGAACTTTCTGAGTGGGTACAGTTACAATGTTTAAAAGACACTTTGGTAAGTACATGAATAGGAAAGGTTTGGAGGGAGTTGGGCCAGGAGCAGCCAGAGAACTTCTAGAAGTTTGGCACTCATCCACGGACGCCATGAATAAACACAAGGACCTCGACGCGATATACTGGCCATTGCAACGAACATCCGGAACCAGCAACCGGAAGCAACGGGAATGAAACCAGATAACCTTTAGCCAACACAGGACAGCAGCGCTTCACAGGAGGTTCCACAGCACTGAGGATGTTACCTAGGCAGGGGATGAAACATCTGTGAACCAATTTCCCAGCCCGGCGAACATACCCAGAACAACTGCAACAGGCACCCGAGCTACAATTCTTTACACAAACCTTGAATATGGGTAATGAGCTTGAGAAGGGACTAGCTTAGTTTGGGATTATATTCAATGTAGATTGATGGACCGAAGGGTCTGTTATACCTCTCATGTGTGAGAATGGCAGAGACCTGCTTTTACTGGTCTGCAAGAAACAAGGAGCATTTTCTGTAGTGATCAGTAAAGGAGCAGCAGTGGTGATAAATAAAGGGGAAATAAGGGGAAATGATAAGTAAAGAAAAGGAGGGAGAAAAGGAGAGAAAAGCAAAATGAGTAACACTGGAGATCTCACAGAAGAAAGAGAATGTCATCCCTTTGCAGGAAGTCAGAAAACTCTATAGACCCATTTTGCCAAGAGAGCAGTGGTGCCGATAATTCCAGTTATAAATTACAAGGAATTCAGCTTTGAGAACGATGTTGCAAAATGTTCGATACTTGATTGAGGAAGGTCAGTGGTTTCAAGTTCAATGTTCAATGTACCACACTGTTCAATGTACCACACTTAAGTTTTACCCACGATGAGTACAATCCATGTTCAGCATGACGTCAACCCTTTGAGATAGCCTCTTACATCAAAACTTTAAAGAATTAGGCATCCAGTGCAACTTTTAACTCCTGGCACCAGTACGATGAAGTTCAGCATGCAGATGCAGCAGAAGTATGAAAATATTATGAGATTAAGGTTCATTCATTTAAGTGCAACACATTTGTGATGTGCCTCATTTCAGTGTTTCCTACTCTTAAAATTAAATGCAGTTCCATGTATTACAATTGATTTGCATTAGTCTCAATTTTCTTGGATCATTATTTCAATCCTGACATTGATAGCTCCATGGACAACACAAGCCCACAAACCTCAATGCAACCGCTCTATAATAGTCTGTAAGAGTTTTAAGATAAATTTCTGGTTGTTCTGAAGAGAGAAGTTTTTGCATGCACCTTTTGCTTCTGATCATTATATCCTGCAACATTGGACATCATGTTTTTACAGTTGGTAAAACTTCCTTCACACAATCCAATAATTACAGGGGGAGGGAAAGCTTATGGTCAGATTCACAGCTCAATTAAAACTGCAACTTTCCAGTGTTTTGCACTGATGAGCTGCAAATTAGTTTCCGCCTTGTCACGGTTCAACAGAGTTAAAAAATCACACAATACCAATTTATAGTCCAACAAGTGGGCGGCACGGTGGCACAGTGGTTAGCACTGCTGCCTCACAGCGCCTGAGACCCGGGTTCAATTCCCGCCTCAGGCGACTGACTGTGTGGAGTTTGCACGTGGTCAGGTGAATTGGCCATGCTAAATTGCCCGTAGTGTTAGGTAAGGAGTAAATGTAGGGTCGGTGTGGACTTGTTGGGCCGAAGGGCCTGTTTCCACACTGTAATGTAATCTAATCTAATGTAATCTAAAAAAAAGTTGATTTGGAAGTCCAAGCTTTCGAAGTGTTGCTCCTTCATCAGGCAGTAGCGCTCCAAAAGCTTGTACTTCCAAATAAACCTGTTGGACTACAACCTGGTATTGTGTGAGTTTTAACTTTGTTCACTCCAGTCCAACACCAGTACCTCCACATCTAGACTGTTTAACAGAACAAGGGGGATACAGGATCAAAGAGAACATCTTATTTTTATGAACTTGCACTTGGTAATGGGATGCCATTTTATTATTATTACGTTTGCATTGTAACAGTATCTGACTCGAAGGTGGGGTTGGGGGATGGGGGGGGATTGCTACCTGCACATCTCTGACAAACAAGATCAGCAATGCCATTGGTGTTTAAGTGAGCTCTCTTGGACAGCTGTTAAGACAAATGTAAAGTTTTTACAGTGCAGACTTTGATTATAATGTACTTTTTAAAATTCATTCATGGGATGAGGGTGTCACTGGCTAGGCCAACATTTATCACTCATCCCTAATTGCCCAGAGAGCAATGAAGAGTCACCCACATTGCTGTGGGTCTGGAGTCACAACCTGGTAAGGATGGCAATTTTCATCCCTAAAGGACATTAATGGACCAGATGGGCTTTTCCTGAAAATCAACAACAGATTCTTCACTGGACTCTTACTTCCAAATATTTCTTGAATTCAATTTCCACTATCTGCCAATCAAGGTCCCCAAAATATTATCTGCATCTCTGGATTAATAGTCCAGCGATAACATCACTCGGCCATTGCCTCCCCAATACTATTTGCCTTGGAATGGTCAAGATCAGACCATTTGGCAGGTCCATTTCGACCTCACAGACTATTCTCCCCTACCCAATACGTCTGAGGCCGTCACACTTAGTAAAACCTCCATTTGATATCATGGACACAAAGCTGAAAGGATAATGCAAGTTTCGTCTCACACAGGTCAATAAGTGTTTCTTGTCATTAAGTATCTATCTTGTTCAGTACAAAGGCCCATTATCACTGGGCTGCTTCCCCGTTGCTGGAGAACGCAGCACGTCACTCAAAAAAAGATCAGCTCAGCAAAATTCTCTTTGCCAGCCATCGTTCTGCCTTAAGTGAAACTGAATATTGCAAAGGAGCTGCTTTTAAATGGCTTTCTCCTTACCTTTCTAAAAAAAAAATCATCTCTTACATTGACTCAAAAGGAGGAAGAAGTACATGGAATTATATAGTGAATTATCAAATTTCCCAGAAATAGGGTGATTCATTTCAAATTCAATAAATGCCCTTAAAGTGCTGTTTTGACAACTTTTATGCAGGAAACATTGTTGCCAATTTTCATGCAACATCGTCTCACAATAGGTCCTTTTGAATAACCACTTGCTCTGTTTTTGGTGAATTGATTTTGGGAAGAAGGTTGGACAGGGTTGGCATTGGGACAACCTGCTTGTTTTTAGACAGGACCATGCAATTTTTCATGCCTGTCTTGAAATCAGAACAACAGGCATCTGGGGCATCAGTTAACATCTTATTTGAACAATGGTTCACAGAACATTGAACAATACAGCACAGAAAGGCCCTTCGGCCCTCGATGTTGCACCGACCTCTGAACTAATCTAAGCTCATCCCCTGACACTATCCCATCATCATCCATTTCAATCTCTCTAATGTGGCTGGGTTACATTGACAGGCAGGGCGTTCCACACCCTTACCACTGTCTGAGTAAAGACCTGCCTCTGACATCTGTCTTAAGTCTATCACCCCTCAATCTGCAGTTATGCCCCTCATACAAATTGACGTCATCATCAGAGGAAAAAGACTTTCACTGTCCACTCTATCCAATCCTCTGATCATCTTGTACGTCTCTATCAAATCCTTCTATCAAATTCTTCTCTCCAATGAGAACAGACCCAAGTCTCTCAGCCTATCTTCATAAGACCTTCCCTCCAGACCAGGCAATGAGTTACTTCATTACATTGTGTTGTACTAAGCCAGGAAGCTCCCACACAGCTTCTTCTAAGCTGTCCACTTGACTTGCAGTTAGGCCCCTGACCATTCATTCATTGGAATTGCTTCTTGGTAACATTGTAGCTTCACCAGGCATGTGGTGGATATCACATTTTCATCTGAAGAAATGCTTGAGGAGTCCATTTTCCTATTGTGTTATCATTACAAAGAATACAAAAGGATTTTACTATTTGTAAAATTAATATTATCCAGGGCAAAGCAGCCTGCTTGATTGGCACCATATTCAGAAAGATTCACTCCTTTCACCACTAACAGTCAGTGGGAGAAGGGTGCACTTTCTACAAGATGCATTGCAGAAATTCACCAAGGGTCCTTAGGCAGCACCTTCCAAAAACCACTTTCATCTAGGTGGACAAGGGCAGCAGATACATGGGAGCACCACCACCTGCTAGCTCCTTTCCAATCCACTCACCATCCTGACTTGGAACTAGCTCGATGTAAATGATCATTTTGACAAATGCTCCTCATGCAGTCAGGTAATACACGCTTCCATCCCTAACTAAACTCCCTTCAGCAGATGTTACGCATGTCAGTCAGTGAGAGAATCTCCATATTACAAACCCTGCATTGTCAGTTAATTATAAGAAACTTAAATTAGCTATTACGAGTATGGAATCTCTTTTCTCCAATGTCCGTTTTATACAGCACCAAGTTTTACTTTTACGCATATCCCTTCCCTTCTTCAATCCAATCCTTCCTCATCTCTCTTTCTGTACCTGATTTCCTTCAACAACTACAGTTTATCTTCCCTTAATATTCCCATAGCATGATTTCACAATCCTTCAGATTGGTTGATGAAAGACTTGCACAGGAGTATGCCGTGTTCAATCAGGCTTCAGAATGTCCTTATTTTCTCTCAGCACTGTCATCTCAAGTTATCATGTAGACAGGAAGAGTTGGCATCTTTGTTGAGCTCTCTCTCCTATTTTGCCTTTCTATGAACCTTAATAATGACTGTTGACAAGGTACCATGGTCTGAAAATGTGTTTATACTTACAGCAAACTTGCCATTGAATAAATTTAAAACCAAAATGTGCACGGGTAATTAATGTTGATGGGAGATGCCATCAACAGTAAAATCTAGGTCAACATTTATGTTGAAAAATAGTTCTATTCATCCCTTAAGCATGAATTATTGCTGATGAATTGCAATTGCTATTACTTCAGGAACAGACATTTGTGCATCATCATTGCAATTGTTTTGGCTGGAAAAAAACGAGCCACAATTTTGCTGAACAAAGGAAGAAAGTTAGACAGAAATGTATATTTCCCTACTGTCTGAAAGATAATTCGTAATGTTTTATCATCATTTTCCCTTTTAAACAGGAGGATGAGAGGATCTGCATCTTAAATATTTACCATCTCCAAATTCACTGTCTAATTGCCTGGCAAGAGATCAGAAGATCAGAAAAAGTTCAATGAAGAGGGCTCTCTGTTTCATTTTAGTTCACTTCTCCAGAAGAACAATTCTAAACCATTTTTACTGAGCAGTTTCTGAAATGAAACCAGCTGTTGATCAAAGAACAAAGAACAGTAGAACACAGGAATATACCCTTTGGCCCACCAAAGCTGTGCCAACACATGATGTCTTTCTGAACTAAAAATCTTTTGCCTCTACGCAGTCTGTATCCATCTATTCTTCACCTATTCATATATCTGTTAAGAAAATCCATTTAAAAAGGCTAGAAGTCTAACCTTGTCCTCCCTTACTCTGAACCTCTTGCCCTCTTACACTCTGCTTTGGTTCGGTACAGCTGAAATCAAGTCTCCATGTTTACTTATTCTACCCCTTTAACGAGAGAAGAGAAACATCATGACTTGATTATATCTAAACTTGTCTAAACTGAAGAAGGAAATGAGAAGTGTCTAAAATAACATTGAATCAAAAAAAGGAATCTCTGAAACAACACAAATCATTCTAATTTACAGGGACTAAAAAGGTCAGAGAAGTAAGATGAAATAGAGTTGCAAGGAAATAAAGTGCTCTTAAAATAATTTATTGTTTGCAATGTTTGACTATCAGGATAAAATGATACAACTGCAATAACCTGAGATGTTTAATGTCGTTTTTTGCCTGAGGTGGGAGTTTCATGGATGATTATTGTAATTTAACTCAACCATTGTGTTTGCTAGTTGAAAGCAAATAGCAGATTAACAATGATAGCTAAACCCTTTAGGTCTTATTAATAGCAAGAAGATTACCTGCCTCTTATCAATTGCACATCGTTTGATTTGAGTGGCGAGCTGTCAACTTAACATCGTCATGGAAGGTCTCAGATTATGACTCTCAAAGATGGTAAATGAAATGATGAAACATCGAGATTGCTGATTTGGTCTTCAGATGTCAATCACACCAAAATCTTTATCCAGTATTTTACTTTGATTTCCTTTATGATGTTTTGATGCCATTGAGAAATATATGTAACATGACCACTTAGTAGGGCAATATGGTAAAGCTCAGAGGAAGCATGGCAGAGATCAATTCACTTGAATAAGTGGATTGAGCTACAGGATGAGGGATCAACATATGGAATAGGGCTTTGGATAGGGTCGTGACAGCAAGAAATTTTGGCATTATTTATAATTCCTTCAGTATAGGTGAGCTTAGATCACCCAGACCTAACTTGTGATCATAGAATTGGCCCATAGAATAAAGATTCCTGATCCTTTCTCATTGTATCTCATTTATACTTGCATCTTTGTTAAGGGACTATCTCTCCCTCATTAGTTATCAGCTATGGTTGAGGCAGACTGTTCATAATCCCAGGCTCAATTAGCTCAAATCAGAGCTTCTGATCCTCAGATCCATCATCAAGACTACCTCGCTCGACCTCTGTAACATCACACAACTGCATTACTTTGCTCACTTTCCTCGACTTACCTTCCTCTGAAACTCTCATTACTCCTGTCATTGCTACCAAGCATGACTTCCAATAATAAACGAAAAGAAAGAAACTCAGCAGGTTTGGAGGCATCTGTGGAGATAGAGAAGTGGAGTTAATGTTTCAAGTTCTTATTCATAACTCAAGAAGTTCAAAACAGTTCTGAAGAAGATTCATACCTGACTTGAAATGTTACCTCTGTTTATCTCTCTCTGCCAGATCTGCTGAGTTTCTCCAACACTGATATTTTATTTCAGATTTTCAGCATCTCTATTATTTTGCTTTTGTATGACTAGTCAAATGTTCTCCTGACAAGACTTTCTTAATAAAGACTCCCAAACTTCAGCTTCTTTGAAATTCTGTCATCCATATCCTGTACCAAGTGTCACACTCTCCTATCACATGTGACCTCATTGACCTAAACTGGCTTGTTGTCTTGCTGTCTACAATTTAACATCATTTAGATCAGAGTGGTGCTGGAAAAGCACAGCAGGTCAGGCAGCATCTGAGGAGCAGGAAAATCAACGTTTGGGATAAAAGCCTTTCATTAGGAATAATGGTTGAAGAGCTTCAGGGTAGATGAGATAACCTGGAGGTTGCAGTGAGATTCTTGTGGAGAGAGAAGGAGAACTTCTTCAAGGTAGGCATCCTTGCAAGAGGATTCACAGTAAGGTTAAAATCAACTAGGCAAAAGTGAGAACTGCAGATGCTGGAAACCAGAGTTTTTTAGATTAGAGTGGTGCTGGAAAAGCACAGCAGGTCAGGCAGCATCCGAGGAGCAGGAAAATCTGACAATTTGGGCAAAAGTCCTTCATCATAGTCTCTGGTTTCCAACATCCGCAGTCCTCACTTTTGCCTACAATTTAACATCATCATTCTATATATTTATCCTCCCTTGGCCTCACATCTCCCTGTAATTTGAACCCTTTCCAGCCCCAATAAATGATCCTTCTTCATCAACACCCCACTTCTTGGATTCTGATCTCACTCGATGTTTCCTCCTTTTAGTGTCATAGATTCATAGAGATGTACAGCATGGAAACAGACCCTTCGGTCCAACTCGTCCATGCCGACTTTCCCCTCTCACCCTAAACCTATGCCCTCTAGTTGTGGACTCCCCGACCTCAGGGAAAAGACTTTGTCTCTTTATCCTATCCATGTCCCTCATAATTTTGTAAACCTCTATAAGGTCATCCCTCAGCCTCCGACCCTCCAGGGAAAACAGTCCCAGCCTGTTCACCCTCTCCCTATAGCTCAAACCATCCAACCCTGGCAACATCCTTGTAAATCTTTTCTGAACCCTTTCACAACATCTTTCCGATAGGAAGGAGACCAGAATCGCTCACAATATCCCAAACCATGCCCTGAATTCATCTGCCTTCCCTGTTAGGCCCCTTACATTGAAATAAATGCAGTTTAATTTATTAGTCCTATATTGTCCCTGCCTCCCTGACTGATTGACTCACTTCTGTTCTCAACTGTACCAGTCTCAGATTGATCTCTTTCCTCCCTTGTCCCCCCACCTTACTAGTTTAAATCCTCCCGAGCAATTGTAGCAAATTTCCCTGCCAGTATATTAGTCCCCTTCCAATTTAGGTGCAATCCGTCCTTGTACAGGTCACATCTGCCCCAAAAGAGATTCTAGTGATCCAAAAATTTGAATCCTTCTCCCATACACCAGCTCCTCAGCCGTGCATTCATCTGCTCTATCCTCCTATTCCTGCCCTCACTAGCTTGTAGCACTGGGAATAATCCAGATATTACTACCTTTGAGGACCTCCTTTTAAATTTCTGCCTAACTCTCTGTAATACGAGGTGCCACACCTTCAGCCTCATAGTCTCACACTCTGGAAATCTGTTTCGAGAACCCTCCTATAAGGACTTCCTTCAAAATAAACCTCTTTAATTAAGTTTGCCACAGTTGCCATTTTTTCTACCTTATCGATGTGACCGTATAAATGCAAACTGTTGATGGTGTTGAAAGCACATTGAGCAGGATTGAAATGAAGATAACTTATTAAGTGTCATCCACCATTCCGAAATTATCTCGACTTTTTTTTTACCTTCTTCACATGAGTACAGTGAAAAATTTACAGCTCACCACTTATGGTACCAGCTAAGGCCCAAAGGTACCTAGGCACAGATTCCTGCGAACAAATTATTTGGAAAAAAGTTATAAAACAACAAATAAAAGGTCCAATATTACGGACCTTCAAAAGTATAAAACATAGCAATAAATAAGAAAAATAAAGAGATAAAATGTTCGGAGTAACCGGCCTTCCATGATGCTATAAAGAAGGAAAACTAAAGAAATTAAAAAAAGAGAATTTAAGGCAAAGTTCACTTTGCCCATTTCATGGCTCTGGGTTTGAATATGTTTCTCAACCTCATTGGAATCTCAGCTGGACCCCCGCGATGCCAAAGAAAATGCCAGGTGGAGTCACAGACTGCCTGAAGTTGCCACAGGGAGACCCAGACCGATGCTGATGAAATCAGCCACTGAAGCTGCTGAGAGGGCTCCCAGGCTACTGCCAAAGCCAGCTAAAGGAATCCTGGGTCAGACCAGCCCAGATCAGACCAGCCCAGCCCAGACCAGACCAGACCAGATCAGACCAGACCAGACCAGACCAGACCAGATCTGACCAGACCAGACCAGACCAGACCAGACCAGACCAGCCCAGCCCAGCCCAGACCAGACCAGATCAGACCAGACCAGACCAGACCAGACCAGATCTGACCAGACCAGACCAGACCAGATCTGACCAGACCAGACCAGATCAGACCAGACCAGACCAGACCAGCCCAGCCCAGCCCAGACCAGCCCAGACCAGACCAGACCAGACCAGATCTGACCAGACCAGACCAGACCAGATCAGACCAGACCAGACCAGATCAGACCAGACCAGCCAAGACCAGATCAGACAGACCAGACCAGATCAGACCAGACCAGCCCAGACCAGGTCAGATCAGACCAGCCCAGCCCAGACCAGCCCAGCCCAGACCAGACCAGACCAGACCAGACCAGACCAGATCAGACCAGACCAGACCAGACCAGCCCAGACCAGACCAGACCAGCCCAGTCCAGACCAGCCCAGCCCAGACCAGCCCAGACCAGACCAGCCCAGACCAGCCCAGACCAGACCAGACCAGACCAGACCAGATCTGACCAGACCAGACCAGACCAGATCAGACCAGACCAGACCAGATCAGACCAGACCAGCCCAGACCAGATCAGACCAGACCAGACCAGATCAGACCAGCCCAGCCCAGACCAGCCCAGACCAGACCAGCCCAGACCAGACAAGACCAGACCAGACCAGATCTGACCAGACCAGACCAGACCAGACCACTGGTTGGGAAAACCCAGGCCATTGGAATTCAGGGCCTGGACCCACTTTGTCTTCAGCTGCCACCGGCACAAAGATAAGGAACAGCTGGAACCCTGTCACATGTTCCGCTGCAGCAGCTGCCCAGAACCTCCTCCACATCTGAAGCCACCAAAAGAAGATGGTATTCCAACCAACTCTTGGAGGCCTTCATATTTCAGTTTGTCTCAGCTCTGAAAAGCCTTTTTATGAGGTTCCACCTGAAAGGGTTTTAAGGAAGATTGGTAAAATACATTATATCAATGAGACTTGGTGATGATTAATCAATTTGTTATAACAATGATGTGAAGGCCATCATTGTCTTGTTTTAATAAGATGTGATGCTTGGGCATTAACCAGAAGTGGTCATGGTGGAGTCCTTCTTATATGAGCCGAAGGAGCCGTTCACTGTCAGTGGTGAAGGATGGACCATGTGTAAGACTCAACAGAGGAGGCTCATGGTCTTAGCTAATGAGACACAGTTTATTACGTCCTAGCAACTATATGCAGCTTACAGTAAATCTTTGGATGCTAACTATTATCATCAGTAGGCTCATAAAACACATGTGCCTCTATCATGGAGACTCAGCGAGATTACTGTTAGCCCTAGCTGCATTCAATTGCTTCACCCAGTTATTGTGTTATGTATCACAGTGGGTGGAGCTTCAATTCAACTAAGTTTAACTCTGTGCAACATAATTAACTGACACAAAAGAGTAGCGGATATTTGTTAGGTGGAGGGGAGAGAGTCGGACCTGAGGGCACAGCCTCAGAGTGAAAGGATGGGCCTTTAGAACTGAGATGAGGAAGAATTTCCTCAGCTAGAGGGTGGTGACTCTGTGGAACTCATTGCCGCAGACAGCTATGGAGGCCAAGTCATTAATTGTATTTATGACAGAGATAGATCGGTTCTTGATCAGCAAGGGGATCAAGGTTTATGAGGAGAAGGCAGGAGAATGGGGTTGAGAAACATATCAGCCAAGATCAAATTGTGAAGCAGACTCAGTGGGCCAAATGATGTAATTCTGTTCCAGTATCTTCTGGTCTTATGGTTAGGGGAATGATATAGAATTGGGTTTGATAATATTTAGGATGTTCTGGGAATCAATGCTGGGATAACTACTGTTTCTGATAAATGATCAGGATTCAGACACACAGTATGACTTGGTCAAATTCATAGATGACATTAAAATAGAGGCTGCACCAAGAATCTGGTGAAGGAATTATAACACAAGCCCCTCCCTAACAGCCTACACCCACCCTGTGGGTTACCTATCTGTCACAGGCTACAATGGTTCAAGAAGGAAGTTCACCACCATCCATTGAATGACAATTGGGGATGGGTAATAAATGCTGGCCTAGCCAGTGATGCCCACATCCAATGAATGAATAAATCAGCAAAATAAAACACTATGACACATAAAGTGTGATACAAGTCTCATTGATCCCTATCTCTGAGTACTCAGGAAATAACAAGTGATTTATTGAATGGCGTCAAACATTCAGGAAGAGTTCTGGCAATGATTGTAGGTTCAACATTGACGATATTCAGAAACTGCAGAATGGACGTTAACAACACAGTCAGGACATTGGACTATATGAAAAAAGCATAATTCTGAGACTGAACCTGTTTGTGAGAATTTAGTGCAGTACTGATAGGGTGTGACACTGTTTACAGCACCATCCTGTGAATAGAACTTGCACGGAGTACCTGCCTGCCTTGCTAAGTCAATGTAATGATCCCACAGCAGTAATTTGACAAAGAAGAGAGATGTTCTCCCTGATGTCCTGGCCAACATTTATCTCTCAACCAACATGGCTAAAGCAGATTATCTGGTCAGTATGGATTTAGCGTTTGCAGGAACTTGCTGTGCACAAATTGACTGACACATTTGTTGCAGTATAACAGTCCCAACACTATAAAATACATTATTGAATCTCTACTGTGTAGAAAGAGGCCATTCGGCTCATTGAGTCTGCACCAATTCTCGAAAAACTGTCCCACCCAGTCCCAGCACATCCCCATAACACCCCATTTACCATATTTAATCACCTAACCTGCACATCCCTAGACACTATGGAGCAATTTATCACAGCTAATCCACCTAACCTGCATATCTTTTAACTGAGGGAAGAAACCAGAGCACCCAGCAGAAACCCATGCAGACACAGGGAGAAGGTGCAAGCTTCACACAGACAGTCACCTGAGGCTGGAATCGAACCCAGGTCCCTGTGCTGTGAAGGCACTTCTGCAACAGACTACATTTTAAACACTATATCTTTGATGTAAGAAAACAATACAAGCTTCTTAAACAGTGTAATGTATGGACGTGAGGCTATTAGCCCAGTATCAGAGAACAGAGTTTTGAAGAAAGGCTACAATTGTTGAATGGGCAGAAACATTTCCGATGTATAATGGGCTAGGAATGGCAAACCCACCGACTCCCACAGTTACCTGGACTACATCTCTTCCCACCCTACCTCTTGCAAAAATGCCATCCCGTATTCCCAATTCCTCCACCTCCGCCATATCTGCTCCCAGGAGAACCAGTTCCACCACAGAACACACCAGATGGCCTCCTTCTTTAGAGACCGCAATTTCCCTTCCCACGTGGTTAAAGATGCCCTCCAACACATCTCGTCCACATCCCGCACCTCAGCCCTCAGACCCCACCCCTCCAACCGTAACAAGGACAGAACGCCCCTGGTGCTCACATTCCACCCTACCCACCTTCGCATAAATTAAATCATCCGCCAACATTTCTGCCACCTCCAAATAGACCCAACCACTAGGGATATATTTCTCTCCCCATCCCTTTCCACCTTCTGCAAAGACCGTTCCCTCCATGACTACCTGGTCAGGTCCACACCCACCTACAACCCACCCTCCAATCCTGGCACCTTCCCCTGCCACCGCAGGAACTGCAAAACCTGCGCCCACACTTCCTCCCTCACGTCCATCCAAGGCCCTAAAGGAGCCTTCTACATCCATCAAAGTTTTACCTGCACATCCACTAATATCATTTATTGTATCCGTTGCCCCCGATGCGGTCTCCTCTACATTGGGGAGACTGGATGCCTTCTAGCAGAGCCCTTTAGGGAACATCTCTGGGGCACCCGCACCAATCAACCACACCGCCCTGTGGCCCAACATTTCAACTCCCCCTCTCACTCTGCCGAGGATATGGAGGTCCTGGGCCTCCTTCACCATTGCTCCCTCACCACCAGATGCCTGGAGGAAGAACGCCTCATCTTCCGCCTCAGAACACTTCAACCCCAGGGCATCAATGTGGACTTCCCCTTCCCCAACCTCACCCTAGTTACAAACTTCCAGCTCAGCGCTATCCGCATGGCTTGTCCTACCTGCCTATCCACCTATCCACTCCACCCTCCTCCTGCCCCCG